>NW_028318235.1:3601071-3915714 GCF_062004578.1 Staurois parvus
CTGCTGCTGCACCTACGTTCCTGCATCCGCACCTGGCCTGCATCCGGATCTCCTGCATCCCCAGCTACCTGCCGACAGCTCCAGATCTACCCGGCACTCGTGCCACTCCTGGCTCTGCGCCCTCTGTTCCCACTATCAGGGGCTCCGAGCGGGAGTCGTAAGAGGACGCCTTCTCTCCACGTCTGGCTCCCCAACCAGGTACGTGATAGAGCGGTTTGGTTGGTATTTTGAGACCAGGTTGGTGATGTAGCTGGGGGCAGAGTTGTGGATGGCTTTGTAAGTTGTTAGTATTTTGAATTTTATTCATTGGGCGACTGGCAGCTAGTGGAGAGATTGGCAGAGAGGGGTTGCAGACACTGAACGGTTGGTAAGGTGGATGAGCCTAGCAGCAGTATTCATGATGGTCTGGAGGGGGGATAGCCTAAGTAAAGGTAAGCCAATGAGGAGGGAGTTGCAGAAGTCGAGGCTAGGGTTGTTAGGCTTGGGGAGTAGAACTGGCACGGCTTCCTGGAGAATAGAGGAAAGTGTTTGTGCCTGTACAGAGAAAGTAATCTAGGAAGTAGGGAGTCTCAGTGCGCTAAATACCATTCTATTGCGAATCTGTCAGGCCCTGGGGTTTTATGTTTAGCAAAGGTTTTAATAACCATCTCAATCTCTTCTATAGTACTTGGTGCATCAAGGGTCAATCTTTGTGTTGGAGAAAGTTTCTGAAATGGGATGGAATCCACATATTCATAAAGCTCAGGCGGGGTATGATGTGCTCTGGATGTACAGAGGTCCGAGTAAAACTGGACAAAGGAATCCATACTTTGTTCCTGTGAGGAATGGAGAACAGCGGCACCATCACAGATATAAGAAATAGTAACTGGGACAGGTATTGGTTTGGCTTGAAAGCCTAGAAGACAGCCATTCCTATCTCCTGATTCAAATATCCTCTAAGCTGGATACAAAAGCCTATTTTCGGGTTTATCAATGAAGGCTAATTCGTACGCTCTCTGAGCAGCCTGCCATAACTGGGCATTTTCTGTCCAATAATGGGAAATGGCATCAGCACAAGTATAGAGCACTGTAGGTTCCGTGAGCCAAGGTTATAGGTTTCTGCCCAGTCCTTCAAGGATGAAGAAAAACATGTATAACCTTGTAATCTATCTATAGTAGTATCCATAACAATATTAAAATCCCCCCCTATAATAAGGAACCCTTGAGCTATAGGAAGAATTACCCCCATACAAGTATATAGACATTGTGCATCGAAGGGTTGTGGGAGATAAATATTCACAATTGTATCTAAAACTTCTATAAAGTGTAAAACCACCACTACAAAGCAGCCATGTGGGTCGGTTTTGACTTCCGCTATATGTACCAGGGGGGATTTAGTAATGAACCATTTGCTGCCCGCCCTATGGCTGAATGGCGGCCGGCAAATGTCATCAGCGTTCCAGGTGGACGCCATATGGCGTCCTCCCGCACATGCACAGATTGCGCTCCTGCATAGCCACGCAGTGGCGCGATCTGTCACTGGCCATGTACCTCGGACACGGCCGATGACAGATCTGAGTATCGGCCCCCGCTGCCGGTACCATGTGACCTGCTGTGACCAATCACAGCAGGTCACATGACAGTTGTATACAATGGATGGCTTCATTCATGCCATCCATTGTATACTAGTGTCTAGCTGTGAATGGTCACAGCTAATCACATGCACATGTCATGTGATTAGCTGTGGCCAAATCACAGCTAAGCACAAAAAAAAAAAAAAAAAAAAAAACCCTGAATGAATCGATTTCATTCAGGTAAATGCTTGCTTATAGCAAAGTAATTCTTTGCTATAAGCAAATTGTGAAAAAAAACAAAATACTGATCATCTCCTTAAAGTAGTACAATGTTACTATGGTAACATTGTACTACTTTGGTCATAGTGAAATATGAAAAAAAAATCTTAAAAAAAAGAAAAAAAATTTAATTAAAAACAAAACAAAAAAAAAAATATATATATATATTTTTTTTTTCATACTGTCACCAGTCAGTGTCCCTGATCACCGCCATGCCAGTTATATGATGACGCTGTACTGCACTGGTGACAATATGTAAAAAAAAAAATAGCGAAACTAATTTTTTACATTTTTTCTTTTTCCGACAAAAAAAATACAACTTCAAAAAACTCACCATGCCTCTTATGAAGTACGTCAGACTGTCTACTTTGCAAAAAGGGGTCATTTTGGGGATATCTGTACTGTTCTGACATTCTTGGACCTCAAGAAATTAGATTGGCTGTCAGTACTTCAGGATTGGTCAATATTCAGATCTATACCATAGTTTGTGAACTCCATAACTTTCCTACAAACTAAAAAATACATCCTAATTTGGGTCATTTTCACCAAAGACATGTAGCAGAATACATCTCGGCCTAAATTTATGAAGAACAATTATTTATTTGTAAACTTTTATAACAGAAACAAAGAACGTGTGTTTTTTTTCAAAATTTTTGGTCTTTTTTTGTTAATTTAGCAAAAAATAAAAACCCCAGCGGTGATTAAATGCCACCAAAAGAAAGCTCTAGTTGTGTGAAGAAAACGATAAAATTTTAGTTTGGGTACAATGTTGTATGACCACGCAATTGTCAAAGTGTGAGAGCGATGAAACCTGAAAACTGGCCTGGGCAGGAAGGTGTAAAATTGCCTGGTATTGAATTGGTTAAAATAGAAACCCCTCTGGAGTATGTAGAGTAGGTAGCATGGAAAGCATGGGCAATCTGAGAGCGTTTCAGTGCCATAACTCATGATTCAACCAAATGGGTTTCTTTGTAGAAAAGGATTTGAGCTTTAGTGTGTTTAAAATAATCCATCCTTAAAGACCTCTTAATTTTGGAGTTCAGACCGTGCACATTCCACATAAGCAATTTAAGACTCATATTAGGGTGGATGGAGTAAAATAGCACAGAAAGGATATTGCAAGGCTAAAGTGTAGCTGCATGACAGAGGACACGGTTGGTAGTGGCATACAGAAGGTAAAAGGAAAGACCCTGAATGCTATCCACATCCATGTGTAAGAGTGAACCAACTGGACCAGTAGGTTAAGTGAAATAAAACATAACACAAACAGTAACCAACCATCCACATCCCCCCTTCCAGCTCTTGACACCAGACTACAACAAGCTTTATCCCTATAACCTCATTAGGGGACATGAGTGGACAGGTCCTGAAAACAAAGAGGGTAGTGCTCCTCTTAAACTTATAGTGGCTAAAGACCAAAGCCAAAAAGATACAAACAGAAAAGTACATGAATAATTGAAAAAAGTCATCATGGAAGAACAAAAGTAGCACCAGGAGAGGATTTATTGTCAAAGTCTCAAATATAAGACTCTTTTTCATAACTCGATCACCTTTGGATGACAGTGTAATACGCAAGATGTAACCATTTCACAGAAGGTCCAGGATTCGGTTTCCAGGGCGATGGCATCCTTTATGCACATCATAGTGAGCATTCCCAACAATACAATGCTGACATCTTGAACCATTAGCAGTCAGAAAAGGCAACATAAAGTAAATCAAGTTTCCATCATTGATGACTCTCAAGTTAGCTGAGTACAACATACTATAGCTGAGTTGTTTAATTCTAAGACGTCATTTAACTGCTGTAAAAGCTGTTCTTTGTTTTGGAGTATTAGCTGAAAAATCTAGAAAGGTGGAAACTTGGTTGCCGTTAAACTTGATCTCAGGAAGAGTGCGAACAATGCACAGAAAATACAAATAAATAAATAACCTCCTTATCTCAACTCCCACCAAAAAGTCACACTTTCTCCCTAGAAAGTACAATATAATAAATATACCTTTTTGTAATTTACCCAGTGAATTCCCAAAAATAAATAAATAAATAAACAGAAATTAAATCACAAAGTGTCCAATTCAATTGCAATCTCAAATTTATCCAATAAAGTCCAAAGTCCAAATTTCAAACTTCAATCCAGTAGGAAGGATTATAATCCTAATTATTCAGCGAAAACCCTCTGAGTATTCATAATCAATACTATGGAATCAGACTCTTCCCATTCCTTCGCTTCAGGGGTTACTCCTCCAAAGTCCTGCCGTACAAAGCTGTTTGAGGTAGTTTCAGAAGACGTACTGCCATCCGATCCTTTGAACCTATTTTTCCTTCTTGCTCCTTTCCCATACGTCTATAGTATCTGATCAAGCTGTATGCAATCAGGCAAGCTCTTCTACGAGATCCTAGTTGGAAGATAGTTGTGATGAGATAGCGATAACTTCAACCTCAGTTGGATAGCACAGTCAGTGACTCAATCGATAAGACATCTTGAAGATCTTGTGAAATTTATTCCATAAACTGAGAGAATCTTACAACAATGAACATTCGATAGGTCAAAAGATCATAATGTTTCCTGCTCCATGACATGAGGCTTGCTGCAAAGCCTGTTTTCCCAGGAATGCTTTGCACATTGACAGGTCTGCAGGAGACTGCATGGCACCAACGATCTGCTGATCACTGGGGCAATGGTTTACAGGCTCCTGCAACAAAAAATAATAAATGCGCATTTTTTTACTTGCAAAAAAAAGTGCATTTATTATTTTTAGCAGACGGTGAACTTATCCTTTAAGTGCATTTTGAACCAAAAAGTCACACTTTTGTGACTTTTTGCACTTAAAATGCACTTAAAGGATAAGTTCACCGTCTGCTAAAAATAATAAATGCATTTTTATCTGCAGAATTTTTGAAAGAAGGAACAATCAGTACAGCAAGATGTTTATTATCAGTGCGGAGATGGCAGGATCAACCACAGGGATAGACCATGTCTTTGTGAACTCTTTTTCCACTAGATAGAGTTCAGTGAAGGTTTAGGGGACTGGGGGAAAATCCCAGAATTAACCAATCCTCATATACTATACATTCTATCTGTTCATGACCAGGAGATGTTTTCAGAGATGTTGTCTTTCTGCACTCAAAGGGCCATGGTGAGACACAGGAGAATCAAGCTTCACAATGCCAATGCTCTTGCAGGTGGCAGCAAAGAGCCTTTCCATTTTAGCAAGTATGTTGGTTAAGCTACCTCAATGTCCTCATGATTCCCCTCTGTGTCTGCCTCATCTAGGGTAGATATATCATAATCGGGAATAGGAGAAGAGGTTTGGCTTTTTTGACCCATGAACAAAGATGGCTGTATTAGGGCTTTCCGGTATTGAGGAACTGTGACATAAACACAGAAAATTCTGCTTTTGTGAAATATGCTACTTGTTGCCTGCCTGAAATAGAGCTAGAATCGGATGCAGAAAATAGTGTTAGAGCTGGCTCCTGCTTTGGTGTAGGGGACACATTGTCATGCTGAGTATGAGTGCTCTGCAGACCTTTGGCAGAATAACTTTTTGGCTACTGTTTTGCTTTGGCCCTAATTTAACTGGTCTCCTCCATGGCTATGTGTGAGGGTTTGTGTGAGGGTGCGATACTCATGGAGTAGGGTGCATAATATAGGGTAAGCGTGTCCAGAAGGAGAACGCAGCAACCATCCTGTAGCGGATTTTCACAGTGAAATAGTAGAAGGAAGTGCCTTATAAAGGCTCTAGGCAGAACTGTTGATAAAATGTACAAACTGTAGTATGATGTAACACCTGGGCATCCACCTGAGGCTAAGCTTTGAGTGGTTGAGTTTTAGTGCCAAAGTTGCACTGATCAAAATGCATTGCTTCTATTTATTGTATTAGAAGGCAGTGAGGAGTTGATTGAAGAATTCAGTGATAAAGGAGAAAGGGAAGTGAAGGAGAAGAGATCTATCACATTAGGAGTGGGGTTGGGGAGAGGCGTCCGTAGGGTTGGTGTCACCCGGTACGGTAAAACGTGGTGTCACCCCTCCAGAGAGGAAGGAGCAGTGC
The DNA here is from genome assembly GCF_062004578.1 of Staurois parvus. Classification (NCBI taxonomy): domain Eukaryota; kingdom Metazoa; phylum Chordata; class Amphibia; order Anura; family Ranidae; genus Staurois; species Staurois parvus. The sequence goes on from NW_028318235.1 coordinate 3,606,951, forward strand.
CGGTGTAGCGGTAAATAAGTATCCCGACCCGTGAAGATATGTATCCCCTGAAGCAACAGTGCATGTGGCGGTTTCAGGCCGAAGAAACCGATCTCCGACTTTAGCACAGAGTCGCCACAGTTAACCCCTTACAGGCTGCAAACCACTGAAGCTGATCCCGTGGATCACTATGGGTGCAAGATCAGTTAACCCCGTATAGGCTGAACCTATACGGGGTTAACTGATCTTGCAACCCACAGTGATCCTCGGGATCAGCTTCAGCGGTTTGCAGCCTGTAAGGGGTTAACTGTGTGAGCTCTGTGCTAAAGTCGGAGATCAGCAATCGGCTTCCTCGGCCAGAATCCGGCACATGCACAGTTGCTTCAGGGGATACATATCTTCACGGGTCTGGGATACTCATTCTACCACTACACCGGGGGCAGCTGTCACTGTGCTGGGAATCCAGAATCACCCCAATAACTGGTCAGGACCTTCACAAAGCCCAGAAGCTCTGCTGGCATCCTGCTCCTGCACCCCCCTAGGGACACCACTGGGGTAGGGATCTAGGGGTGATGCCCAGGGGACGTGTTACCAAAAGCTTGCCAGAGTTGTATGGGCCTATAACCCAGGGTCTATAATTGCTTTCTCTGTGTCTTGTACTTAAAAATTAAGATAACAATTTTGGACTTCAGTTATACTTTAACCACTTGCCCTCCAAAGGATTTACTCTCCTTCCTGACCAGGTAATTTTTTGCGATACGACACTGCATTATATTAACTGACAATTGCATGGTCATGCAACGCTGCACATAAATTAAATTTATGTCCTTTTTTCCCCCACAAATAGAGCTTTCTTTTCGGTGGTATTTGATCACTTCTGCTTTTTTTTTTGTGCTATAAACAAAAAAAGACTGACAAATTAAAAAAGAAAACCCCCAATATTTTTTACTTTTTAAACATGTCCAATAAAAAAACATACAAAATCTAATTTCATCATAAATTTAGACCAAAAATGTATTCTGCAAGATGTCTTTAAAATAAATCAGAATACGTATAAATTAATTGGTTTACAAGCATCTACAAATGGCGGTATATGTACTGGAATTTTTTTTTTTTTCTTATACTAGTAATGGTGGCGATCAGCAACTTATAGTGGGTCTGTGGGATGGCATTCTGACACTGGAGGGAAACTGACTAACTGCCACGGACATCCCCAGTGAAACTAATACAGTGATCAGTGCTAATAAAAAGCACTGACACTGTACTAATGACACTGGGCAGGAAGGGGTTAACATCTGGGCGATCAAAGGGTTAACTTTGTGCTGTGTGTGTTTTATTGTGTGATGTATTTTACTAGGGAGGCATGCTGTTTTGTATTGCTCTGCTATGCAAAGCAATACAAAGTAGCATGCTGGAGCTGACAGGGGAGAGATCTGTATAGTTTACATACAGACCTCTCCCCTGTCAGTGATACTCAGTGATCGCCGGGTGCAGGCGGGGAATATCCAGCCGGGACACGGTGATCGACAGCTGTAGCCGCCAATGGTGCTGTGGGTAGGGCGCCCGGGCGCCCCCCTACCTGCAAATACAAAATCATGTATATACAGTGGGGATCGAAAGTTTGGGCACCCCAGCTAAAAATTTGTATTAATGTGCATAAAGAACCCAAGGAAAGATGGAAAAATCACCAAAAGGCATTAAATTACAGATTAGACATTCTTATAATATGTCAACAAAAGTTAGATTTTATTTCCATCATTTACACTTTCAAAATAACAGAAAACAAAAAAATGGCATCTGCAAAAGTTTGGGCACCCTGCAGAATTTATAGCATGCACTGCCCCCTTTGCAAAGCCGAGACCTGCCAGTGTCATGGATTGTTCTCAATCATCGTCTGGGAAGACCAGATGATGTCAATCTCAAAGATTTTAAATGCCCAGACTCATCTGACCTTGCCCCAACAATCAGCACCATGGGTTCTTCTAAGCAGTTGTCTAGAAAACTGAAACTGAAAATAGTTGACGCTCACAAAGCTGGAGAAGGCTTTAAGAAGATAGCAAAGCGTTTTCAGATGTCAATATCCTCTGTTCGGAATGTAATTAAGAAATGGCAGTCATCAGGAACAGTGGAAGTTAAAGCAAGATCTTGAAGACCAAGAAAAATATCAGACAGAACAGCTCGCAGGATTGTGAGAAAAACAATTCAAAACCCACGTTTGACTGCACGATCCCTCCAGAAAGATCTGGCAGACACTGGGGTTGTGGTACACTATTCCACTATAAAGAGATACTTGTACAAATATGGTCTTCATGGAAGAGTCATCAGAAGAAAACCTCTTCTACGTCCTCACCACAAAAATCATCGTTTGAACTTTGCAAATGAACATATAGACAAGCCTGATGTATTTTGGAAACAAGTTCTGTGGACCGATGAGGTTAAAATTGAACTTTCTGGCCGGAATGAGCAAAGGTACGTTTGGAGAAGAAGGGGCACAGAATTTAATGAAAAGAACCTCTGTCCAACTGTTAAGCATGGGGTTGGATCAATCATGCTTTGGGGTTGTGTTGCAGCCAGTGGCATAGGGAACATCTCACGAGTAGAAGGAAAAATGGATTCAATAAAATTTCAGCAAATTTTGGATGGTAACTTGATGCCATCTGTGAAAAAGCTGAAGTTAAAGAGAGGATGGCTTCTACAAATGGATAATGATCCTAAATACACCTCGAAATCCATGGGGGATTACATCAAGAGGCGTAAACTGAAGGTTTTGCCATGGCCTTCACAATCTCCTGACCTCAACATAATTGAAAATCTATGGATAGACCTTAAAAGAGCAGTGCGTGACAGACAGCCCAGAAATCTCAAAGAGCTGGAAGACTTTTGTAAGGAAGAATGGGCAAAGATACCTCAAACAAGAATTGAAAGTCTCTTGGCTGGCTACAAAAAGCGTTTACAAGCTGTGATACTTGCCAAAGGGGGCAGTACAAGATATTAACTCTGCAGGGTGCCCAAACTTTTGCAGACGCCATTTTTTTGTTTTCTGTTATTTTGAAAGTGTAAATGATGGAAATAAAATCTAACTTTTGTTGACATATTATAAGAATGTCTAATCTGTAATTTGATGCCTTTTGGAGATTTTTCCATCTTTCCTTGGCTTCTTTATGCACATTAATACAAATTTTTAGCTGGGGTGCCCAAACTTTCGATCCCCACTGTATACGTGATTTTGCACAGCCCTGCTGCCCTGCAGCAGTGGTTATGCTACAGGGCAATCAAAGGGTTAACTGTGCTGTGTGTGTGTTTTACTATGTGTGCTGTGTGCTTTTACCTTGGAGACATGTTGTTTTGTACTTCTCTGCTGTGCAGAGGAATACAAAATAGCATGTCCTTGCTGGAAGGAGAGAGACCTGTGTTGTTTACACATAGGTCTCTCCCCTGTCAGCTTTGCACGGCGATCGCCAGGTACCGGCGGGGAATCTCCATCCAGGACCCAGACATGCCGAGTCGCCAATGGCGGCACGGGTAGGGAGGCGCATGCTCTTTACCCAGAAATGCACATCACATATACGTGATTTTGCGCAGCCCTGCCACCCTGTAGAAGTAGTTCTACTATAGGGCGGCGGGAAAGCGGTTAACAATATTTCTAGCCCTGCTATTTCTAAAATAAATACATTTTTATCTTTGTAGCTTCTAAAATGAGAAGGGCACTCAGGTACCCATTATCTTTTTTTCTTGTTTTACTGATATGACTCTCTTTTTAGGAGGAGTGCTCACCAAATTGTGGTGAGTATTTATCTCAGGAATATATACAGTGGGGATCGAAAGTTTGGGCACCCCAGCTAAAAATTTGTATTAATGTGCATAAAGAAGCCAAGGAAAGATGGAAAAATCTCCAAAAGGCATCAAATTACACATTAGACATTCTTATAATATGTCAACAAAAGTTAGATTTTATTTCCATCATTTACACTTTCAAAATAACAGAAAACAAAAATATGGCATCTGCAAAAGTTTGGGCACCCTGCAGAGTTAATATCTTGTATTGCCCCCTTTGGCAAGTATCACAGCTTGTAAACGCTTTTTGTAGCCAGCCAAGAGTCTTTCAATTCTTGTTTGAGGTATCTTTGCCCATTCTTCCTTACAAAAGTCTTCCAGTTCTTTGAGATTTCTGGGCTGTCTGTCACGCACTGCTCTTTTAAGGTCTATCCATAGATTTTCAATTATGTTGAGGTCAGGAGATTGTGAAGACCATGGCAAAACCTTCAGTTTACGCCTCTTGATGTAATCCCCCATGGATTTTGAGGTGTGTTTAGGATCATTATCCATTTGTAGAAGCCATCCTCTCTTTAACTTCAGCTTTTTCACAGATGGCATCAAGTTACCATCCAAAATTTGCTGAAATTTTATTGAATCCATTTTTCCTTCTACTCGTGAGATGTTCCCTGTGCCACTGGCTGCAACACAACCCCAAAGCATGATTGATCCAACCCCATGCTTAACAGTTGGACAGAGGTTCTTTTCATTAAATTCTGTGCCCCTTCTTCTCCAAACGTACCTTTGCTCAGTCCGGCCAAAAAGTTCAATTTTAACCTCATCGGTCCACAGAACTTGTTTTCAAAATGCATCAGGCTTGTCTATATGTTCATTTGCAAAGTTCAAACGATGATTTTTGTGGTGAGGACGTAGAAGAGGTTTTCTTCTGATGACTCTTCCATGAAGACCATATTTGTACAAGTATCTCTTTATAGTGGAATAGTGTACCACAACTCCAGTGTCTGCCAGATCTTTCTGGAGGGATCGTGCAGTCAAACGTGGGTTTTGAATTGTTTTTCTCACAATCCTGCGAGCTGTTCTGTCTGATATTTTTCTTGGTCTTCCAAATCTTGCATTAACTTCCACTGTTCCTGATGACTGCCATTTCTTAATTACATTCCGAACAGAGGATATTGACATCTGAAAACACTTTCCTATCTTCTTATAGCCTTCTCCAGCTTTGTGAGCGTCAACTATTTTCAGTTTCAGTTTTCTAGACAACTGCTTAGAAGAACCCATGCTGCTGATTGTTGGGGCAAGGTCAGATGAGTCTGGGCATTTAAAACCTTTGAGATTGACATCACCTGGTCTTCCCAGACGATGATTGAGAACAATCCATGACACTGGCAGGTCTCAGCTTGGCAAAGGGGGCAGTGCATGCTATAAATTCTGCAGGGTGCCCAAACTTTTGCAGATGCCATTTTTTTTGTTTTCTGTTATTTTGAAAGTGTCAATGATGGAAATAAAATATAACTTTTGTTGACATATTATAAGAATGTCTAATGTGTAATTTGATGCCTTTTTGGAGATTTTTCCATCTTTCCTTGGCTTCTTTATGCACATTAATACAAATTTTTAGCTGGGGTGCCCAAACTTTCGATCCCCACTGTAGTATATATAAGATAAAAATAAGCATGTTATACAAATTGCTCCTAGAGATCTAATTTCTTGCCAGTGTGATTTCCATACTGCTTTTCACTCTCTAAGAGCCCATATACAGTCAGGTCCATAAATATTGGGACATCGACACAATTCTAACATTTTTGGCTCTATACACCACCACAATGGATTTGAAATGAAACGAATTCCTGCTTGTTCTTGGGGCATTTTCCCTTCAGTTTTGTCTTCAGCAAGTGAAATGCATGCTCAATCGGATTCAGGTCAGGTGATTGACTTGGCCATTGCATAACATTCCACTTCTTTCCCTTAAAAAACTCTTTGGTTGCTTTTGCAGTATGCTTTGGGTCATTGTCTATCTGCACTGTGAAGCGGCGTCCAATGAGTTCTGAAGCATTTGGCTGAATATGAGCAGATAATATTGCCCGAAACACTTCAGAATTCATCCTGCTGCTTTTGTCAGCAGTCACATCATCAATAAATACAAGAGAACCAGTTCCATTGGCAGCCATACATGCCCACGCCATGACACTACCACCGCCATGCTTCACTGATGAGGTGGTATGCTTAGGATCATGAGCAGTTCCTTTCCTTCTCCATACTCTTCTCTTCCCATCACTCTGGTACAAGTTGATCTTGGTCTCATCTGTCCATAGGATGTTGTTCCAGAACTGTGAAGGCTTTTTAGATGTCGTTTGGCAAACCCTAATCTGGCCTTCCTGTTTTTGAGGTTCACCAATGGTTTCCATCTTGTGGTGAACCCTCTGTATTCACTCTGGTAAAGTCTTCTCTTGATTATTGACTTTGACACACATACACCTACCTCCTGGAGAGTGTTCTTGATCTGGCCAACTGTTGTGAAGGGTGTTTTCTTCACCAGGGAAAGAATTCTTCGCTCATCCACCACAGTTGTTTTCCGTGGTCTTCCGGGTCTTTTGGTGTTGCTGAGCTCACCGGTGCGTTCCTTCTTTTGAAGAATGTTCCAAACAGTTGTTTTGGTCACGCCTCATGTTTTTGCTATCTCTCTGATGGGTTTGTTTTGTTTTTTCAGCCTAATGATGGCTTGCTTCACTGATAGTGACAGCTCTTTGGATCTCATCTTGAGAGTTGACAGCAACAGATTCCAAATGCAAATAGCACACTTGAAATGAATTCTGGACCTTTTATCTGCTCATTGTAATTGGGATAATGAGGGAATAACACACACCTGGCCATGGAATAGCTGAGAAGCCAATTGTCCCATTACTTTTGGTCCCTTAATAAGTGGGAGGCACATATGCAAACTGTTGTAATTCCTACACCGTTCACCTGATTTGGATGTAAATACCCTCAAATTAAAGCTGACACTCTGCAGTTAAAGTACATCTTGTTTGTTTCATTTCAAATCCATTGTGGTGGTGTATAGAGCCAAAAATGTTAGAATTGTGTTGATGTCCCAATATTTATGGACCTGACTGTACATGGGCTATAATTTGCATCTGAACAGCATAAATATATAAATCAATGTGAGAGCAAGCACAACACAATATACCTCTGAAGTAGCTTGAAGCAACTCCTTGAACACCTGAAAAAATAATTAAAGCAGCCTTGAATGTCCACTTGGATGTCCAGACGCAATAAACTTTAAAGTGGAAGTAAGATCTGCAAAGAAAAAATTTGCTGGCAGGAAGGCTTTTATTGCAGAAGATACCCTAAGTCTCTTCTGCCATAAAACCTTCTGCCTTGCTTGCTAGCATTTTTTCTTTCTTTTTGTACACTGAGAATCACATGCATTAGAGAAATGACACATAAATATTAAAGTAACAGACTGATTACATAACAGCTTGTTAACCCCCCTGCAAATAAATACGTAATGTATATAGCTTTTTTGGTAAACTAATTAAATATAAGTTGCCTCAAGTAAGACCTCTGAAATGTCCAGAGGACCCTACAATAGCTTAGTTTTTGTACAGCTGATATTTTAGGATGGTGTTAAAAATATAACTATATGTGCTGCACAATGTGCCAGTGTGAGCAGTGGTGTATTTATGTTTCAGGCTGCCCTAGGCAACACAAAAATTGCCCACGAAGAGACCCTGAAACCGACCAACACCTCCCTCCCCCATGAAGAGAGCCTGACCTTGACCAACAACACCCCAGCTCCCCCACCCGAGAGAGCCTTTCACTACCACCGCACCCCATACACTGGCAATGCCCTCCCCCAACCCTGCAAGAGAGAAGACACTCACCTTCACAGCTCCGGACATCCCAGGGAACCATCAAGCAGCCCGCTGCCTCTCTCAGATCCCACCTGGTCCCCATGATGCGTGTGTCCCTTCTTCCATCCCTTCCTTTGGGGGGCTGTACTGCCCCCCCCCTTGAACGATGCTGCTGCCCCCCTGAACGATGCTGCTGCCCCCCTGATAAATGCTGCCCTAGGCAAATTACTTGTTTGCCTTGTGGTAAATACACCCGAGTGTGAGTGCCTAAGAAGGATCCATTGCCCTAAGCAACATTACAGACCATCCCATGGTGTGGGGTCTGCGTGCAGTTGCAATGATTTGGATGCATTGGATTGCAATACTGTCGCATGAGAAAACAATAGTTGATAGAAAAATCCAAAGTAAAATAATAAACCAATGAAGCTAATGCTTTCTCCATAAGGGAGCAGAGGTCCATCGCCTTAGGACACAATAAAAAAAAAAGAGGTCTCAAGGAGTGGGGGATATAGACGTACACCCAGAGGGGCATATCCAGCACAGCTTTACCAGTGTCCAATCACCTGAAGGTACCAGCCTATAACGCAGGGTCTATGAATATCCAGGCTGTGTCCTGTACTGCACAATTAGAATAATGTGCTGCAGTGCATAACAATGGGAATAACAATGAAAGAAGCATGACAAATAACATTAGTGTGAATTAGGGGCTAGGAGGCTACAAGCACTTTGTATCCACATTTGAAGTACCTGTATTTTTTGTATTCTGGTATGTTGCTGCTAGTAATCAAAGGGTTAGATAGTTGTGTCCTTGGAGCAAGCTCAGTTAACCATAAAGCATCATTTCATTTTTAACACTGCTATCATACCCTTGGATGAAGATTATATAGGACAAATAGTTTATTTAATTATATTTAGCCTTGTACACCTTTTGTGAAGCTACCTGTAAATACAATTCCTTCAGAAAAGCAAAAACATTTGTGTACAAAGAAAGATAATTCCTTATACCCTCCTCTTTCCTTTAACCACCTCACTTTTTTTATTTTATCTTTTTATAAATGAATAAAATGAGAAGGATAGATCATAACATATAGTGTTATAGTGTTGTGTTAATTATCAGCTAAATCACATTGGGTTTTTTTGGGGGTTTTTTTTAGGCCCAGAAGATCTCATTTATATCTATTCTAAGCCCTGCATTTTCTACAAACAAAATCATACAGCATTTGCGCAGGTCCAATCGCCACTAAATGGGTATTAAGTCAATCCTATCTAACAGTGTGTAGAATCTGTCCAAATGGTGCACTGTTGGTATGGACACTGCAGCTTCCAAGCCTCTTTGGGGACAGAAGGACTGAAACAAAATAACACCAACGGGAAGCACAATCCATAGCCCAGTTACACCTTTTTATTAGAAAGAAAAAGATAAAACCATTGAACTCGCATGTACAGGGAAACCAGCACCGTCTCACAAGCATCAACAAGAGCCAGTTCCAGTGGCAGGATGAATCAGTAAGCTGGAGAGGCATAGATCTCTAACTTGGAAACTTATCCAGTCTCAAAGTGAAAACTTTCTGATGGATTCTAGCTCCTGACCAAACTAAGTGCATCCCTTATTCAAGATATACATTTGATACCTTTTAAAATATATTTTAGCTTATTTCTTATATTATGTGTGTTTCTATGTATAAAGATATATGGTTTTATTGATGGCTTTGATCCACAAATTAATTAATATTCTTTACATTTTATATACATTTAATATTATAATAATATATATTATTTTTTATATCTTTTTGGTAGTTCATGATAAATTTTATATTTATATACATACATCTGAGTCTTATATTGAGAAATAGATAGATATAGATAGATACTGTATATATACAGTGCTCAGCATAAATGAGTACACCCCTTTTGAAAAGTAAGATTTTAATCAATATTTCAATGAACACAGGAACAATATCCAAAATTGACAAAACTGCATTTTATAGAAATTTTGTTTAGCTCCTTACACGGAAGTAAGGTTAATAATATAACTTAGATTAAAAAATGTTCTGTTTTACTCAAGTTAGTTGCAAAAATGAATACACCCCACAATAAAAACTACTACATCTAGTAATTTTTATGACCTCCATGATTTGTAAGAACAGCACCAAGTCTTCTAGGCATGGAATGAACAAGTTGGCAACATATTGCAACATCTATCTTTTTCCATTCTTCAAGAATGACCTCTTTTATAGCCTGGATGCTGAATGGAGAGTGATGCTCAGCTTGTCTCTTCAGAATTCCCCATAGGTGTTCGATTGGGTTCAGATCAGGAGACATAGTTGGCCACTGAATCACTTTCACCCAGTTCTTCTTCAGAAATGCAACAATGGACTTAGATGTGTGTTTTGGATCACTGTCATGTTGGGAAAGTGCACCAAGGGCACGGAGTGATGGTAGCATCTTCTCTTTTAATATAGAGCAGTACATCTGTGAATTCATGATACCATTAATGAAATGCAGCTCCCCAACACCAGCAGCACTCATGCAGCCCCACAGAAGGACACTGCCAATACCATGTTTCACTGTAGGCACCATGCATTTTTCTTTGTACTCCTCACCTTTGCAATCAGTGCCATACAGTTTTGAAGCCATCAGTTCCAAAAACATTTATCTTGGTCTTATCACTCCAGAGCACAGAGTCGCAGTAGTAGTCTTCTTCAGCCTGGGTCCTGGCAAATTCTAGGTGGGATTTTTTGTACATGGGCTTTAAGAGAGGCTTCCTTCATGGACGACATCCATGCATGCCATTCCTCTGCAGTGTACGCCGTATTGTGTCAGGGGAAACAATCACCCCAGTTTGGCATTCTACTTCTTTAGCTAACTGCAGGGAACTTGCATGGTGAATTTCTTCAATCCTTCTTATCAGAAGATGCTCCTGTCAAGGTGTTAACTTCCGTGGACAGCTTGGACATCTCTGTGAGATGGTTGCAGTTCCATCTTTATTAAATATTTATATCATTTTTGCTACAGTATTCTGACTGATAAGTGATGATCTTCTTGTAGTCTTCAGTGTTCTTGTGTAAAGAGATTATTTTCTTTCTCAAGTCTTGTGACATTTCTCTTCCATGTGGTGCCATTGCTGACAGCATGAAATGGGAAGGGGCTTTCTTTCTTAAGTAAAAACCTTTTATAATAAACTGTCTGCTGGACACCTGTTTAATGAACAGACTAACCTGTAGTTGAATTCTTGTTAATTAGGATTTTGTTGTCTAAAAGTTAGCTTTGCTCCTAAGACTTTCATTGGGGTGTATTCATGCTTGCAACATGGTGTTGAATGAATTTGTTAGGAAAAATAGTTTGTGCATGCAAATTAACAAATCTTGTTTGCAATCAATTTGTGGGAGTATTTTGTCGCATAGTGTCCCATAGAAAATGTTGATTCTGAAAGAAAAGTAAAGGTTTTCTGACAAATCTGTTGGGGTGTACTCATTTATTCTGAGCACTGTATATGCTATATTGCCAAAAGTGTTGCGATACCCCTCCAAATCATTGGACTCGGGTGTTCCAATCACCTCCATGGCCACAGGTATAGAAAATCAAGCACCTAGGCATGCAAACTAATTCTACAAACATTTGTGAAAGAATGGGTCGCTCTCAGGAGCTCAGTGAATTTAGGAGTGGTACTTTAAAAGGTTTCCACCTGTGCAGTAAGTCCATCCGTGAAATTTCCTAGCTACTAAATATTCCACGGTCAACTGTTAGTGGAGTTATAACAAAGTGGAAGCAGCTGGGAACAACAGCAACTCTGACACAAAGTGGTAGGCCACGTAAAATGACAGAGTGGGGTCAGAACATGCTGAAGTGCACAGTGCGCTGAAGTCGCCAACTGTCTGCAAAGTCAAATGCTAAAGACCTCCAAACTTTGTGTGGCCTTCAGATCAGCACAAAAATAGTGCATAGAGAGCTTCATTAAATGTGTTTCCATGGCTGAGCAGCTGCATTCAAGAATTACATCATCAAATGCAATGCAAAGCATCAGATGCAGTGGTATAAAGTATGTCGCCACTGGACTCTAGAGCAGTGGAGATGTGTTCTCTGGAGTGACAAATCACACTTCTCTGTCTGGCAATCCGATGGACGTGTCTGGATTTGGCGGTTGCCAGGAGAATGGTACTTGAATGACTGCATTGTGCCAAGTGTAAAGTTTGGTGGAACGGGAATTATGGTGTGGGGTTGTTTTTCAGGAGTTGGGTTCGGCCCCTAAATTCCAGTGAAGGGAACTGTTAAGGCGTCAGTATACCAAGACAATTTGGACAATTTTATGCTTCCAACTTTGTGGGAACAGTTTGGGGATGGCCCCTTCCAGTGCACAAAGCAAGATCCAAAAAGACATGGATGAGCAAGTTTGGGGTGGAGGAACTTGACTGGCCTGCACAGAATCCTGACCTCAACCCAACAGAACACCTTTGACATGATTTAGAGCAGAGACTGCGAGCCAGGCCTTCTCGTCCGACATCAGCCTGACCACACAAACATGCTCCTGGAAGAATGGTCAAACATTCCCATAGACACACTCCTAAACCTTGTGGACAGCCTTCCCTGAAAAGTTCTATACCATTTGGGCTTACTAATCCATCCTTCCACTGGACCGACTCTTGTTGATGCTGCTTATTCCCTGTATTACATGTGAGTGCACTGGTTTTATCTTTTTCTGTCAAATAAAAAGGCTATGGATTGCGCTTCCTTTTTGTGTTTATTTGCTGTGAGCAATATAAAAATATTCCCTCTTAATTGTGTTAAGCATTAATGTAGCAACCTCAGTAGAAAAAGACTAATGAATGCATACATTTTTTAGAATTAAATATCTATTATTTCAAATATCATTCTCTAAATGTAAACTGAATTTACAGTATTACATTATCTCAACTGTTAATTAGCTCAAGTATATAATTATCACTATAAATGAGTTGACTAAACCAATTCATTCTCAACTGATACTGTTTACCGATTGTGAGCGTTTGTGAAGCATCAGTAGCCGCAGGAAGAATGGTATACAGTCTGGGTATACAGTCTGATAAAAATGCATGTAAAAAAACAAAGAAAGTTTTATATATGGTGTGTGTAAAATATATATATATATATATATATATATATAGAGCTGCAAATGGTTCACTAAACAATTAGGATGCATAATCACTAGCAGACTACACTCAACCACTTAATGTATAGAAACAGAAAAGCGTAGCACTCCTTAAAAGCTCAAAAAGATTATTCCACATACAGGTGAAACTCGAAAAATTAGAATATTGTGCAAAAGTTCATTTATTTCAGTAGTGCAACTTAAAAGGTGAAACTGATATATGAGATAGACTCATTACATGCAAAGCAAGATAGTTCAAGCTGTGATTTGTCATAATTGTGATGATTATGGCTTACAGCTCATGAAAACCCCAAATCCGCAATCTCAGAAAATTAGAATATTGTGAAAGGTGCAATATTCTAGGCTCAAAGTGTCCCACTCTAATCAGCTAATTAAGCCATAATACCTGCAAAGGGTTCCTGAGCCTTTAAATGGTCTCTGTCTGGTTCAGTAGGAATCACAATCATGGGAAAGACTGCTGACCTGACAGTTGTGCAGAAAACCATCATTGACACCCTCCATAAGGAGGGAAAGCCTCAAAAGGTAATTGCAAAAGAAGTTGAATGTTCCCAAAGTGCTGTATCAAATCACATTAATAGAAAGTTATGTGGAAGGGAAAGGTGTGGAAGAAAAAGGTGCACAAGCAGCAGGGATGACCGTAGCCTGGAGAGGATTGTCAAGAAAAGGCCATTCAAAAGTGTTGGGGACTTTCACAAGGAGTGGACTGAGGCTGGAGTCAGTGCATCAAGAGCCACCACACACAGACGGATCATGCACATGGGCTTCAAATGTCGTATTCCTCTTGTCAAGCCACTCCAGAACAACAAACGTCAGAAGCGTCTCACCTGGGCTAAAGAAAAACAGACCTGGTCTGTTGCTTAGTGGTCCAAAGTCCTTTTTTCTGATGAGAGCAACTTTTGCATCTCATTTGGAAACCAAGGACTCAGAGTATGGAGGAAGAATGGAGAGGCACACACTGCAAGATGCTTGAAGTCCAGTATGAAGTTTCCACAGTCTGTGTTGATTTGTTCCACTGTGCTTCATTAAGTCCAGGGTCAACGCAGCTGTCTACCGGGAGATTTTGGAGCACGTCATGCTTCCTTCCGCAGACGAGCTTTATGGGGATGCTGACTTCATTTTCCAGCAGGACTTGGCACCTGCCCAAACTGCCAAAAGCACCAAAACCTGGTTCAATGACCGTGGGATTACTGTGCTTGATTGGACAGCAAACTCGCCTGACCTGGACCCCATAGAGCAGTGGTTCTCAACCTTTCTAATGCCGCGACCCCTTAATACAGTTCCTCATGTTGTGGTGACCCCCAACCATAAAATTATTTTCGTTGCTACTTCATAACTGTAATTTTACAGTGGGAGGAGTAGTTCCACGTCATTGGTGTCAGTGGGAGGAATAGTATCCCATCACTGATGTCAATGGGAGGAATAGTGCCCCATCATTGGTATCAGTGGTAGGAATAGTGCCCCATCATTGGTATCAGTGGGAGGAATAGTGCCCCATCATTGGTATCAGTGGTAGGAATAGTGCCCCATCATTGGTGTCAGTGGTAGGAATAGTGCCCCATCATTGGTGTCAGTGGTAGGAATAGTGCCCCATCATTGGTGTCAGTGGGAGGAATAGTGCCCCATCATTGGTATCAGTGGTAGGAATAGTGCCCCATCATTGGTGTCAGTGGTAGGAATAGTGCCCCATCATTGGTGTCAGTGGGAGGAATAGTGCCCCATCATTGGTGTCAGTGGGGGGAATAGTGCCCCGTCATAGGTGTCAGTGGGGGGAATAGTGCCCCATCATTGGTGTCAGTGGGAGGATTAGTGCCCCGTCATTGGTGTCAGTGGAAGGATTAGTGCCCCGTCATTGGTGTCAGTGGGAGGAATAGTGCCCCGTCATTGGTGTCAGTGGGAGGAGTAGTGTCACATCATTGGTGTCAGTGGGAGGAATAGTGCCCCGTCATAGGTGTCAGTGGGGGGAATAAAGCCCCATCATTGGTGTCAGTGGGGGGAATAGTGCCCCATCATTGGTGTCAGTGGGGGGAATAGTGCCCCATCATTGGTGTCAGTGGGAGGAATAGTGCCCCATCGTTGGTATCAGGGGGAGGAATAGTGCCCAAATGTTGGTGTCAGTGGGAGGAATAGTGCCCCATCGTTGCTATCAGTGGGAGGAATAGCGCCCCCATCACTGGTGTCAGTGGGAGGAATAGTGCCCCCATCGTTGGTGTCAGTGGGGGAGGAATAGTGCCCCATCGTTGGTGTCAGTGGGGGGAGGAATAGTGCCCCATCGTTGGTGTCAGTGGGGGGAGGAATAGTGCCCCATCGTTGGTGTCAGTGGGGGGAGGAATAGTGCCCCATCGTTGGTGTCAGTGGGGGCATGAATAGTGCCCCATCGTTGGTGTCATTTGGGGGAGGAATAGTGCCCCATCGTTGGTGTCAGTGGGGGGAGGAATCGTGCCTCATCGTTGGTGTCCGTGGGGGGAGGAATAGTGTCCCATCGTTGGTGTCAGTGGGGGGAGGAATAGTGTCCCATCGTTGGTGTCAGTGGGAGGAATAGTGCCCCATCATTGGTATTAGTGACACCAATGATTGGGCACTATTCCTCCCACTGACACCAATGATACTTACCTTGCTGACCCCTGCTCCAGCCTGGGCTCGCTCCCTCTCCCATGGTACAGACACTTACCGGTCAGCTGTCTTCCTTCTCCGGCCGCTCTCCTCCTCTTCACTCGCTCGATCTTTGCGGTGCCGCTCGGCTCCTCCTCTCCAAGCTCCACCTCCTCGCCGGTGATTGGCCGCCTGTGTGCCTCTCCTGAGCTACAGTTCCGGCGGCTAATCACCGGTGGGGATTGATCCCGAGGGTGTGTCCAGATGACAGGGGCGGCATGTCATCCCGCCCACACCTGGAGACGGATAGATCAGCGGTGTCTCGGTTCCTAAGACCATCGGAAATATGTGTTTTCCGATGGTCTTAGGCGACCCCTGTGAAAGAGTCGTTCGACCCCCAAAGGGGTCGCGACCCCCAGGTTGAGAACCGCTGCCATAGAGAATCTATGGGGCATTGCCAAGAGAAAGATGAGAGACATGAGACCGAACAATGCAGAAGAGCTGAAGGCCGCTATTGAAGCATCCTGGTCTTCCATAACACCTCAGCAGTGCCATAGGCTGATAACTTCCATGCCACGCAGCACTGAGGCAGTAATTGCTGCGAAAGGGGCCCAAACCAAGTACTGAGTACATATGCATGTTTATACTTTTCAGAGGTCCGATATTGTTCTATGTACAATCCTTGTTTTATTGATTGCATGTAATATTCTAATTTTCCGAGATTGTGGATTTGGGGTTTTCATGAGCTGCAAGCCATAATCATCACAATTATGACAAATCACGGCTTGAACTATCTTGCTTTGCATGTAATGAGTCTATCTCATATATTAGTTTTACCTTTTAAGTTGCATAACTGAAATAAATGAACTTGCGAAATGCACGATATTCTAATTTTTCGGGTTTCACCTGTATAAATAGTACATAAGAACATACATCAGAAGACTACTTTGGGCGTCCCCACCCTTCATGAAGTTCAATGTAAATTACAATATAACACAGGGAGTTTAAATGTATACAAAACAGGAAATGCATAATCAGACCAATTGTAATCAAGGTAGGACATACAAAAATACTATGAATGAAAAGTATCAACAGTAATAGGTCTATTTATACATAATTTGTTGTGCAAATGTCTCATATTCACACAGCCACCACGAATAATCAGAATTTGTGTAATATGTTTACTTCCTATGATTGTCAGCTCCATCTAGTGGCCATAATATAGAATTTTCCTGATTGAAGTGTTTCATGAAAATACCAAATGATAGTCACTAGATAAAGCTAAGAATCATAGGAAGTAAATATATTACACAAATTACAAGGATTTTTTGTTGTGACTGCGAATGCTTGAGACATTGATACAGAAATTTTCTTTCTATAAATAGACCCCCAAGTAACTTACTGAAATTACACTGCTGTAGTCTGTATCATAAAATGCATACATTGGCACTGCAAGTCATTATTTTTTCTATAGATTTGTAAAGTAACAAAACAAAACACCAAGGGTATCACGTAAACAATTATAAATCAAACTCTGTGTGAAATCCTTGTAAGACGGGTTATCAATCCACTTTATTTCTCTCTTCTAGAGATTCAAAAACCTATCACCACCCCTTTACGTTTGGGGTTCCAAGTACTGTGATACCATAAATCTCAGATTTTCAAGTGACTTTGTTCAGTAAAATGTTTAGACTTAGATACGCCTGCACTTCAAAATTGTATGTCTGTGCTGGGCAATGTGATATTTACTTTTTGGGTAGTTTCACCCACATATACCATCTGGGAAAGACCAACCAAAGTGTACACTACACAAAATTTGCTCCTGAGCTATTTTGGGTATGTGATTATTATTTAATGGTGGGTTTTTCCCCCTCTTTGGCAACTACAGTTTAAACCATATTGAGTTGGGTTTGACCCTTGTTAAAATCTCTGTCAAGAGGATCCATAGTTGCTTGTTGGAAAGAAGCATAGTGTGCTATACTGCATTAGAGTGCCTTGAAAAAGTATTCAAAAGTATTACCTCTTGAACATTTCCACATTTTGCCATGTTACAACCAAAAACATAAATTTATTTTATTGGGATTTTATGTGATAGACAAACACAAGGTGGCACATAATTGTGAAGTGGAAGGAAAATGATAAATGGTTTTCAAAATGTTTTACAAATAAATATCTGAAAAGTGTGGGGTGCATTTGTATCTAGTCCCCTTTACTCTGAAACCCCTAACTAAAATCTAGTATAACCAATTGCCTTCAGAAGTCACCTAGTTAGTTAATAGAGTCCACCTGTGTGTAATTTAATCTCAGTATATATACAGCTGTTCTGTGAAGCCCGCAGAGGTTTGTTAGAGTACATTAGTGAACAAACACCATCATGAAGGCCTTAACCGATTCTGAGAAGAGAATCTGCCAATACCCTTTGGTCAGGTCCAACATCGCTGTTCCTAAGCGTTCAATGAATTCATCTATGCGTGGCCTACTCATTTGGCGAAAGTCATTGCAAAACCGCCATCTGATTTGGGCAATAACACAATAGGGCTGGACCAATCACTATTTGATTCCTCTATATCTTCCAGTTCAAGCATTTTCTTTACTTCTTGGTGAACTTCCTGTTGCCTGACTTCTGGAATTCAATAGGGTTTCAATTTGACCCTTTCCCCTGGTGGGGTAATAATGTCATGTTCAGTAACAGATACCTGAAAGGCAATTCTGAAAATTTTTCTTTATTGCAGTGCACAACTTCTTTAGCTTCCTACTGCTAGGCTTTTGACAGAGTTTCCGCTATCCTGACTTCAGGGATCATCAATTTAGACAGAACGGGAAGTAGGGTAGTCTCAGCGACCAAGGATTCTCTATCCTTTCATTGTTTTAGCAAATTCCCATGATATACTGTATCTGCTCAGTTTTCCATCTTCCTGGTTGGCTAATTTTGTAATTCAAGTCACCTAATTTTTCCAACACTTCATAGAGGCCCTGCTATTTGAAGAATTTACTTTTGACCGTGGAGACCAACACCAACACCCTATCACTTGGTGAAAAGGAATGGACCTGGGACCCATAATTGTAAATCCTATGCTGAACCAACTGGGCTTGAGCCAAATGTTCATTCACAGTAGGCATCAATGCACAAGTCTGTCTTGCATTTGTGCCACATGTTCAATCACACTTCTATGAGGTGAAATCTTACTCTCCCATGTTTCTCTGGCAAAGTCCAGTAGCCCCTATGGGTGCCTCCCATTCAGTAACTCAAAAGGAGAGAACCCTGTGAATGATTGAGGAACCTCTCTGATAGCAAACATTTAAATAAGGTATTAGAAATCCAATTCTTTATCCTGCACCTTCCTCAACATCTGTTTTAATGTTTTGGTAAATCTTTCAACTAGCCTGTCACTGTCTGTGGGTTATACACTGAAGTACATAATTAGGTCACCTTAACTTGTTGCCGACCGCAGATAGCCGAATGACAGCTGCACTGCAGCCGGCCAGTTCTGAGTGGACGTCATATGACGTCCCCCCAGAACGCGCTCTCCTGCGCGCCCCAGGGGGCGCGCACCCGGCGATCTCCGTGATCGCTCTGTCGGACACAGCTGATCACGTGATGTGGTAAAAGGCCAATCACAGCGGCCTTTTAGCACCTGATCAGCGGTGTCCAATGACACGCTGATCAGAGGAAAATGCAAGTGCCGGTTCTCGGCTGCACTTTCCTCACGCTGTGAGATCGCGAGGAAAGTACTGCCGAGAACCGGCAGTTGTCAGAGCGGGGATCGGCACCGATCATCAGGGCATTGATGATCAGTGCCCTGATGATCGGTGCCCAGCAGTGCCACCCGCAAGTTCCGCCCACCTGTGCCCAGCAGTGCGCCCACTAGCTCCGCCCACCTGTGCCCAGCAGATCACCCACCTGTGCCCAGCAGTGCACCCACCTGTGCCCAGCAGTGCACCCACCTGTGCCACTCTGCAATGTCACACACCTGTGCCCAGCAGTGCCACCTACCTGTGCCCAGCAGTGCCACCCACCTGTGCCCACCCACCTGTGCCCACCAGTGCCACCCACCTGTGCCCACCAGTGCCACCCACCTGTGCCCACCCACCAGTGCAGCCCAGCAGTGCTGCCAGTCAGTGCCACCAGTCAGTGCCCAGCGGTTGTGCCAGTCAGTGCCACCAGTCAGTGCCCAGCAGTGATGCCAGTCAGTGCCGTCTATCAGTACCCATCATTAGTGTCACCTATCAGTGCCGCCTATCAGTGCTGCATATTAGTGCCGCCTATCCGTGACACCTCATTAGTGCTGTCTATCAGTGCCGCCTATCCGTGCCACCTCATTAGTACTGCCTATCAGCGCCCTTTAGTGCTGCCTATCAGTGCCCATCAGTGCCGCCTATCAGTGTCCATCAGTGCTGCCTCATCAACGCACATCAGTGAAGGAGAAAAATTACCTGTTTGAAAAATGTTATAATAGAAACAAAGAAACTTTTTTTTTTTTTTTTAATTTTTGGCAATTTTTTATTTATAGCGCAAAAAGTAAAGCGCCCAGTGGCGATTAAATACCACCAAAAGAAAGCTCTATTTGTGAGAAAAAAATGATCAAAATTTCATATGGGTACAATGTTGCATGACCGCGCAATTGTCAATCAAAGTGCGGCAGCGCTGAAAGCTGAAAATTGGCCTGGTAAATAAGGGTATAAGTGCCTGGTAGGCAAGTGGTTAAGAAGCTTAAGGCACCCCATTTATGTCTTTGGACATAAATGGGGTGCCCTGGGTGGTTAGTACCCCTTTAGGAATGGCCACATGGCTGAAAACCTGAAATAACACTTTGTCTATTGATTTGGCCGAGGTGCTTAGGAAAGCAATCGCTTCTGGATAACGGGTGGCATAATCGATTATCACCAAGATGTGCTGGTGCCCTCTAGCAAATGTCAGAAAGGGGTCAACTAAATGCATGAAGATTCTCTCAAAAGGAACTTCAGTGATGGGAGGGGAACCAAAGGACTATGGAAATGTAGCATTGGTGCACAGATCTGACACACTGGCCAGGAAGAACAGTACATTTCCACTATGTCACCCAATGTGTCCATGAGCTGTTCTCACACTAACTTGCAGTAAGGTTTGAGCACCACCAGTTGCTCAATGGTTTCCTCCGCCCTCTGTGACACCCGGTATAATAGGTCCTTTTCCAGATAAAATATGAGAGGGCAGTTCTCTCTCTGGGTTAACTGATTTCCCATCTACTTTCAACACATTCTCCTGTGACCTTAGTAATGTGGGGTCCTTCAACTGTTTAAAGGCAAAATGATTTCTGTGTACTTCTAAATCAGCAAACGCTAATGGTTGATGTGCCAGCGATTCCCTATGGTGGGCCTCTACCTGTTTAAGGGCTTGCTGCTGAGTAGCCAAACTCATTTGCAGGGCTGCAAGGCTTTGTTGTTGAGCTTGATGTTGGGCTGCAAGGCTCTGTTGTAAATTTGCAGTTGTCTGCTGTTGATTTGCATTTGCCAGAGCAAGTTGTCTCAGTAATTCCTCCATGCTGGCCTTACGTTACCTGCCTGCTATCCTTCACCATATGTGAGGTTATTATCTCAGCAGTGGGTTGTGCGTGGCTTCCTGGATGAGGTCACAGCACAGTGAAAAGGTACAGATGACAGTGGAACTTGGTAAAACACAAGTGTGGTTTTATAAAGTCTGTGTCCATAAAGCACAGGCATAAAAACAGCAAAATAATAATAACAAAAAAACAACAAAAAACAGAAAATAAATCCTTGCCAAACTGGACAGCTAACGCCAAACACTGGATCCTAACTAACTGTTGGAGCAACCTACTGCTGCCCAGACACCTGACTGTCACACAGAAGAAATCATAGTCTTTAGTCACACAGTCTTTTTTAACATACTATCACCAGAGCAAGTGTATTGTTACTATGTTGACACAGTACAGCTACTGTATGTGGGTGATCAGAGACAAAAGCAGACTGCTCTGATGACACTGTGGGGTTTATTTACTAAGGCTGGCCATAGACGGGCAGTTTATCGGCCGATAAACGAAAAATCGGTCGTTGCTGCCATGGATGCTGCCACCAATGCTTACGAAAAACGGCCGTTTTTCGTGGATTTTCCAGCATGACTGATAAAAAGAAACGAGAAGATCCGCGAAAAACAGCCGACGGCATTGCCCCACTAACGGTGTGAATATCGGACGATTTTTCGTTCGGATGAAAATTCGGATGATAAACGACCCGTCTATGGCCTGAATAAAGCTGGAGAGTGCAAAATCAGACTCATTTTTGCGTAGAAACCAATTAGCTTCCAGGTGTTATTGTCAAAGCTTATTTGAACAAGCTGAGGTTAGATGCTGATTGATTTCTATGCAGAAGTGAGTCTGATTTTGCACACTCCAGCCTGAGTAAATAAACCCCTGAATGTCTTTGATCACTGCCATAGCAGTACACTGTTACCATAGCGACACTGCACTGCTCTGGTGACAGTATGTAAAAAAACAAAAAGATATATAATTATATTTTTTTACAGATATTGTACTGCTGTGGCTATTGATCACAGGCTATTGCAGGCTTCTGTCTTTGTCTACATGTGTGATCGGTACGTCCACCCGCATCAGGGAAGCTCCCATTCAGAATTTATACGTAACAGTCTGACAGGAAGCTGTTAAATGTGCTGTTTTTTATACCAGTATTAAACCCCAAAACAAAAATGTATTAAATTGCAGCTCAACAATTAGATATGGTGGCTGCATTAGTTTAAGCCTTTTTCCTCCATTTTCCCCTGGTGATCCAGCCAGTAAGTCTGTTATTGTTAAACTTAAGTCCAAAGGTTCACATACTTTTTCCTCCCTGCACTGTGAATGTTTACATGTTATGTGCAATTAAACCATGGCAACATCTAATGTTTGTGTTGTATTATGTTCAGCAGACTGTGTTCTTCTATTGTTGTGACTTAGATGACGTTCAGAGCACATTTTATGCCCAATTCATGCAAAACTCCACGTAATCTCAAGGGGTTCACATACTTTTTCTTGCAACTGTATATATATTACAAGTATGTGGTCTCTTGAGACAACTACAGTATAACAGCCTAAAATGTAAATGTAGGGCACATCCATGAGCCCCCACATTTGTCAAACCGCTTTGGAGAATCATGTGAATTCCACTCAGAAAGAGATGGAGGAGAGGATAATTTCCAGGTCAGAAGTTGAAATATAGTAACATTAAAGTGTTACTAAACCCACAACAGTAATAGCAGTCTGTATATGCAGTAAATCATGCTTGCTATACTCACTTTGGAAGGGGTTAATCCTAAGGGGTTAATCCTCCGCATTGTGTACAAATTCTGTTTGATCCTGACTTCTCTGACCCTCCCCTTCTTCCAGTGTCCCCCTCGTATCTACTGATAAGACATATCGTGTGGAGACACTCTGCACATGCTCAGTTTGGTGTATATTGCTAGATAGGTTTTTTTTTTTCTTGGGAGAGTGCACGTGATCAGCACAATGCCAGTTAGCACTGTCCAGATAGAGGTCAGGGGTTTTGCATCTTAGAACAAAATGAAAACTCCTCCTACAAGATATAACATGTGCTCTGCTGAACACTGATAAAAGTCACAAGACTGCTCTAACTGCTGATGAGAAAAGGTATTTAGCTGTTTATATTTACTAAAATAATTGCACTTCCATGTTGTGTGTACTCTGGGAGACCAGATGTAGTGAATGCAGGGTCCTGGGTTTAGTAACACTTTAACCTCCTCCCACCCACCATATAAGGTAATGACAGGTGCAAGGTGGTTCTCTCGTTCTGGGAGGACATCATATGACATCCTCCCACTCTAACCGCACATGCCTGGTGATCGGTGGTGCGCTGTGTCCCTCGAACACAGGAGATCACCGATCAACGGAAATAGCCAAAGATGTCGGCTCTGTCATATGATCAGCTGTGTCCAATCACAGCTGATCACATGTAAATAAGGAAATGCCGGTTATCGGCATTTCTCTCCTCACGAGATGGCACGCTGACAGCTCGAGAGGAGAGGAGAGCCGGTAATCGGCATTCCTCGGAGGGGACATCTATACTGATCATCAGGTCACTGATGATCAGTGTGCCCTGATGATCAGTGTAGCCCCAGCAGTGCCACCTATCAGTGCCCATCAATGCCACCTGTCAGTGCCCATTAGTGCCACATCAATGCCACATATCAGTGCCTACCAGCGCACATCAATGCCACATATCAGTGGCCATATGAGCTGCCTTTCAGTGTCGCCTATCATTGCCAGTCAGTGCCACCTATCAATGCCAGTCAGTGCCACCTATCAGTGCTGCCAGTCAGTGCCACCTATCAGTGCCAGTCAGTGCCACCTATTATTGCGCATCAGTGCCCGTCGGTGCTGCCTATCAGTGCCGCCTAACAGTGCCACCTAACAGTACCAGTCAGTGCCGCCTATCAGTGCTGCCTATCAGTGCTCATCAGTGATGCCTGTCAATGCCCATCAGTGCCACCTACTAGTGCCTCCTCATTAGTGCCCATCAGTGCGACCTATCAGTGCCCATCATTGCAGCCTCATTACATCAGTGAAGGAGAAAAATCACTTACTTACAAAATTTTATAACAAAAACAAAAACGTTTTTTCCCAAAGTTTTTAGTTGCTTTTGGTTTGTTTAGCAAAAAATAAAAAGCCCAGAGGTGATTAAATACCACCAAAAGAAAGCTCTATCTGTCTCAAAAAATGATAAAAATTTCATATGGGTACACTGTTGCATGACTGCGTGAAAGCTGAAAACTGGCCTGGGCAGGGAGGGGGTATAAGTGCCCTGTAGGCAAGTGGTTAAAGGTACATTTATAAAAAAATAAAATACTGTCTGTGACTGACAGGAGTGGGAGCCAATAGACCCAAGAAACCCATGTGAGCAACTACGTTTGTGCACATCGCTGGATCGTGATCAGATTCAAGTAAGTATTAGGGGGGATTCAAGCAGAAGTGTAGTCCGTAAATAAGCCAAAGGTCGGTAACAAGTGGTTGCAGGTTTGGATCAAGGAAAAGTGTAGTTGAGAAACAGGGCAAAGGTCAGTAACAAATAGCTGCAGTTTAGAATCAAGCTGAAGCATAGTCAAGGAACAAGCCAAAGATTGGTAAAAAAAATTGGCTGGAGAGGAGAACAATATAATCTATCAAACAGGAAGTGCAGAGATGGGCATCAATCAGGAAGTTCTTGGGAGGGACAAAGGATTTAGGATTAATCAGAAACAGGACACAAAGCAAGGTCCAGTGAATAAGGCAGGGAGCTGTCCAGCATCTCAGGTGGCACAGTGAGCAGAAACACAACCAGACACCACGGAGGTTCCAGATTCAGATCCAGGTCCAAACAACTGGGAATGTAAACAGACCCCAGATGTTTCACTTTTGAGAAAGATAGAGATTGAAGACACAGAATCCCTGATCTTTGCAGCATAGTACTTGCTAATGAATACAGAGGTGCTCAGTACAGAGCACTTCTGTGTCCCTTCAGGAACAGAAGAGACAGTAAACTTCATGTTTACTATCTTTTCTATTATGAAAGAACAACAGCACTCCTGTGTTCATTCAAGGGGCTAGTAATCAATCCTCTGCTCACCATCCTGAAGCATCTAATCTTCCCCACTGCACATTTATACCTGCTGACAGGCAGCAGGAATTGGAGGGCAAGCAAGAGACACTGAGGGGATCAGATCGGCAGTATAGAGTCAAAACAAATAGCCACAGGTAGGGAGGTGGGGATCACAGCTATTTATTTAATCAAGAGAGTCTAGGGGACAGTGTAATGGAACCGGACTCTGACTGCACTAGGGTATTTCCGTTAGACTCCCGCTTCCCTGTCCGAACACCAACCACGGACACCACCGCTGGCCATACAGGAAATAGACAGCACAAAACTCGTCTTAAAACAGGAAGTGGACTGCTTTATTTTTACACAGACACAAGATATAAACATTTAACCAATTCAATACCGGGCAATTTTACACCTTCCTGCCCAGGCCAGTTTTCAGGTTTCAGCGCTCTCACACTTTGAATGACAATTGCGCGGTCATACAACATTGTACCCAAACTAAAATGTTATCATTTTCTTCACACAACTAGAGCTTTCTTTTGGTGGTATTTAATCACCACTGGGGTTTTTATTTTTATTTTTTGCTAAATTAACAAAAAAAGACCAAAAATTTGAAAAAAACACGTTTTTCTTTGTTTCTGTTATAAAAGTTTGCAAATAAATAATTGTTCTTCATAAATTTAGGCCGAGATGTATTCTTTGGTGAAAATAACCCAAATTAGGATGTATTTTTTAGTTTGTAGGAAAGTTATAGAGTTCACAAACTATGGTATAGATCTGAATATTGATCAATCCTGAAGTACTGACAGCCAATCTAATTTCTTGAGGTCCAAGAATGTCAGAATAGTACAGATATCCCCCAAATGACCCCTTTTTGCAAAGTAGACAGTCCGACATACTTCATAAGAGGCATGGCGAGTTTTTTGAAGTTGTATTTTTTTGTCATAATTTTTCAGAAAATGAAAAAAATGAGTTTCACTATTTTTTTTTACATATTGTCACCAGTGCAGTACAACGTCTTCATATAACTGGCATGGCGGTGATCAGGGACACTGACTGGTGACAGTATGAAAAAAAATATATATATATTTTTTTTTACATTTTTTTTATTATTTTTTATTTTTTTAAGATTTCTTTTTCATATTTCACTATGACCAAAGTAGTACAATGTTACCATAGTAACATTGTACTACTTTGGGGAAGTGATCAGTATTTTTTTTTTTTTTTTACACAATTTGCTTATAGCAAAGAATTTCTTTGCTATAAGCAAGCATTTACCTGAATGACATCGATTCATTCAGGGTTTTTTTTTGTTTTTTTTTTTGTGCTTGGCTGTGATTTGGCCACAGCTAATCACATGACATGTGCAGGTGATTAGCGGTGACCATTCACAGCTAGACACTAGTATACAATGGATGGCATGAATGAAGCCATCCATTGTATACAACTGTCATGTGACCTGCTGTGATTGGTCACATGGTACGGGCAACGGGGCGGATACTCAGATCTGTCATTGGCCGTGTCCGAGGTACACGGCCGGTGAGAGATCGCGCCGCTGCACTGCTCTGCAGGAGCGCAATCTGTGCATGTGCGGGAGGACACTAAATGGCGTCCACCCGGAACGCTGATGACATTTGCCGGCCGCCATTCGGCCATAGGGCGGGCGGCAAATGGTTAAGGGAACAACCCACCTCCCTGCATAAGGACACAAGGCGGAGCAAACCAACTTTAGCAATCAGAGACACATCCCAACAGACAGTCCTATCAGGAGGGCTGCTGGAAACACCCCCCACCAAGTCAATACACAAACACATAATAGAACAATGGGACCACATGGCAGTGAGTAATGAACAACCCTCACACCAATACACAAACATTACATCCCATAATAGTTTGCTAGAACAATGGGATGCAGCTGCATGGCAGAGAACAATGAACAATCCCAACACCAATATTATTTCACCCTGTACTCCTAACAGGCACAGGGTGCCTTAGACATAAGAGGAACAGGAGGAGCTGAGACAGGGGTCCCCCACCCCCAAAAGTCACTCCCGTCACAGACAGTTTCTTTATAAAGTGAGGGTTGATCACCGTGTGCTTGTAGCAGAAGGGAATGCAGAAGAAGTACTTGTAGGAGTAGTGCGCTGGCCTGCCACAAGTGGTCTTGTTCCAACATAAGCGCAATAAAAGGGTTCAAAAATTGCAAAGAAAGCCAAAAGGTGCTCCAAAATTTAATGAAACCTTTGACAGGAAGAGGTCAGGCAGACCCAAAGTCTAAATGGAATACAATAACAAGTATCAAGTTATATCTGAAAAGGGTGGCTACTTCAAAAATTAAAAAAATTAATTTTGCTAAAACAATTTCATTTTTACCTCTAATTGTTTATAAATATTTGTTTATACATTCAGACATTAAACTGCAAAAATTCTGTGAAAAAAAAAACACTGAAGTTGTGGTGTTCTAATAGATAGATAGATAGATAGATAGATAGATAGATAGATATCAGGTCTTCTGTGGGGGCCCACTAACATGCTCTTGGTGACTGGTGTTCTTTGTGCTGTCAAACATGTTGGCAAACTAGGGGAACAGTTGTACGGGAGGATGACGCTTTCTTTTAAGGATGTCTTCACCACCCAGAGCTCAATTGCAAGACAAGGACTTGGGCTCTTGTAAGTAGAGGGGTAGTACACTAGTGAAAAAGCAGATTTTAGGAAAGGTACTAAGCTGCAAAGTAGTCAGTACTCACTGAGGCTGTGGCATGGCAGTATTCTGCTGCGCTGGAGTTAATCCCTTCCTGTGTTCTTTGCTTGGTAAGGAACAAAGTGGACCATATGGAAGGATAGGGCCCATGTTTACAAGCCCAGAGATGTGTTCGGAACAAACCCAACCTGCTCCTGTGTATTATACACTGGAATAGGTAATCTACAGGAGACCACACTGAATGCCCACACAGCAAAAGAGTTGGAAACAGCTGGAAAAATGGTTTAGATAAACCTTTTAACCACTTGCCTACCAGGCACTTTTACCCCCTTCCTGCCCAGGCCAATTTTCAGCTTTCAGCGCTGTCACACTTTGAATGACAATTGCGCAGTCATGCAACACTGTACCCATATGAACTTTTTATAATTTCTTTGAGACAGAGCTTTCTTTTGGATGTATTTAATCACCTTTGGGTTTTTTATTCTTTGCTAAACAAACCTAAAACAACTGGAAATTTTGAAAAAAAGTTTTTTCTTAGTTTCTGTTATAAAAGTTTGTAAATAAGTGATTTTTCTCCTTCACTGATGTGCGCTAATGAGGCTGCAGTGATGGGCACTGATAGGCTGCACTGATAGGCGGCACTGATGAGGAGGCACTGGTAGGTGGCTCTGATGAGCATTGACAGGCATCACTGATGGACATTGAAAGGCAGCACTCATATATGGCACTGATAAGTGGCACTGACTGGCACTGATAGACGGCACTGGCTGGCACTGTTAGGTGGCACTGAAGGGCACTGATAGGCGGCACTGACTGGCACTGATTGGCAGCGCTGATAGGAGGCACTGACTGGCGTTGATAGGTGGCACTAACTGGCACTGACAGGTGGCACTGAAAGGCAGCTCAGATGGCCACTGATATGTGGCATTGATGTGCACTGGTAGGCACTGATATGTGGCATTGATGCAACATCTTCAGCTCTTTCCGTTGATCGGTGATCCACTGTGTCCGAGGGACACAGCACACCACCGATCGCCATGCTGCGCATCCCCGGGGGCGCGCACATGCCGTTAGAGTGGGAGGACGTCATATGACGTCCTCCCAGAACAAGAGAACTGCCTTGCGCCTGTCATTTCCCTATATGGCAGGCGGAAGGCGGTTAAAGTATAACCCCAATGCCAAAAAAGCTGGGACTGTTCCTAAAATCTTCAGAAAAACAGAATGCAATGATTTGTAAATCTCACAAACCCATATTTTATTCATAATAAAAATAGAAAACATGTCAAATGTCTAAACTGAGAAAATGTACCATTTTAAGAAAAAAATCGGGTAACAATGAAACTGATGGCATCGACATGTCTCAAAAAATTTGGGACAGGGCCATTTTACCATGGTGTAGCATCCCCTCTTCTTAACAATACTTTGTAAACATCTGGGGACAGGGCCGCTGTTAGAAATCATGGGGCCCCATTGACCCCCCCTCAACTCCACCCTTGGCCCTACTTGTCCTCTGATCCTGACTCAAAACAAACAGCAGCTTTGTCTTCAAGTGCATGCAGTAGAAGAGGGAACAGTTGGGGGCATTAAAAATGCACAGCTGAGCTGCACATTTTTACCACTTCCCAAATACAAGTATACATTCACATTGGTGATTAGGGCTGGTGCAAATATTAGCGACAGTTCCTCCTGCGGCTCTCAGCGGGTAAACAACAAAGAGCTCTCTACTTACTTCGGAAATGTGCCTGTTTTTGTCTTCCTGCAAAGCAGGCAGTCTCATTGCTTAGTAAAAGCACCAAACCGTAAACACTTTGCACTTGTTAGGCACACAGTTAACCATTTTATGGATAGCTAGACACCCTATGACTACGAGCATTCGCTCGAAACGCGTCAGAGTAGAGCTACAGCTGTGTGACGCCTATACCGCCGGCACCTCGAGGGGTCCCAGCGGCAACTTTGAATCTGGTCAGTATTTTCTTTTTTGTTATGTTCACTTGCCTATTTTGAAATAAACATTCATGACATATTGCACTACTGGCCTCCTCTGTTTTGTTGAGCTCCTGAGGGAGCTGACTACATCCACAGAGTGGTCATCTTAAATGGGAACGCTGAGTGCAAATCGTGAGGCAGTGAGGGATGCGTGACCAGATCTGACCAGACTTGTGTGAAGATTTCTGACGTCCCTGCTATATTACACAAATGCGCATAAAGGTTGCGTATCTGGTGAGTGCGCAATCTATATCCTAAATTCTCTCACCTCATCCACAAATTGTGTCATTGGACGTCAGAAGATCATTTGAGATCTCATTCACACTTTCACTTTGGACTTATCTCCATTTTGACATAGTGCTTTTCTTTCACGATATTAGCCACAGATTTTAGTGGCATATATTTATTAATGCACAGTGTCACTTTATTCATTTATATATATGTGATTTTATATATATGTGATTTTTATATATATGTGATTTTATGTACTGATTTTATTAGCGCTGCACCCTTTTTTATATTAACCATTTTGTTGACTCTAGATGTAAACCCCTTCCCAGCCTGTGTCATTAGTACAGTGACAGTGTATAATATAATCACTGATCACTGTATTTATGTCACTGGTGATATCCGTGACAGTCAGTCAGTTACCCCCAGCATTAGTGTCAGATTGCCCTCCGCATTATCACCATCCCATTATAGGTTGATGATCACCGCAATTCGTAGTAATAAATAAATAAATAAAAATTTCAGTATATATACCATAGTTTGTAGGTGCTATAACTTCCATGCAAATCAATCAATATACATTTATTAGTATTTTTTTAGCAAAATTTATGAAGAATTTTTTTTATTGGATATGTTTTATAGCAGAAAGTAAAAAACATTGTTTTTTTTAAAAAATGTATTTTTTTTGTTTATATTACAAAAAAAAACAACAAATCTTTCAGAGCTCAAGTGGTTAAAGAAGAACTTTAAACATTAAAAAGGGCGTGGCAGGTGTCCTGGGTGCCTGTGCTAGTGTGCTCCTGTTCTGGAACTAGGTTCTGGGATTCATGGGATGCTGAGATTTAGTTAAAATATTGGGACAGTCCCACTGAATCCTGGACAGTTTGGAGTATACACCTCCCTGTACAAACTTCCCCCCTCTTCTGCACCTTACCTCTACCTGCAACACACTGCCCCCTCCTGCGCACATTGCCTGCAAAGGGGGGCAGTGTGTACAGGCAGGCGGGTAGAGTACTTTCTCCGCTCAGCTGAGCATTCTGAAGAAAGCTGTAAATTAGCCACTGCCTGCTCGTATACCTGGCATCGAAGGCCAAACTGCCGAAATGTTCAGCTACAGCTTACCAGAGTACGCACCAAGGATGCCAAGTGCTGCAAGTACAGCTGATTGGCTGCAGCATGCTAGCACTTCCCAGATACCTTTGGGGCACTTCACAGTCAAAGAGTGAGAGATCTGGCTTGTGTTTCACAGAATGGCAAAGTGATGGGCCTAGGACCCTTACAGGAGGCCCTGAGGTACTCCCCTATCGGCAGACCTGTCTGGAGACCAGTTGCTGGAGTTTTGGGAGAGGAATGTTGTCCAGTTCTTGCCTGATATTAGGATTCTAACTGCTCAACAGTCCTGTTTTTTTTTTTTCATATTTTTCGTTTCAAGATGTGCCAAATATTTTCAGTTGGTGAAAGGTCTGGACTGCAGAAAGGGCAGTTAAGCAACTGGACTCTTCTACTACGAAGCCATGCTGCTGTCATAGATATACAGTGGGGATCGAAAGTTTGGGCACCCCAGCTAAAAATTTGTATTAATGTGCATAAAGAAGCCAAGGAAAGATGGAAAAATCTCCAAAAGGCATCAAATTACAGATTAGACATTCTTATAATATGTCAACAAAAGTTAGATTTTATTTCCATCATTTAAACTTTCAAAATAACAGAAAACAAAAAAATGGCGTCTGCAAAAGTTTGGGCACCCTGCAGAGTTAATTCCAGTTCTTTGAGATTTCTGGGCTGTCTGTCACGCACTGCTCTTTTAAGGTCTATCCATAGATTTTCAATTATGTTGAGGTCAGGAGATTGTGAAGGCCATGGCAAAACCTTCAGTTTACGCCTCTTGATGTAATCCCTTGTGGATTTCGAGGTGTGTTTAGGATCATTATCCATTTGTAGAAGCCATCCTCTCTTTAACTTCAGCTTTTTCACAGATGGCATCAAGTTACCATCCAAAATTTGCCATTTTTCCTTCTACTCGTGAGATGTTCCCTGTACCACTGGCTGCAACACAACCCCAAAGCATGATTGATCCAACCCCATGCTTAACAGTTGGACAGAGGTTCTTTTCATTAAATTCTGTGACCCTTCTTCTCCAAATGTACCTTTGCTCATTCCGGCCAAAAAGTTAAATTTTAACCTCATCCGTCCACAGAACTTGTTTCCAAAATGCATCAGGCTTGTCTATATGTTCATTTGCAAAGTTCAAACGATGATTTTTGTGGTGAGGACGTAGAAGGGGTTTTCTTCTGATGACTCTTCCATGAAGACCATATTTGTACAAGTATCTCTTTATAGTGGAATAGTGTACCACAACTCCAGTGTCTGCCAGATCGTTCTGGAGGGATTGTGCAGTCAAACGTGGGTTTTGAATTGTTTTTCTCACAATCCTGCGAGCTGTTCTGTCTGATATTTTTCTTGGTCTTCCAGATCTTGCATTAACTTCCACTGTTCCTGATGACTGCCATTTCTTAATTACATTCCGAACAGAGGATATTGACATCTGAAAACGCTTTGCTATCTTCTCATAGCCTTCTCCAGCTTTGTGAGCGTCAACTATTTTCAGTTTCAGTTTTCTAGACAACTGCTTAGAAGAACCCATGGTGCTAATTGTTGGGGCAAGGTGAGATGAGTCTGGGCATTTAAAACCTTTGAGATTGACATCACCTGGTCTTCCCAGACAATGATTGAGAACAATCCATGACACTGGCAGGTCTCAGCTTTGCCAAGGGGCCAGTGCATGCTATAAATTCTGCAGGGTGCCCAAACTTTTGCAGACGCCATTTTTTTGTTTTCTGTTATTTTGAAAGTGTAAATGATGGAAATAAAATCTAACTTTTGTTGACATATTATAAGAATGTCTAATCTGTAATGTGATGCCTTTTGGAGATTTTTCCATCTTTCCTTGGCTTCTTTATGCACATTAATACAACTTTTTAGCTGGGGTGCCCAAATCTTTCGATCCCCACTGTAGTATGCGGTTTAGCATTGTCCTGCTGAAATACGCAAGTCTTTCCCTGAGAAAGACGCTCTCTGGATGGGAGCATATGCTTCTATAAAACCTGGATATATCTTTTAGCATTGATGGTGTCTACCCAGATTTGCAGATCATTGCATTCTGTTTTTCATGTAGATTTTACACAGCGTCCCAACTTTGTTAGAATTGGGGTTAATAAAAGTTAGAGACCTGTCCAACGAAAAGTCGTTTCAAGGGGACAGTTATTGTCACTGCTTTAGCGAGATTTCAGTGCTAGCTTGTCATTAGGAATCCAATCTGTAACAGAAAACTGGGTGGGAGTGCGATGAATTTTCAGATGTCCATAAATATGTAGAGATAACACCAGCAAACCATCAATAAGAGTTATAAGCAAACCATTCCTTTGCCACCATAAAACAGAGCAACTTTTGGGGGTCACTGAGAACCAATTCCTCAAGAATGTGATCCTATGGTTTACACAAATGTGTAAACTGATGCTTTGGCTGTAATTGTTCTAAAAGTTTCTAAGCAGATATATATATAATTGTAGAAGTGGGATGCCAGTCTAGTTGTTAGTTCATTATGAGGATGGGCATGTTGGTTTTAAATACAGGTTTTATTTTTGTAAGTGGAACAACAGTATACTTTTATGAATTGCATTTTCCTCTTTTCAGTGGAAACTCTACTGCCTATTATAGTGCTATTTATTCCAAACTCCATACAGCTGTTTTAGCAACTTAGCCATGATCAGTGCAGAGGATGGAAGTATGGCTTCTTAGGAGTAGCCGGAACAGGTGTAAGCAGTTTGGAATAAATTACTCTAAAATAATAAACTGTACCTTTACTATACACCACTGGTTCTAAATGTACATTTGGCCTCAAGGGCATAAAAGAATGATTTGCATGCCTGCACCCATGATCATAAAATAAGAAAATTGACTTTTTCTTATTTTTGATCTGTGATGGAAGTGAGTCATACAAATACCTTCTGTTTTATGAAGGATATACTATGTTTCTCAATTATTCAGTGGTTGGCTTTTTGGTTCCCTTTAGTGCACCTTGGCATAACCTACCTGGATGCACCATTAGAACATCCATTAAATTTAAATTAAAAAAGCAATCAGCATTAGGATACTGAAATTGGCTTAGTTTTTGGCTTGTGCAGTCTCCTGTACAGTGGAGCTTAGAATGGGAAAATGGAGAAGCAGCACAAGCAGACAGTCCGTTATGCTGAAGTTCAGCAGTTTATTGCATGCTGTTCATTCATAGGCTGGGGGAAGAGTAAGACCTGTAAGTGGCATGTAACTGCAGCAGAGAATGATCAGGTCTCCTACCAGAAAGAGCTGTGCTGTGTGTTAGAACTGTGTAAATCTCAGAATGGAATGAATAGGAATATAAATTCTTCGGGGGGTAAAACTGTTCCCTTATATACAGTTTTTACTTCATCTATGTATTTATCTTGCCTGGTGTTCACCTGTAATACCTAGTTAAAACACTGTCCCCTAGCCAAAGCTAAACTGCTGCATGTTTATCTTAGTTTATATTAGCTATTCATTTTAAAATAAGAATAAATAAATAAAAATAGAAAGCAGTAATATAACCAAACATACAATTACAACTGTACAGTGACAATTCATGTCATCTAAGATATTGTGGTATACTGTAGCTAAACAGTTACAAAGCATATTTTTTAGCTGTGCTTACTAATTCTAAGTCTTGCTTGTTACCATCTTGCTTACTTCAAATTAATTACATTTAATAAACAACCACAACCTAGATTATTTTTATAAATTTCTTTCACTTTACGTTATTTGCAGCGTTATATTCTTATGTACTTATGTAAAGGGCAATGGATGCTATCTATGGAAACTACAGAGATTATCTAATATATATCCAATGCCAATTTAAATTCTCACCGTGAGTTAAGGTTATCAACAGCATCAAGCAGAGAAGCAGCTGTAATGACCACATTGCTGTGAGGTATAACAAGAGAGGTATGAATTGGAGATCTTTTGCAATACTTCAGATGACTTTTCTGTCTTCCAAGGCTGATTGAAGATTAAGATATTGTTTGCCCAAAATGTACCGATAAAGCCACTAACAAATTGGCGAATGGATAGGTCCAAGACCTGGGGAAAATAAAAATATATACATACGTTATCTTTCCACTCAAAGATCTTAGCTGATGAAAATAACACATTTACAGTTCTAATAAAACTAAATCTCAGTAGCACCTTGAAGATTCATGATATTACTAGTCTTGCAGAATGCATTAAAACAAAAAACAAAGTTCTAATTGAATGAAATGGACCTACAGATTCAAAGGTCTAAAGAATATTGAAAAAAGCAAAACT
Source organism: Staurois parvus (assembly GCF_062004578.1). NCBI lineage: Eukaryota > Metazoa > Chordata > Amphibia > Anura > Ranidae > Staurois > Staurois parvus. The sequence continues at coordinate 3,642,163 of NW_028318235.1, forward strand.
TCACAAATTATAACAACTGAAGACCTGTGTGGATTAGCTGCACTTTTACATAGACTTATATGAGGTCCTGAGGTTTTGGTGCAGTTTCACAAAGTGCACCAAAATTCCTGCATGCTGCATCTTTTATGCGTTTTCTGAAACCACAACAATACCACAGGACAGTGTGAAGCTTCCCTAAGTCAAAACAATAGACAAACACAATATGCTTAAGCTGATAACACACAAACAATTCTAATTTCTTGTGCCTTTATTGAACACCCATTAAACATTCACATTGCTGGAGGAAAAATAAATGAACCCATAGAGTAATTACTTCAATGAAAGCTAATTAGAGGAAGTAGTTTACAGTGCCTTGAAAAAGTATTCATACCCCTTAAAATTTTCCACACTTTGTCATGTTACAACCAAAACGTATTTTATTGGAATTTTATGTGATAAACCAACACAAAATGGCACGTAATTGTGAAGTGGAATGAAAATGATAAATGGTTATCAACATTTTTTACAAATAAATATCTGAAAAGTGTGGCATGCATTTGTATTCAGACCCCTTTACTCTGATACCCCTAACTAAAACCTAGTGGAACCAACTGCCTTCAGAAGTCACCTAATTAGTAAATAGAGTCCACCCGTGTGTAATTTAATCTCAGTATAAACAGAGCTGTTCTGTGAAGCCCTCAGAGGTTTGTTACAGAACATTAGTGAACAAACAGCATCTTGAAGATCGAAGAAGCTTTGAACATCTCACGGAGAACTGTTCAATCCATCATCCAAAAATGGCAAGAGTATGGCACAACTGAAAACCTACAAAGACATGTCCATCGACCTAAACTGACAGGCCGGGCAAGGAGGCCCATGGAGGAGCTGCAGAGATCCACAGCTCAGGCTGCAGAATCTGTCCACAGGACAACTATTAGTCATGCACTCCACAAATCTGGTCTTTGAAGAGTAGCAAGAAGAAAGCCATTGTTGAAAGAAAGCCATAAGAAGTCCCATTGCAGTTTGCTAGAAGCCATGTGGGTAACGCAAAAATGGAAAATTGCTGTTCACAGACGCTTTCCATTCAATCTGACAGAGCTTGAACTATTTTGCAAAGAATAATGGGCAAAAACCTCCCTCTCTAGATGTGCAAAGCTGGTAGAGACATACCAATAAAGACTTGCAGCTGTAATTGCAGCGAGGTGGTTCTACAAAGTATTGACTCGGGGGGGAGGGGGGTGCGGGAGGTGAATATAAATGCACACCACACTTTTCAGATAATTATATGTAAACATTTTTGAAAACCATTTATCATTTTACCTTCACTTCACAATTATGTGCCATTTTGTGTTGGTCTATCACATAAAATCACAATAAAATACATTTACATTTTTGATTGTAACATGACAAAATGTGGAAAATTTCAAGGGGTATGAATACTTTTTCATGGCACTGTATACAACTAGAGTCCAATTAATGAAATTAGTTTTGAGGTGTGGCTTATAACTACTTTGAATGATTAAAAAAACACTCAAACATTTTAAGATTGCTATTCATAAGAAGCATCAGCTTTAAAAAATGAGCGCTCCGAAAATATACAATCATGAGTAGCTGATCTGCATAAGGCTGGAAAGGGATACAAAGCAATCTCAAAGCGTTTAGGCATCCATCAGTCGACAGTTACTGTTGACAGCTACTTATCCTAGAAGTGAACACCCAGCCAAGATGACTCCCAAGGCACAACACAGAATCCTGGATGATGTAAAAAAGAACCCACAAGTAACAGCTGAAAGGTTTGAAGACATCACTGGAACTGGCAAACATCCAAGTTCAGGAGTCTATCATGCGCACAGCACATGATCCTTTCCTCATTTTAAAGCAGAACTTCACTCTCTCAGGCAACATTGACAATTTAAAATCCTTTTGCTGTTAGCATTAGTAGATAGATAGGAAAGAATATTATATTTACTTGTTTTAACCTTATTTTTTTAACATATCTTCTATTACTTCCTGGTTTCCATAACTAGGCAAATGATGTCATACATCCCAGGAATCTTCAGGAGGGTGAGCGGTTTTCTCAGCTAAGCACACCCTCCTACTTGCATGCCTGAACTAAGGGCAGAAGGATTCCAGGAAGTAAACGCTACATGAATCATCTGCCCTTACTCAAAATGACCATGGCTAGAAATGCTAGGGGGTGTTTTTCAAAGTTATTTCCCAGCAAAATAAAGTATGGAGACATGGATGGATGGGGGAGTTTGTGTTCAATAGGAAGAATGAATTAAATAGTGTTTTTGGTTTGTGGTGCTCAGACGCAGTGTAGTTCCACTATAATGAGAAAAGAAAAGGAAGGCATTTGCACATGCTCCATGTCCTTGAAATGAGTTACATGATTAAATCGAATGAGTCTTGGCTCTACAAATTATAGGCAGATTATCACAGTTCTTTGAGATAGACATTTTTCTGTCTATGGCTACTTTATAAGCCAGTGAAATCTGGAAGGTAATAAAAAAAATATGACAATATTACAATGCAAATAAGTGAAATATTGAATTGTATGCCTAACAAATTTTATTTTATTTTTTTTTAGTTATGGATAATGCAGAGGAGGATTCTCTGTCAGATTTTACTACTATCTAGGGACTTTCACAATGTGAGAATGGTTTCACCAAATAGGGAGTCTACCATTACACAACCAAAGGTATTTTTATTGTAGTCTTCTCTGCTGCTGCCAATTTTTCCCTCCCTTCCTGTCTAGTGAAACCATTGTCACTGACATCTCTGACACTGAAATCTCTCTAATGAAGCCCCAGACAACAGTAGAAACCCGAGAGGGGTTTTAATATTTCCTATTTTTGATATATTATATCAAAAACTAAAAAACGTTTTGGCTGGATTTGCTTTTTAAAGATGCATTTGCTAAGCAACCTATTAATCTAGCAAAACGGCCACAAATTGTGTAGTGTTTACTGTTGATATTGTGTCTCACACGTAATTTTTAAAAAATGGAACCCCAAGCCAAACTTTATTTTATCTTATGTATATCAAATTTTATTTCTGTTCTGGTACCTGTTGGGGATATTTACCCTCACATGTCATACCAGAAACCCAACAGTAGGTTAGAGAGTTGTTAACAAAACAGTTCTTCCATTTGGAAGATTTCCCATCACTTTCTATTCAGATGATAATGACAATGACAACTGTACTGTAAAATTTCCAGGAAATAGGGTGATTTTTCCCAGTTACATTACAGATGGCAATAAATTAATAGTGACCCTCTTCTCACTCTACCCAAAAAAAATCAGTTTGCCTGGACCTGCACTTTACTTGCTCTCTTTCTTAACAAAATTGTCTCTACAAGTCCTCAGATTATTCATCAACAGCCTTTACAGAGGGATGCACCCCACACTTTTCAACCTGGGTTTTGCTGCCCCATTAATATTATCCCCTATCTACTATTATCGCACCAGAGCACAGAGAAATACATTTCAGCCCATCTTTCTTAGAGGGCCAAATGTATCAGAATGTCAGTACTAAATACTGGACAGCCACCAATCAGATTTCAACCTTTCCTGAAAGCTTGAAATTGATGACCATGGAAATGGACTGCATACAATACTATATACAATATATGCAGTGTTCATACACTAAAGCTAACGCAAATCATTTAGATACATTTTAGGTTTGCTAGTATGTAAAGCACAGAATACCTAATTTGGTTTTAGGATCAATGCAAAGTCAGTAAAACAAAAAATAGTCTTTGATTTTATTAGCATGCAGAAAGATTTCACAGACAGGGCCTTCCATCCTACATCACTTGCCAATCAATTACATAAGTGACCATTAGAAAGCAAAGGGTGACTAAATGACTAAAAGGAAACTGCTTGCCAAAGTTGAGGGAGGCTGCAGACTCACTTGTCTAAGCAGCGATCACTGCACACTGTCTGGAAAGAAAGCTCACTTTCCCCTGTACTCTGTCATTTATGGCCCCATAACATATTAGAAGAGGGATTCAGCCTATCATGTTCTCCAAGGCTAGTAGGTTTTCGAACAAACTGTTGTATGAACAATCGTATGAAAATTCATGCAAAGATTATCAGCATATTCGACAGCCTGACGAGATTTTGAAACTAATGGACTTCACTGAATGAGAACCCTACTCACTGCTAGGATTTTGTTGAAGATACATTTTCCATCCTGCTCCTTTGAAGTTTATGGTCACTGAGATCAAAAAAGATTGTTGATTTGACCCCACAGAACATTTAGATCAAAATTCTACCAGTGTATAACCAGATTAAGAGTAGCAATTATAAGTAAACATGTTACCCCCTACAATGCTAACAGTAGTACTACCCAGGTCCCAGAGCTTTTGATTAAGGTGCTGCCTATGTCTTTGCAAGGGCATAAACCTGGGGTGTGCAGAATAAGACTCTATGACTGTGAATGACAGACACTGTAACAACGTCCAAGAAACAAAAACATGTAGGAAGCATGACGTGAGGAGCAGGGCTAAAAAAGACAAAGATAATGGAAAAACACAGGCACACAAATGAAGCAAGCAAATAACAGACAGAGAAACAAACACAAGCAAGAAAAAATACTGGGAGCAAGCCAGAGCGAAGAAGCCAAAAAAAACAACCCAAACAAACTGAGGCAGGAAGAATTAAGTGTAGCGGACAAAATAGCGCACCAAGGTTATAAGAAATCAGATATCAGTGTTGTTGGGCATAGTACATAAAAATGTTTCTAGTAAATAACTTGTTAGTAAGTTAAACACATTATACAACACAAATGATACAACAAATCAAACAAAAAACAATATGCATAATTTAAGAATTGTTTACTAATTTCTCCTTATTGGCCTTATCTGACCATATGAACAACATTTTGCTAGTATACGCAAAGAGAGAAATATAACCTCCAACTAACAGTTTTCTATGTGAACTGATTGTGGAACATTTTCTTACTCTGTTTATTTTTGCAGTTAAAAACTAAAATTTGAAATTTCTTCAAAATTGGTATGTGTAAGTCCAGAATTAAATTCATATGATCATGTCTGAAAATGCTCAAGCCTAAAGTGGTTGTAAACCTCAGACATAAAATATGAACATGGCATATCTCTCTCTTGTGTGTGCTTGTCTTAGTTAAGAGCACTAAGTGTCATTTCTGTCTGCTGCTTCATTCCTCTGCCATCAGCATGAACCACTTCTGATACGTTTTCCTGACACCAAGAGAAAAAAGTTGATGGGGAGAGAGCTCCAGCTGACTGACAGCCTCAGCTTTGTTCCTGTGTGCTGTGTGAAGGGGGTGTGTCCCTTCCCTCCAATCAGCTCTAAGACCTCTCCTAACTGAGGTCCGCCGTGTGTAATTTCAGCTCTCTGACCCTTTTTTTCTGACCGCTCAGACAAACTTTATACATGCTAGTGTTTGAATGGCTTTAGAGAAGAGAATACTGCAAGTAAGCTTATGTAGGATAATTTTTTAATCTCTGTGTATCACCTGAGGCCAGTCACTTCACTATGTATATGTAAGGGTTTACAATCACTTTAATGCTTCGTGCAAACTAGCTTAAAAATGCTGCTCCTAGAGGAGTTTAGCATTTTGCCTGTAGAAGCAGCTAATGTTACCATATGTGTCCATGCACATTAGGTAGTCTGGAGGCATTTTTTAAGCTCAGCTTTTGGAGGCAGAAGAAAAAAATCCCTCTGTTTTTTGCATTTTTTGACAGCGTTTTTCTGGAAGAAAAAAAATGCTAAATGCTCCTAAATGCTAGTACAAAAAATGCTTAAAATTTGCATTTTTTATGCCATGAGCACTGACGTTTTTTTAAGCCAGTGTGCATGGATCCTAAATTAACCAGCAGGCTTCAGTACTCTGCATTGTAAAGCCTCCTCTTGGGACAGTTTTAATTACTCACTGAATACATAGAAATGTTTCTGATACAAATCAAAGAAATAGATAAAGAAAATAACACAATCTCACAAATATTTACCTAAAATTAGTATATGTTTACATATTTTTAAAGATTGGTTTATTAGGGCTGATTAGGAATAACAAGGTGTTAATAAAGAAAAAAAAAACGTTCTAAAACAAATTCCGAAAAAAAAAGGTGTCTTTACATGATGCTGGCTCCCACCGACTGACAGCTCCACTTCGCAGCTACTGCTAAATAAACTAAGGGGGCAGGGAAAACAGTGACATCATTGGTTGACCCACCCCCTTGTGACATGGGACTCCACAACATTTTTTTTTTAATTATGGTGTGGGGTTCCCCTCATAATCCATACAAGATCTAGGGGTCAGGTATAGATTTTGGGGGGACCCCATGCCTTTTTTTTTTTTTTTTTTGATGTGGGGCTTGGGGCTTCTCCTAAAATCCGTACCAGACCTGAAGGGCCAACGCAGTATATTTTTTAATGCCGGTATTTTTTATTTACTTTCAGCTCACAGCTGAGGAGTCATCTGTTGTTAAAGCAGAGCTCCACCCAAAAGGGTAAGTTCCGCTTTAAGGCTTTGTCCCCCACTCCCCGTTAAGGATTGGCACCTTTGGGGAGTGGGGGGGTACCCGAATGTGACAGGTACCCACTCCCACTTCTGCTGTGATCCCCTAGGTGATCGGAAGTTGTCCTCCACCCCTTTCTCCCCGTAGTCTTCTGTGACACGACAGGACCATTCACAAAGCGCAGCACTACTCGCACATGCACAGTGGGGACCCGGCTGTGAAGCCGCAAGCTGGCACAGCCAGTGGGCCGAGGAGACAGGACGGCTGGTCAACCCAGCCGATGTGAGGACACCGCAGGATCGAGGGACAGGTGAGTGTCCGTTTTTTAAAAGTCAGCAGCTACAGTTTTTGTAGCTGCTTTTAATTTTTTTTAATTCCCACTGGACCTCCGTTTTAAAGACGTGGCTGCCCACTCTTTAACAACCCGCTACTTAACAGCTCTTAGCAGCGGTTAGGAGCCTGTAGGAGCATTTAGCCTTTTTTTTCTGCCAGAAAATCATTCTTAAAAACACAAACTAGAGAGTTTATTTTTCTGCTCCTAAACGCTGAGCTTAAAAATCACCTCTAGACTACAAAGTGTGCATGGACATAAAGGATAATGGAAAATTGAATTAAAATACTTACCGTAATTTTCCTTTCCTGACAAGCTGCATGGCAGCACAGATGAGTGAGGCCCTGCCCACCCCCTGCCTGATCAGGACTTAACTCAATACATTTTTGACCCACCTCAGCCTAGGCGTTCCATAACTCAAACTACTAAACTGGGTGGGATTTGTGCTGCCATGGAGCTCGTCAGGAAAGGAAAATTACGGTAAGTATTTGAATTCAATTTGTCAAATTCGGGTACCCGCTCCCCAAAGGTGCCAATCCTTAATGGGGAGCGGAGGACCAATCTGTAAAGTGGAACTTCCCCTTTTGGGTGGAATTCTGCTTTAACTTCCGATGTGACAGAAGTGTCTCTCTGTCTTGATTCAGGAGCAGAATGTCATCCAAGTAGTGATATATTCGCACTCCTGGGGACCTCACGTACACCACTAGGACCAGAAGAATCTTCGTGAATACTCTGGGTGATGTGGTCAGTCCAAAGGGTAGGCATACAAACTGGAAGTGGAGCTGCCCTACCGCAAACCGTATACATTTCTGGCAGACTGGGGCTACCAGTACATGGAAATATGCATCCCTGAGGTCCACTGATAGAAGCTAATCCCCTGGCTGAATGATTTTCAGAATTGTCTGGAGAGATTCCATTTTGATTCTGTCTTTCTTGATATACATGTTAAGCCTCCTGAGGTCTATCACTGGTCTCCACGCTTTTCTGCACTAGAAATAGATTCTAGAAAAACGTTCTTGCTGGGGTACTGCAACTATCACTTTTAGGTTGAGGAGGACTTCTACATATTTCCATAAAACATCCTGCTTTTCTCTTACCAAACGTAATTTTGTCGGGAAAAAGATTCTGTGGGGATGCCTCAGAAACTTCCAAGCATGGCCAAACTGGATGGTGGAAATTACCCAAGGCTACTTTATCTCTTGTGCCCACACCTGACAAAACTTGAATAATCTGGCTCCCACGCGACAAGTGAGAGACAGCAGATAGTCAAAAAGACTTCTAGGACTCCTGTCCCATATACTAAGTTGGTCTCTTCGACTTTTGGTTTGCAGCCATTGATGACAATATTCTCTTCCTGGCCTGTAAGACTTAGCATCTCTACCACTGGTCCTTGGCGAATGTTTGTATGCTGCACTTCTTCTGCGAAGCAGCCTCTGATCCTGGGGAATAAACCCCGACTTCCCCCTGGCTTTTGCAATGGCAGTGTCTAATTTATTTCCATAAAAGGACTGCCCTTCAAATGGTATCTTACACCATCCTTGTTTGGAGGCTGGGTCCGTCACCCACGGCCTCAGCCATAGAGCTCTTCTGGCTGTTACTGCATTAAGCATGATCCTGGCCAACATCTTAATTAGGTCAATGGATGGCTGCACCATAAAAGAAACCGTTCGCTTCAAATTGGCCAAGACTTCGGCTTTGTTCAGGTCACTTCCCACTGCCACTTCTGACTTTTGAACCCAGGACTCAATGGCCTTCAAAATGGCCACCAAAGCCATAGAAGGTCTACACGCCCCACCAGCAAGTGTGTAAATCTTTTTAAGATCCACATCCAATCTTCTATCCAACACGTCCCTAAATGTCACTGCGTCATCTAACGGAAGGGTTACATGTCTAGCAAGGTGCATCAGTGCTGCGTCCACCACTGGAGGCTCCTCCAAACTCTTAATACTCTCAGACTTGAAGGGGTATAGCTTTGCAAACCCGTTCTTAAAAGTGATTCTCTTATCCGCTTGGTTCCACTCATCAGTAATTATGTCCTGAATTTCTTCCATGAATGGGAAATTCACCCCCTCCTTTTTCATGTTCGTGAAAAACTTCCTCTGCTTCTTCTGCGGTTCTTCCCCAGTGTCTTCCCAAAGCAGAGCCTGCCTAATCTCTTTCATGAAAGCCTGGATCAAGGCAAAATCAAAACCGTCATAACGGCCCTCATCCTCCTCCAAGGAATCAGTGTCTGAGGGCAAAGGTTCCTGGGCCTCTGGAATCACCTGACGGTACCTGCAGAGACGAGGAGCATGTGGTGGACAGACTGGCGCGGCTGAAGACTGCGATGCAAGCGCCTTTAGCGTCTCCTCAAATGCCTGCTTCATTAGAAACACCATCTCCGTCTTATCGGGTTCTTGGTGTTTGGTTGCTTCTTTGAAGCAAGTCTCACAAGCCGTCTTGCCCGGCATGGCACTTCTAGGGCATGCCCAGCATCCTCCTGGTCTGGGTTGGTCATGATGCAAATCTCTGCCGTATTGTGATGGGGAGCACTGACCCCTAGAGGCTGAAAGGGAACGCGAGGCCTCTATCCTTCTCTGGGAATGTTGGTCCTCCCTTGCAGATGACCGTCTCCTATTCCTTTCTGAGCTTCTTCTTTCTGATTGTCGGGAAGGATCATGACCAAAACCCAAGGAACTGGGGCAGCACAGACAAAAATAAAAAAGACAAAATTAGTCATTGACTTGAAAAACAACAAAAATAATATGCGCATCTGGTGACATCTCACCTACCTTCTCTAAGAACGCTGGTCTTTAGAATGGGTAGGCATGTTATCACTGCTGTAAAAGGACAAAACCAAGAGTATGTGGCAGAGCAATACAGCAGACAGAATCACAGGAGTACAGCCTTGCAGGTTCAATGCATGTAACAATATGTTATATGCTGTGTATGGCCTCTAGGGGTCTCACTACTTAGATACTGGTACAACTGTGTTATTGCCTCTCTTTGGTTGTAGTTCTGAGAGCAGACACATGTTTAATGGCAGCTATGAGCACCTAATAAAATGTCTGCTATTAACTACAGTGTGTGAGCATCTGAGCAGGATCGACTAACAGAACATGGTGGCAGCTAGGCACTGGACCTCTGAATAGCAAGTCTTCTGTCTACAAATACAGATTGTGTGACACTAGAACTGTACAGAGAATCAGCAACTGTAAGTACAGAGTCCCTATCAGACTGCACTATGGAGAGTGGCCTGAAACCCCCTCAGAGACTGGATGTCACTTCTTCCAATCTCTCACAGACATGGAGACACTGGAAGGAAGAGTTTACTCTGTATGTGGACCTGACAGTGGCACCCAGAGATGAGCAGAGGGAAGTAAAGCTGTTTTACTACTTGATTGGGGAAAAAGGCAGAGAACTAGCCGAGACCCTGCTCACAGACAGCATGGCACTGACAGACATACTGCAAGCATTTGATAAGCACTGTGACCCCAAAAAGAATGAGACAGTGGAGAGATACAAGTTCTTCTCAAGGAATCAGGAGATTGGGGACAGTGTAGACAGATATGTGACAGAGCTGAGGAGACTGGCTGCAACCTGTGGATTTGGGGACATCAGGGACTCCCTTATCCGAGACAGGATAGTGTGTGGCATCAGAGACTCTCACCTCAGAGAAAGATTACTGAGGGAGGAAGAGCTGGCTTTGGAGAAATGTATACAAATCTGCAGGGCTGCTGAGCTGACTAAAGACAGGCTGAAGATGATGGAGGGCACCAGTGATGCCTCAGTACATGCAGTATCTGTGAAAGGCAGAGCAAGGTCCAGGCTCCCTGTGAGCTCAGTCCAGTGTAAATACTGTGGCAAAAGACATGAAAGAGACAAAGAGAAATGTCCAGCGTATGGGGAGTCCTGCAGGACTTGTGGCAAGATGAACCACTTTTCAGCTGTGTGCAGATTCAAAACCAGCAAACAGTACAGACAAGTCCACACAGTGACCCAGGACACAGACGAGGACAGCACAGAGGGCATCACATGGCTGCAGCTGCAGTCTGCAACAGAGAACGTCAATGTAGTCAAACAGCCAGTAGCCAATGATGCAAAGCAGCTCTTTGCCATATTTATGGTGGATGAACAGCCCATAAGATTTCAGCTGGATTGTGGAGCAAGCTGCAATGTCATTCCATTTACTCTGCTTAACAAACAGGTTCCCATTGAGCCCACTGATAAGGTACTGGTCATGTACAACAAAAGTGTTCTGAAACCCATGGGAACATGCAAGCTAAAATTAAGAAATCCACTTAACAGAAAGAGCTACAGAGTGGAGTTTACTGTGGTGCAGGAGGACGATCACATTCCTTTGCTGGGAGTTAAAGCAGTTCAGGCTATGGACTTAATAAAGGTGCAGTCCCATAACATCATGGCTCTGGAAGTTTCTGAGAATACTCAAAATCCTAAACAAAAGGCAGAATACATTTTGGATTTTCACCACATCAAAACAGAGTATGCTGATTTATTTGAAGGTGATGGGTGCCTGGAAGGTAAATACAAACTAGAAATTGATCATACAATACAGCCTACCAGACTGCCTACAAGAAGAGTACCTGTAGCCTTAATACAACCGCTTAAAGAGGAACTGCAGGATTTGCACAGCAGAGGTATGATAGCACCAGTACAGGAAAGCACAGACTGGATAAGCAGTTTGGTGGTAGTAAAAAAACCATCAGGCAAGTTAAGAATATGCATTGATCCTAAGCCACTGAACAAGGCCCTTAAAAGAAATCACTATCCAATGCCAATAATAGAAGATATTCTACCAGATCTATCAAAGGCTAAAATATTTTCGGTATGTGATGTGAAAAATGGGTTCTGGCACGTGGAACTGGATAAAGAATCAAGTTTATTAACAGCATTTTCTTCCCCATTTGGACGCTATAAGTGGCTGAGAATGCCAATGGGATTAAGCCCGGCTCCAGAAGTGTTCCAACAAAAATTGATGCAAGCTTTGGAAGGACTGTCTGGAGTAAAAATAATCGCAGACGATATACTAATAGTTGAGGAGGGTGATGATCTAGAATCCGCAACAAAGGATCACGATAAAAAGATGATACAATTCTTAGACAGATGTAGAAAAAAACAAATCAAACTGAACCTGGCAAAATTCAAACTAAAAATGACAGAAGTACCATATATTGGACATCTTCTTACCTCAAATGGTGTTAAAGTCGATCCAGAGAAGGTGAGGGCAATACAGGACATGCCGACACCTACAGATATACGTGGAGTACAACGATTCCTGGGCATTGTGAATTATCTTTCCAAATTTTGCAAGCATTTATCAGACATGTGTGAGCCACTGAGACAGCTAACTCACAAAGACGTCAAACATTCAAAATAATATATTTGGGAGGAGCCTGGTCATGGCGGCTGTGGGGAGGGAGCGGCACTAGCCTTCGGCTAGGTACCGCTCCCCGACCTCCCTGGTGACCCTTAGGAGCCGACTCACCGGAGACTGGAGGGCCGTGGAGTGGAGTCCGGAGAGCCGGAGATGGGAGCCAGACGGGGGTCGCAGTGACGGGCCGGCCTCTCCGGTCCTTGGTGAGAGAGGGACCCGGACGGCTGGAGAGCGGAGTGACGTGGTGGGGGTGTGTGACCAGCCGCGGAGGCTCTCTGGGAGAGGAGAAAGCCGGCTGGCCGCCTGATTTGACAGAGAGACGCCGGCTTACAGTTACCGGCTCTCTGCTGCCCTCAACCCCCGGCTAACTACTGCCCATAATCCCCGGCTGGCTACTGTCTGTAGCCCCCGGTCTATTGCTGCCTGGGGCCCTCGGCCAGCTGACTCTTTGATTCTGGGTCAGGGAGCCCGGGAGCGCCAGGAGACCCACCCTGCATCCCTGGGACGAAGCCCAGAGCCAAAAAAAACCGAGGTACAGAGTTGGAAGCCCAGAGGAATCCCCCCCAGGACAGAGCTGCTGTGAAGACCCTCCACCCAAGCTTGGAGCCACCATCCGGGGAAGAGAAGGGTGAGTGCTGGGGGCCTATTGTATTGTATAGTGGACTCCTGAGTGACAGTGGGGAACAAGGGGTTAAGGAGGAGAGGGGAGGATTCCATGGGTTCAGAAGAGAAGAGACCCATGTTCCCCTAGGAGAGCACAAGTAAACTCAGTAAACCTGTCTGGATTACAAACCATAGAGGAGAGGTATAACCCCACCTAGAGAATATAGAAGACAAAAGACTTATAGAGGATATGAAGAATAAAGGTCCTAAGGGAGCAGGGCTCAAAGGGTCTCAATCAGGCACGATAAAGAAATATACATCACATGGAAACATTACGCCAGAAAGGGCCCAAGGCGCAAGAGCCAAAGGGGAAATGGACACTAGCTCAGGAAACAGCCCGAGACTATCACTGGGTATGAACAGCAGTTGTAGCCAACAAATAGCGGATGGCTTGGGACAAAAAGAACTTGATGGTGAACTACAAATACCGAATAAGAAGGAGATGATAGAAATGTTCCAAAGTTTGGAGAAAACGATAAAACATGAAATGACAGTAATTCGGAACGATTTAAGGCATCTGCTAACGAGAATGGAAGAAACAGAGGAGAAAGTTAAAACCCAGGCCCAAACCATAGATAAGCTAAGGAAAAAAATAACCCATTTGGAGAAAACCCAGAAAAAACTGTTCTACAGGATGGAAATTCGAGAAAATAAAGAAAGAAGGTCTAACCTTAGGGTGAGAGGAATTCCAGAGGCAGCAAAAGGGGAAACATTACATGAACTAGTTAAAAAAATCTTAAACTCCATAAGAGACAGACCTGAAACAGAAGTGATTGAACTGGATGGAGTTTTCAGAATAGGAAAGTTCAAACAAGATACTGAGAGGGAAAGACCGAGAGATATAGTTGTACAGTTCCAGAAATTTGGGGTCAAAAATGAGATTTGGAAGAAGATCAAGGGAAGACTGTTAATTAAATATGGAGATTTGACTGTTCAAATTTTTGCGGATTTAACACCAGAGACTCTATGGAGAAGGAGATCCCTGAGACCCCTGTTAGAGCAAATGAGAAAACAGAACGTGCAATATAGATGGGGTACTTCAGCATCTCTAATTGGCTGGAAAAATGGGGTAACAGCATACCTGAGATTCCCGGAGGAACTGAGAGATTTTTGTGATAGACTGGATCTGCAAAGAATGGAGATAACTGGGTGGGAAGAAGAAGAAGAAAAAGAAGACTCGGATGATACGGGAGGGGAGGATTGGCAGCGGGTCAGGGGGAGGGGGAGAGAGGCTCTGGGGTTGGGGAGAGGGGGGAGGGAGAAGTGAGCAAAAAAATACGCTTTTCTTTTTCTCCCTCTTGTTCCCTTGCCCCCCTAGTATCCCCCTTTTTTGAGGTGGAAGTCCCTCTGGAGGCTCTGGTTGAGGTGGGGAAGTAAAGGTTATTGCAGAGCCTTGTAGATAGAGAAAGGGGTGCTAGGGAGGTCGGAGGAAAGGTGAGCCGTCCATGGGCGGAGTCTACGCCCAATATTTTAAATCAACTGTGGAAACAGTTCCACAAATGATTTGTAGGCAGTTTATAAGCCTAAAAATGGGTAGGGGAAAAGTAAGAGGGGGGGGCGGGGGTGGGGGGGGGGAGATGGGGGGGAGGGGGAGTGAGGCTAATATGCTGCAAGTCATTCGGTCCTAATAGGAGGAGACAAATTAGAAGAGAGATAAATAAAATCAAGAAGGATGGAAGAAATACAGTTTATAACAAATAATGTGAATGGGTTGAATTGCCCTGGGAAAAGATTTAAGTTGTTTAAAGAGTTACATCATAGGGCAATGTCAGTGGTATTTTTGCAGGAGACACATTTTGAGATAGAATCTAATGTGAAACTAAAATCCAAATATTATCCTACATGGTATTACGCTGACTCTCCAATTAAAAGAGCAAAGGGGGTGGCAATAGGATTGGCAAAAAATATGAGATTTGAGTTGGAAGATAGAAGGACTGACCCGGAAGGGAGATTCCTGTTTTTGAAAGGTAAACTACAGGGAATTGAATGCACACTAGCCAATATATATTGCCCTAACAAGAAACCTGAGATCTTTCTGAAGGGTTTGCTAAAAAAATTGATAGATTTTAAAAAAGGGCGTTTGATAATAGCAGGAGATTTGAATCTCTGTATGGACCCACAAATGGATGCAACCTCCCTTGTGCAGAAAGAAGGGGGTAGGTCCCTGAGAGCTTTGAGGAAGGTGATCCACGAGTACCAGCTGGTGGACACCTGGAGAATAATGCATATGAAGGACAGAGACTATACCTTCTTCTCTAATGCACATGAGATATACTCGAGACTGGATTACATTCTAATAGACCATCAACTCATTGAAATGCTGGTTAAAATAGAAATAGAGACAAGAACTTTTTCGGACCATGCCCCAGTCGTAATGAAAATAGGATGGGGAAAAAGGTGGACGGGAGGTTTAGGATGGAGGTTAAATGAGGCTCTTCTCTTGGATGAGGATATTGTGCAGAAGATCAGGGAAGAGATTAAGGTATATTTCCAGGAGAATGAAACAGAGGAAGTATCGACAGCTACAGTATGGGAAAGTCATAAGGTATATATAAGAGGAATCCTGATTGCGATGGGAGCAAGGAAGAAAAAAGAAAGAACAGAGAGGGTTAGTGGACTCTTAAAGGAAATCCTGGAATTGGAGCAGATACACAAGAAAAAAATAACAATAAAAACAAGACAGAAGTTAAGGGATAAAAAAGACGAATTAGAGAGATTGATGGAAGAGGAGAGGAGAAGAGTATATAATAAAGTATTAAGTGAAAGATATAGATGGGGTGATAGACCAGGAAAATACTTAATGAGAGCCCTGAATAAGAAGAAGAACAGGAATTATATAGAAAAGATAAAAAGCCCTAAGGGGGAGATGGTCCACTCAACTAAAGAAATTATTAAAGTATTCACGGAGTATTATAGAAAGTTGTATAACATCAGCCACCAAGGATCACCAAAAGAAATTAGGGAAGGTATTAATGAAAAAAGGAGGACATATTTAAAAAATGCGGGATTGCCAAAGCTTAGTGAAACACAACTGAACTCCTTGGATGCAGAAATTTCTCAGGAAGAAATAGAAGCAGCATTAAGAAGTACAGGGGGAGGGAAAAGCCCAGGCCCGGATGGTTATACAGTTAAGTACTATAAAAAATTTAGTGAAGTACTGTTACCAAAGTTAAAGAAATATATGAATGACTTGGGAGGTGGGATGGAGGGGAGGAGGGAATCCCTTCAGGCCCATGTAGTTCTCATCCATAAGGAGGGAAAAGATCCCTCTCAGTGCTCTAGCTACAGACCAATTTCATTATTAAACACTGATACTAAGTTGTACGCAAAGGTCCTAGCAAACAGGCTGAAAGATCTAATGCCCGAATGGATTCATGGAGACCAGGTGGGTTTGTTCAGGGGAGAGAGGGTAGAGATAATGGCTTGAGAACTCTGATGCTTATTCAGAAAAGTAGAAAAGGGAAAGCCCCGGTAGTGCTCTTGTCAATTGATGCCGAAAAGGCGTTTGATAGAGTGGACTGGGGCTTTATGATGGACAACTTGGAAGTGTTGGGGATTGGAGAGAGAATGCGTGAATGGATAGGTAAACTATATAAGGAGCCCACCGCAATCATTACGGTAAATGGGGAAAGGTCGGAATCCATTGGGGTGTCCAATGGAACAAGGCAAGGATGCCCATTGTCCCCCTTGCTGTATGCATTGACATTGGAACCCCTGCTATCAATAATAAGGAATAGTGGAGCGGTAAAGGGAATCCAGATAGAAAATATAGAACATAAAGTAGCGGCCTTTGCGGACGACCTACTGTTTTATGTAGGCAACCCCCGAATAACACTACCAAATATAATGAAGATCCTGAAAGAATATGGTGAACTATCTAATCTAAAAATTAACCCAACAAAAACTGAGATTTTGAACATTAATATATCAAAGAGCGAAAAAGAAAAGCTACAAAAAGAATTCCCCTTTATTTGGAGAGAAAAAGATATAAAATACCTAGGAATAAAACTTGCTACCTCATATAAACAACTGTATAGATTAAATTATATTTCTCTGATAAATGAGATTAAGGACGAACTAAAAAGATTAGAAGGAGGAAATCCATCATGGTTAGGACGTATGAACCTAATTAAAATGGTAATTATACCTAAAATACTCTATAGATTTCAAATGATCCCGATCAAACTCCCAGAGGCGTTTTTTAAGATAATGAGAAAAATGTTAACAAGATATATATGGAGGAATAAAAAACCAAGAGTATCATATGAAACACTAAGTAGGACTAAAGAGAAAGGGGGGATGGGACTACCTGATGTCAAGAGATATTACAAAGCAGTAATGTTAGCAAGAATTTATGACTGGACTTTTAATCACAAGGGGAAAAGTTGGGTAAAAATGGAAAATGATCTGAGTGGAATTAATTTGAGTAGGATGATATGGGTTCCAGCACATTATAGAAGAATTAAAGAGGGCACAAGCACTTACACCTTAATTGTCTTAAGGATATGGGATAATTTACATAAACACATGAAATGGGAATTCAACTCTATATTAATGCCTCTTGCAAACACTGAGTTTTTCCCCCCAGGAAAAGATGAGATATCAGGGAGATGGTTTAAAAAGGAAGATATTCAATTGAGAGACATATTGGTAGAGGGGGAATTGAGAACATTTAAAGAATTAAAAGAGATGGGAGGAGATATGTTTACTAAAATAGATGAGTGGAAATATCATCAATTAAAATGTTTTATAGGAACTCTCCCAAAACCCTTGAGATTAAAAAAGGAGTGGAATATGTTTGAAAGGCTATTAGAAACACGTAGAGATGGGAAACACGGTGTTACAAAAATGTATAGAATACTTACAGAACTAGACACAGACACAAAGTTAATTTTCATAACAAATTGGGAAAGAGATATGGGGGTGGGGATAGATGAAGATCAACAGAATAAGATATTTAGATTAGTTCACGAGAGTGTTAGTATGAGAGACGTTGAGATTAACTATAAATGTTTGACACGATGGCATATTACACCGAGTACTGAGCACAGGATGAGGGGGGAGAATTCAAAAATGTGTTGGAGAGGATGTGGGGAAGAGGGCACGGTGTTTCACATATGGTGGCAATGTCCAAAAATTCAGGTTTTCTGGAAGACAATAGTCAAATTAATAGAAATAATAACTGGAAATGACATAGGATTAGACCCAACCATGTGTCTCCTACATAGTGTCGAGACAACAGTAAATAAATATAAAGAATCAGGTGTATGGTACTACTTAAGTGCAGCAAAAGGGTTGATCCCCAAGTTTTGGCGGAAGACAGAGGTACCAACGGAGGAGGATTGGATCAATAGGGTAAACCAGATTAGCAGAATGGAAAAATCTTATCATATGCAAGAAGACAGGATGAAAATATACTATTCACGATGGGAAAAATGGGAAAAATCGGGATTGAAAGAGAAATATAGAAAACTCTAAACTAGGAAGCTATTCGAAGTTACTGGGACTAGAGAGACTGGAGACCTTGCAGAGGGGAGGGAGGGGGGGAAGGGGGGAAATGGTGGGTTGGGAGGGAAGGGAAATAAAAGAGGTAAATAGAAGGGACAGAGTAGAAATGTATTGATATTTATATGTATTGTGTCTCTTCTTATGGAAATTTTGTAATAATGTGAAAAATTAATAAATATTTAAATTAAAAAAAAAAAAAAAAAAAAACTCACAAAGACGTACTCTGGGAATGGACAGAAAGCCATGAAACTGCTTTTCAGTCAGTGAAAAATGCTATGGCAGACGCAGCAACGCTAAAATATTTTGATCCAGATCAAGCAGTGGTAGTACAATGTGATGCCTCAGAAACCGGCCTTGGAGCCACATTAATGCAGGATAAACAGCCAATCACATATGCAAGCAGAGCGTTAACTCTAACAGAGCAAGGATATGCTCAAATCGAGAAGGAACTACTAGCGGTAGTATTTGGGTTAGAGAAATTTCACCAGTACACCTACGGTCGACAAGTGGTGGTGCATTCAGATCACAAGCCTTTAGAAAGTATTACAAAGAAGCCACTACTGAATGCCCCAAAAAGACTGCAGCGTATGCTGTTAAGGCTTCAGAAATCTGATTTTAACATTTGTTACTGTCCAGGGAAGGATTTACTGATTGCAGATGCCCTAAGAAGAGCTTACTTACCCATCACAAATGAAGAAGAAAAAGACATTGAAAGCATCAATATGTGTGAATATCTGTCTGTCTCAAAAGACAGACTGAAACAAATACAGACCTGCACAGCGGAAGATAAAACTCTACAGATCCTAAAAACTGTCATCTTGAAGGGATGGCCAAAACACAAGCAGCATGCTCCAATGGAGGTTTCTCCATTTTTTCACATAAGAGATGAACTCTCTGTGCAGCATGGAATCATCTTTAAAGGAGAAAGGGCTGTCATACCAAAATCCCTTAGAAGAGACATTACAGAAAGATTGCACTCGACTCAGTTAGGTGTAGAAGGATGTCTACGTCGTGCACGAGAATATGTTTATTGGCCTGGAATGAATGACCACATAAAAAACTTTATAGCACAGTGTGAAATATGTGCATCGTGCAATGATAAGCAACCAAAAGAGACATTGCAACCACATACAATTCCAAACAGACCATGGTCAAAAGTAGGAACAGATCTGTTCACGTGGAACGACAAGGAATATCTGGTAACTGTGGACTATTTTTCCAACTTCTGGGAGATAGAATACTTACAGGACACAAGGGCCAAAACAGTAAAACTCAAGGCCCATTTTGCCAGATATGGCATTCCGGATATTGTGTTCTCTGACAACGCTGCTCAATTTACATCGGAAGAATTCAAAAAATTCAGGGAGAGGTGGGAATTTGAGCACCAGACATCATCTCCTGGAGTAATGGTAAAGCGGAGTCAGCAGTAAAAACAGCCAAAAGACTCATGCAAAAGGCAAAACAGGCAGGTACAGAGGTATACCTGTCTATACTGGACCACAGAAACACACCCACACAAGGCCTAGACACCAGTCCAGCACAGCGGCTTATGAGTAGACGTACAAGGACTCTCCTACCAACTGCAGGAAAACTACTAAAGCCAAAGCTTGTGGGCAATGTTAAAGCCAAACTAAAGAAGAATCAAGATAGGCAAGCTTTCTATTATAATAAATCTGCAAAACATCTGCCTGTTCTCCAGAGCAATGAAAATGTACGGATTCAGCCAATAGGCAAATATGACAAACACTGGAAAAAAGCGAAGGTTCTACAGAAATTGGGACCACGGTCCTATGAAATTATAACAGAGGAAGGAAGAAGATGGAGGAGAAATCGGAGACATCTGAGAAAAACACAAGAAGGAGATGATACAGGGCCCTGGGAACAGTATATGGACACTCAAAGCGATGAGACTAGGAATACCAGCAACAAAGAAACAGGGACTGCTGAGGAGCATAGGGAGGTCTCTAGGCAGAGAGAGACAGTCCCAGAAAATAGACTGCCAGAATCAGAAGAACACCAAGATTTCTGTGAAGAAACCTCATATGTTACGCGAGCTGGCAGAACAATCAGAAAGCCGGCTCACCTCAAGGATTATATCTAACTTATAGCTATGTTCTACTTCACCAATTTGTGTTTGTTATATTTCATTGTTCTTTTATTTAAAAGAGAAAGGATGTAGCAATATGTTATATGCTGTGTATGGCCTCTAGGGGTCTCACTACTTAGATACTGGTACAACTGTGTTATTGCCTCTCTTTGGTTGTAGTTCTGAGAGCAGACACATGTTTAATGGCAGCTATGAGCACCTAATAAAATGTCTGCTATTAACTACAGTGTGTGAGCATCTGAGCAGGATCGACTAACAGAACAATGCATACCTGGAGGAGAGTGAGGGAATAGCAGGCACAGGCAGGCTGCAGGGGCACACTGTCACATAGGAGCCAGATGCTTCAGCCAGAAGCATCTATAATTTTGTCTCCCTTAAGCCTGGCCCCACCTCCCTTCTCCTGATTGGCCAAATGATCCCGCACATGCCCAGAGTGGGCTGCAGCGTGTTCTTCACGCTGGCCCGCACAAGCTAACCGAGCGGCACTGGTAAGAAGTGGGGAGACCAGCAGCGCTCCCCTTAGCAGTGTCCACAGCTCTATCCACCGCCATCATCCCCAGCAGCCTCCATAGAAGGGTTTTATTCCTGCCAGCAGTTGCCACTGAACCCCCACAGGTGTAACACCCAGGGGCGGACTGACCATTTGGGAACTCGGGCAATGCCCCAGTAGGGATGAGATTCCCCTGGTACCTTTTTCATAGGCTTTTTTGGGTGTGGGTGAGGACACAGGGGCCCTATGATCCCCTATTGCCTGGGGGCCCCATGAGTTGTCAGTCCACCCCTGGTAACAGAGAACCAACAGCGATGTAATAAGATTAACAGCTTTATTGAGATCACATTAGGTAATAAGGCCTATTGGCCAACAATCCTCCATTCACCATTAAAATAAGGTAAGATAATGTTATCTCCTTAAAACCAAGCTTAGGCCACACACATATACTAAGGCTGGTCATACATTATACAATTATCTGGAGATTTTTGGTTTAGATTTACCAAAAACCATATAATAGGAGGACAAACCTAAACAACACTTTCAGTTGTATCCAATTAAGCAGGCCCTTGCACTACACAGTTGAAGGTAAATCTAAAGGAAATTGGGCAGAAAATTGGAAGATAATTGTATAATGTATGGCCAGCCATACACAAAAGCGCTTGTCAACTACCATCCGTCTTAAATGAGCATGATTAATGAGTCAATAATATCTAGAGCCTCATATGATGGGTTAACCCAGCCAACAGCCAAAAGGTAATGGCAATAACAGGGATATATTCACATCTGATAAATAAAAGCTATGCTAGAACCCTAATCGGGTTGTATAGACGGTGTAGGTCCAGGACTATAACCACTGCAATAAGATGTATCCCCGTGGCTAAAGCATTGGTGCACTGGTATGAGACCGGTTCAGAGAGCTCACAGCTAGAGCATGTTGAATACAGTTTCGCTAATTAGCTTAAATATGACCAGACACTGCCAGCACAATATTAGCCTGTCTAAAGGATACATAAGATGGCAATGACATCCAAAGATGAATAGAAGATCATAAAGCAAGTGTGTCATGATAATTCCATAAAGGTGAGGCTAATAGCCGTAAGTAAAGGCAAAGTTAGTTTGCGCACAAAAAGCGGCAGCCCAGCATGTCTAGACAGTGCTCCTCCTACAAGCTTTAACATGTGCTCTGCTGGACAATGATATAAGTCACAAGACTGCTCTAACTGCAGATGAGAAAAGGTACTGTGGAAGATGAGAAATTATAAAATATAGTGGTTTAGTAAAACCTTAATTATGTATTTACAGTTCTAAAGAACTCCAGGAAGTGTTAATCAAATGTGCAGTATAAGTGTAGCTCTTCATGTATTTCCCTCTGTGAAAACCTGACTTAAAGCTTAGAGTATCTAAGCCCAAGAACAAACATGTAATATATTGGAGCTTACTAGTCCTTAGATGTGGTGGCTGTATAGTCTATACATTTTATGTGTCTATACACTATATTGCCAAAAGTAAGCCTGCCTTTACAGTGGGGCAAAAAAGTATTTAGTCAGCCACCAATTGTGCAAGTTCTCCCACTTAAAAAGATGAGAGAGGCCTGTAATTGGCATCATAGGTAGACCTCAACTATGAGAGACAAAATTAGAAAACAAATCCAGACAATCACATTGGCTTATTTGGAAAGAATTTATTTGCAAATTATGGTGGAAAATAAGTATTTGGTCAATATCAAAAGTTCATCTCAATACTTTGTTATGTATCCTTTGTTGGCAATGACAGAGGTCAAACGTTTCCTGTAAGTCTTCACAAGGTTGGCACACACTGTTGCTGGTATGTTGGCCCATTCCTCCATGCATATCTCCTCTAGAGCAGTGATGTTTTGGGGCTGTCGCTGGGCTACACGGACTTTCAACTCCCTCCAAAGGTTTTCTATGGGGTTGGCATCTGGAGACTGGCTAGGCCACTCCAGGACCTTGAAATGCTTCTTACGTAGCCACTCCTTCGTTGCCCGGGCGGTTTGTTTGGGATCATTGTCATGTTGGAAGACCCAGCCACGTTTCATCCTCAATGCCCTTGCTGATGGAAGGAGGTTTGTACTCAAAATCTGACGATACATGGCCCCATTCATTCTGTCCTGTACATGGATCAGTCGTCCTGGTCCCTTTGCGGAGAAACAGCCCCAAAGCATGATGTTGCCACCCCCATGCTTCACAGTAGGTATGGTGTTCTTTGGATGCAACTCAGCATTCTCTCTCAAACAGTTCTATTTTGGTTTCATCTGACCATATGACATTCTCCCAATCCTCTTCTGGATCATCCAAATGCTCTCTAGCAAACTTCAGACGGGCCCGGACATGTACTGGCTTAAGCAGGGGCACACGTCTGGCACTGCAGGATCTGAGTCCCTGGCGGCGTAGTGTGTTAATGATGGTAGCCTTTGTTACGTTGGTCCCATCTCTCTGCAGGTCATTCACTAGGTCCCCCCCGTGTGGTCCTGGGATTTTTGCTCACCGTTCTTGTGATCATTTTGACCCCACGGGGTGAGATCTTGCGTGGAGCCCCAGATCGAGGGAGATTATCAGTGGTCTTGTATGTCTTCCATTTTCTAATTATTGCTCCCACAGTTGATTTGTTCACACCAAGCTGCTTGCCTATTGCAGATTCAGTCTTCCCAGCCTGGTTCAGGTCTACAATTTTGTTTCTGGTGTCCTTCGACAGCTCTTTGGTCTTCACCATAATGGAGTTTGGAGTGTGACTGTTTGAGGTTGTGGACAGGTGTCTTTTATACTGATAACAAGTTCAAACCGGTGCCATTGATACATGTAATGAGTGCAAGACAGAGAAGCCTCTTAAAGAAGAAGGTACAGGTCTGTGAGAGCCAGAAATCTTGCTTGTTTGTAGGTGACCAAATACTTATTTTCCACCATAATTTGCAAATATATTCTTTCCAAATCAGCCAATGTGATTGTCTGGATTTGTTTTCTCATTTTGTCTCTCATAGTTGAGGTCTACCTATGATGCCAATTACAGGCCTCTCTCATATTTTTAAGTGGGAGAACTTGCACAATTGGTGGCTGACTAAATACTTTTTTTCCCCACTGTACATGCACATGAATCTTAATGGCATCCCAGTCTTAGTCTGTATGGTTCAATATTGAGTTGGCCCACCCTTTGCAGCTATAACAGCTTCAACTCATCTGGGAAGGCTGTCCACAAGGTTTAGGAGTGTGTCGATGGGAATGTTTGACAAGAGTTCCAGAAGTGCATTTGTGAGGTCAGGCACTGATGTCAGACGAGAAGGCCTGGCTTGCAGTTTCTGCTCTAATTCATCCCAAAAGTGGTCTATCTGGTTGAGGTAAGGACTCTGTGCAGGCCAGTCAAGTTCCACCACCCCAAACTCGCTCATCCATGTCTTTATGGATCTTACTTTGTGCACTGGTACACAGTAATGTTGGAAGAGGATGGGGCCATCCCCAAACTGTTCCCACAAAGTTGGGAGCATAAAATTGTCCAAAACATCTTGGTATGCTGACGCCTTAAGAGTTCCCTTCACTGGAACTAAGGGGCCAAGCCCAACTCCTGAAAAGCAACCCCACACCATAATCCCCCTCCACCAAACTTTACACTTGGCACGCACAGCGCAGTCAGGCAAGTACCGTTTTCCTGGCAACCACCAAACCCAGACACATCCATTGACTTGCCAGACAGAGAAGCATGATTCGTCACTCCAGAGAACACGTCTCCACTGCTCTAGAGTCCAGTGGTGGCGTGCTTTACACCACTGCATTCTTAGCTTTGCATTGCACTTGGTGATGTAAGGCTTGGTTGCAGCTGCTCGGCCATGGAAAACCCATTTCTTGAAGCTCTCTACACACTGTTGTTGTGCTAATCTGAAGGCCACATGAAGTTTGAAGGTCTTTAGCTATTGACTCTGCAGAAAGTTGGCGACTTCTGAGCACTGTGCGCTTCAGCATGCGCTGACCTCACTCTGTCATTTTACGTGGACTAACACTTCATGGCTGAGTTGCTATTGTTCCCAGTTGCTTTCACTTTGTTACAATAGCACTAACAGTTGACCGTGGAATATTTATTAGCAAGGAAATTTGGATTTATTGCATAGGTGGCAACCTATAACAGAACCACGTTTGAATTCACTAAGCTCCTGAGAGTGACCCATTCTTTCAAAAATGTTTGTAGAAGCAGTCTGCATGCCTAGGTGCTTGATTTTATACACCTGTGGCCATGAAGGTGATTGGAACACCTGAATCTAATGATATATATGTATACATACGCAGTATTTCACAGACGTAAATATTTACATTTTTGTAAATATTTTATTATATCTTTTCATGTGACAACACTGAAGAAATTACACTTTACTGCAATGTAACGTAGTGAGTGTACAGCTTGTATAACAGTGTAAATTTGCTGTCCCTTCAAAATAAATCAACACACAGCCATTAATGTCTAAACCGCTGGCAACAAAAGTGAGTACACCCCTAAGTGAAAATGTCCAAATTGGGCCCAATTAGCCATTTTCCCTCCACAGTGTCATGTGACTCGTTAGTGTTACAAGGTCTCAGGTGTGAATTGGGAGCAGGTGTGTTAAATTTAGTGTTATCGCTCTCACTCTCTCATACTGGTCACTGGAAGTTCAACATGGCACCTCATGACAAAGAACTCTGAGGATCTGAAAAAAAGAATTGTTGCTCTACATAAAGATGGCCTAGGCCTGGCCTTGAAATTTCCACTCGCCTGCTCACATTGGCAGGGCAAGTGTGGGGCAAGTGTGTCCCCAGGGCCGTCATGCTGAGCAGGCTCAGAACTCAGGGCAAGATCTGTCACTCACACTGGGAGCCATCCAACTGCTCAATAGTTGAGCAAAGTGAAAGCAGAGGAGGGAGTGTGTAGGTGCTCTTTGCGTCCCCCTAGAGTGCAGTACCCGGCTCTGTGAGTGAAGGTAACAAAGTACTGCACTTTTTATAGAGCTTTGTGTGTGTGTGTATTTGTATGTGTGTGTACATGTATCTGTGTGTGTGTTTGTGTGTGTCTGTGTATGCATGTACATGTGTCTGTGTGTATGTACATGTGTGTATCTGTAAATGTGTCTGCGTGTATGTACATGTATGTGTGTGTGTACATGTGTCTGTGTACATGTGTCTGTGTGCGTGTACATGTGTGTGTGTTTGTATGTATGTGTCTGTGTATATATGTACATGTGTCTGTGTATGTATGTACATGTGTTTGTGTGTATGTACATGTGTCTGTGCGTGTGTATTTCTGTGTATGTACATGTGTCTGTGTGTATGTACATGTATGTGTGTCTATACAGGTGTCTGTATGTGTGTGTGTGTACATGTGTCTCTGTGCGTGTGTGTATATGTTTCTGTGTGTATGTACATGTGTGTGTGTGTGTGTACAGGTGTCTCTGTTTGTGTGTGTGTGTATATGTACATGTGTCTGTGTGTAAACCTACATGTATGGGTGGTTTGGTCAGGTTCAGGATTATGTGGCTATTAAAGGTGGTAGAGTATGGGGCATTTGAGGTACTGCTGGGTTGGATAGTAGGTAGGATATGCTTGGTAGAGTTATGGTTTTGTGAGTGAAAGATTATGGGGGGTTATGGTTGTATGAGGTGCATGGTCTAAGTATGATGGAGTGTTTAGGGGGACATTGGAGGCCCTGATGTAATGTGGGGGGGACTCTGGGAACCCTGATGTAATGTGGGAAACATTTAACAGTGTCATTTCATGAAATAATTTATGAGGGCGTGTTTAGGGGCGGAATTAGAGGTGTAGCAGGGTAGAGGTTGGGTGGGGCAACTGGTGGCGAGTAACCCTTAAGGTCTGGCTAGTAGCTCAGGACTTGAAATTTTAAGCCTTGGCCTAGGCTATAAGAAGATTGCGAAGACTCTGAAACTGAGCTGCAGCACAGTGGCCAAGACCATACAGCGGTTTAACAGGCCAGGTTCCACTCAGAAGAGGCCTCACCATTGTCGACCAAAGAAGTTGAGTGCTTGTGCCCAGCGTCATATCCAGAGGTTATCTTTGGGAAATAGACATATGAGTGCTGCCAGCATTGCTGCAGAGGTTGATGGAGTGGGGGGGTCAGTCTGGCAGTGCTCAGACCATACGCCACACACTGCATCAAATTGGTCTGCTTGGTTGTCGTCCCAGAAGGAAGCCTCTTAAAGATAATGCACAAGAAAGCCCGCAAACAGTTTGCTGAAGACAAGCAGACTAAGGACATGGATTACTGGAACCATGTCCTGTGGTCTGATGAGACCAAGATAAACTTATTTGATTCAGATGGTGACAAGCGTGTGTGGCGTCAGCCAGGTGAGGAGTACAAAGACAAGTGTGTCATGCCTACAGTCAAGCATGGTGGTGGGAGTGTCGTGGTCTGGGGTTGCATGAGTGCTGTCAGCACTGGGGAGCTACAGTTCCTTGAGGGAACCATGAATGCCAACATGTACTGTGACATACTGAAGCAAAGCATGATCCCCTCCCTTCAGAGACTGGGCCGCAGGGCAGTATTCCAACATGATAACGACCCCAAACACACCTCCAAGACGACCACTGCCTTGCTAAAGAAGCTGAGGGTAAAGGTGATGGATTGGCCAAGCATGTCTCTAAAACTAAACCCTATTGAGAATCTGTGGGGCATCCTCAAAGGGAAGGTGGAGGAGTGCAAGGTCTCTAACATCCACCAGCTCTGTGATGTCGTCATGGAGGAGTGGAAGAGGACTCCAGTGGCAACCTGTGAAGCTCTGGTGAACTCCATGCCCAAGATGGTTAAGGCAGTGCTGGAAAATAATGGTGGTCACACAAAATATTGACACTTTGGGCCCAATTTGGACATTTTCACTTAGGTGTGTACTCACTTTTGTTGCCAGCGGTTTAGACATTAATGGCTGTGTGTTAAGTTATTTTGAGGTGACAGCAAATTTACACTGTTATACAAGCTGTACACTCACTACTTTACAATGTAGTAAAGTATCATTTCTTCAGTGCTGTCACATGAAAAGATATAATAAAATATTTACAAAAATGTGAGGGGTGTATTCACTTCTGTGAGGTACTGTATATATACATACACTGCTCAAAAAAATTAAAAGAACACTTTTTAATCAGTATAGAATCAAGTCAATGAAACTACTTGGGACATTGATCTGGTCAGTTAAGTAGCAGAGGGGGATGTTAATCAGTTTCAGCTGCTTTGGTGTTAATGAAATTAACAACAGGTGCACTAGATGGGCAACAATGAGACAATCCCCAAAACAAGAATGGTTTTACAGGTGAAGACCACTGCCATTTTTTTTCCCTACTCATTTTTTCTGACTGTTTTTCACTAGTTTTGCATTTGGTTAGGGTCAGTGTCACTACTGGTAGCATGAGACGATACCTGGACCCTACAGAGGTTGCACAGGCAGTCCAACTCCTCCAGGATGGCACATCAATACGTGCCATTGCCAGAAGGTTTGCTGTGTTTCCCAGCACAGTCTCAAGACCATGGAGGAGATTCCAGGAGACAGGCAGTTACTCTAGAAGAGCTGGACACAAGGTCCTTAACCCATCAGCAGGACCAGTATCTGCTCCATTCTGCAAGGAGAAACAATCTGCTCCATTGTGCAAGGAGCACAAAATCTCTACAAAATGACCTCTAGCAGGCCACTGGTGTGAATGTCCCTGACCAAACAATCAGAAACAAACTTTATGAGGGTGACCTGAGGGCCCGATGTCCTCCAGTGGGCCCTGTGCTCACTGCCTGGAACCAAAGAGCTCGATTGGCATTTGACATTGAACACCAGAATTGGCAGGTTCGCCACTGGCATCCTGTGCTTTTCACAGATAAGAGAAAATTCACCCTGAGAACATGTTATGGACGTGATAGGGTCTGGAGAAGCCATGGAGAACATTATGCTGCCTGTAACATTGTTCAGCATGACCATTTTGGTGGTGGGTCAGTGATGGTCTGGGGAGGCATATCCATGGAGGGATGCATAGACCTCTACAGTCTAGGCAATGGCACCCTGACTGCCATTAGGTATTGGGATGAAATCCTTGGACCCATTGCCAGACCCTATGCTGGTACAGTGGGTCCTGGGTTCCTGCTGGTGCACAGTAATGCACAATATGGCGAGACTATGCAGGCAGTTCCTGGAGGATGAAGGAATTGATACCATTGAATGGCCCCCCATGCTCACCTGACCTAAATCCAATAGAACACCTCTGAGATATTATGTTTTGGTCCATCCGACGCCGCCAGGTTGCACCTCAGACTGTTCAGGAGCTCAGTGATGCCCTGGTCCAGATCTGGGAGTAAATACCCCAGGACACCATCCGTCTTCTCATTAGGAGCATGCCCTGACGTTGTCAGGCATGCATAAAAGCACGTGGAGGCCATACAAGCTACTGAGTACCATTTTGAGTTGCTGCAATGATATTTCAGCAAAATGAACTAGCCTGCTGCATCATTTTTTCACTTTAGTCTTCGGGGTGTCTTTGAATTCAGTCCTCTGTAGGTCGATCATTTTCATTTCCATGAAACGATGGGTCATCCTTCTGTTACTAACACATTACCCAGTCCATATCAGTATAGATATCCAGCATGATATTTTTCCCCATTGAGATATGATATGTTTTCAAGGTGTTCCTTTAATTATTTGGAGCAGTGTGTTTGTATATATATATGTGTGTGTGTGTGTGTGTGTGTGTATTTTTCACCTGGTGATCCTGCCAATGACTTTCTTCCAGTCCTAGAATGACAAAACCTAGGCTCCATGCACACTAGCATTTTCTATAAGCTCAAAAAGCACTAGAAAAAACACTGGATAAAAAAACGCTGATAATAGGATTTTGGTACCTGCTTGTAGTAGTGTTTAGAAGTGTTTAGCAGCGTTAGTGTTTAATTAGCATTTTTACAGTACATTAAGGGAAAAAAGCTTGAAAGAAGCTGTTAGGGGCATTTTGGTAGCATTTAGGAGCATTCTGCATTTTTTTTCTGCTGGGGAAAAAAAATCTCTACAAAAACAATTTCTGTCAAAGGGGCATGACCAAAAAAGGTCTGCTGATTGGCTCCCAATCAGCACTTTCAGCCAATGGCTGAGAGCACTGACTGGAGTGTTCTGGCAGGGGAGTCATTCCCCTGTCAGAGTACAATAGCACAGTGGGGGAGATCGCTGTACTAACATCGACAGTTAGTGCAGTAGCTCCTCCTGACCTGTCCTTTTTTTTTCTCATTCAGCCTGCTGGGTTGAACAAAAAAAACTAGCAGTGTGTACAAGCCTTTAGACTACAGAGATAGGGATCAGTTTAGAAGTGTTATTGGAGTAATTGACTCAAACATATTCCAGACACAGCCCTCACCTCAAGTGAATCTATTTGAAATCCCTATACACCAGAAATGCAAAATGTTAACAGTCAGTAATGAAATGCAGCTATTTTTTCGTTACATACGTCAACAGTAATGATAATTGTAAATAGTTAAGACATATCTAGAGTTATCAGTGGTTAGGAGAGGTATTAGGCTAATTGACTAGGAGATATTCCAGGCAAACCTGTTACCTCAACAGGAGAAGGATGTGATAAACAGACTGGACATTTCCTGATGAAATGGCTGAAATATAAGCTGTGGGTGGCCCTGATGCCACCCCCTTGCCGGTCATCCTTCAATCTTAAGATCAAAGAAGTTGGACATACAATTGTTGGCCAAAAAGCAATCAGATGCAGCCACTGTTTAGTAGTCTAACAGCTGCAGGTGCCAACTGTCAAAAACAATAGCCAGCACTTCAAATGTCTCCATCCACGCTGTTTAGCATGGGTGGGGGAATAGATAGATAATTCTCGTTCATCTCACAAGGTTGAAAGAGAGAAATCTTACAATGCATGGCCAGCAAGTCTGTTAGAAATGTCCATATAACTTTAATCCAAGGCTTGGGGAAAAACAAATAGGCACTACTAATACATCAAAGCTCAGAAATTCTATTCATCATAGTGGCAAATAACACTCCTGTCCCTATTTAGACCACATTCTAGAGTTTAGAACCTGATTTGAAGTTCAGTGCTAAACTCTTGAGATCATGCATGCTTTGGCATACGGACCGCTTTAGGAACATCTGTTTTGTTGTCGTCAATTGAAAATCTATGAAGGTTCATTAATTGGCAGAGGGGTTGATCAGTCTTCATAACATATTGTTGAACCCTGTAGGGAATTTTGCAAACTATATTCGATATATCACATTTGAGGATCAGCAGGAAAAAGTACTTGTATTCTGTACCCTTGATGTGATCCTGGTACAATGTGCTGCAGTTTCTCCTCCCCCAGCTCTATAAGATCCTTATGCAGCTGAGAACTGAAGGTATGTGATCACCTTTAAAAAAAAAGGGGGAAAAGGCATTTGTCATTTTTTTTATATGTACATACAAATGTTTAGCTTTTCATTTCTATGTTAAACTGAATGGGTTGTTTTACAAGGAGAGGGTTTACATACTATACTTCAAACCCCAAAGAAAAGTGGCGATGGACCTAAGCAGGTGAGTCATCGAGGGACAGTGCGAGAGGTTCGTCTTGCAGCCAGAGCTACAGTGGATAAAAAAAGTCTACACACCCCTGTTAAAATGTCAGGTTTCTGTGATGTAAAAAAAAATTAGACAAAGATAAATCATTTCGGAACTTTCTCCATCTTTAACCTATAAACTGTACAACTCCGTTGAACAGCAAACTGAAATCGTTTAGGTGGAGGGAAGTAAAAATAAAAAAACTAAAATAATATGGTAACATAAGTGTGCACACCCTTAAACTAATACTTTGTTGAAGCATCTTTTGATTTGGCAATATTTGCCCACTCTTCCTTGCAAAAACACTCCAAATCTGTCAGATTGCGAGGGCATCGCCTGTACACAGCTCTTTTCAAATCACCCCACAGATTTTGGATCGGATTCAGGTCTGGGCTCTGGCTGGGCCATTCCAAAACTTTAATCTTCTTCTGGGGAAGCCATTCCTTTGCTGATTTGGATGTTTGCTTTGGGATGTTGTCATGCTGAAAGATGAAGTTCCTCTTCATGTTCAGCTTTCTAGCAGAAGCCTGAAGGTTTTGTGCCAATATTGATTGGTATTTGGAACTGTTCACAGTTCCCTCTACCTTGACTTAAGCCCAAGTTCTAGCTGAAGAAAAACAGCCCCAAAGCATGATGCTGCCACCACCATGCTTCACTGTGGGTATGGTGTTCTTTTGGTGATGTGCAGTGTTGTTTTTGTGCCAAACATATCTTTTGGAATTATGGCCAAAAAGTTCAACCTTGGGTTCATCAGACCATAACACATTTTTCCACATGCT
Organism: Staurois parvus; assembly: GCF_062004578.1. NCBI lineage: Eukaryota > Metazoa > Chordata > Amphibia > Anura > Ranidae > Staurois > Staurois parvus. The sequence continues at coordinate 3,674,452 of NW_028318235.1, forward strand.
TTTGGGAGACTTGTAATGGCTATTTTAGGCTTATAATAATTTTTAACATTATTGTGAACTTCTGATAGGGGTCTAAGTCTCACCCCCCCCCACCTTTTGATGCTTTCCTGTAGGGGTTTATGACAGTATGGCCACCTGGCTGAATAAGCCCTGGAGTCGTCATTTTTAACACCTCCTAGGAAGTATTGTCATAGATCTTCCTGCGGGAACTGGCTTCAAAGGAGGTGTGCTTCCCTGGACATTGTCCTATCCTAAATTACATCTGATGAGCTACAGTTGGCCAATATCTTTCACAAATTATGGAGCCCCCCTTTGAACAGAAATGGCAAAATACTGGAACCTATTGAAGGGTGTGACTACCTGGAATGGAGGGGGAGGGGGTATAAAAGTATGCCATTGCTCAATTTCTGTCCCTTTTCCTCTCTTGAAGCCCAGTCATCAGGATGTCTGCATAACGTATTATGTTTCCTTTCTGTAACTTTCTTTCCTGTAGTTGTCTCTATGTATTGGTAACATTCTGTATTTGCATTGTAATATTACTACTTTTAAAGTTATACCTGCTACATTATATTTTGCTATATTTTCTGTGTAAATAAATTAGATCTTTATTTTTTGCACAGTTGTTATCATTTGGTATTAACTTAATTGGTATTAGCCACATCAGGATTGGCTAAATTCATGTATAGACAAAAGATTGTAATCACTTATATTTATAATCTTAGAACCAAGTGAATTAAGTGTGGTGGCAAAACCGGCAAAACAGACTTTAGATGTGTTTTTGCAAAATTTGTCCGGGTTTGAATGTTTTTCTTCGTAAGAAAAGGCTTCCGTCTTGCCACTCTACCCCATAGCCCAGACATATGAAGAATACAGAAGATTGTTGTCACATGTACCATACAGCCAGTACTTGCCAGATATTCCTGAATCTCCTTTAATGTTGCTGTAGGCCTCTTGGCACCCTCCTAGACCAGTTTTCTTCCTGTCTTTTCGTCAATTTTGGAGGGACATCCAGTTCTTGGTAATGTCACTGTTGCACCATATTTTCTCCACTTGATGATGACTCTCTTCACTGTGTTGCATGGTATATTGAATGCCTTGGAAATTCTTTTGTATCCTTGTCCTGACTGATACCTTTTGACAATGTGATCCCTCTGATGCTTTGGAAGCTCTGTAGGATGCTGTAGGATGCGACTAAGAAAATGTGAGGAAAGACCTACTAGAACAGCTAAACTTTATTTGGTCTTAATCAGAGGCACTTTAAATGATGGCAGGTGTGTACTGACTCCTATTTAACATGATTTTGAATGTGATTGCTTAATTCTGAACACAGCTACATCCCCAGTTATAAGAGGGTGTGCACACTTATGCAACCATGTTATTTAATTTTTTTATGTTTACTCTCCCCCTTAAAAGATTTCAGTTTGTTTTTCAATTGAGTTGTACAGCTTATAGGTCACATTGAGGTGGAAAATGTTCTGAAATGATTTATCTTTGGATCATTTTTTTTACATCACAGAAACCTGAAATTTTAACTGGTGTGTAGACTTTTTATATCCACTGTACTTCTTTTTATTGTTTTTGTGGGGTTTTTTTATTTTTATAAAAAAGTATTCTGTCTTTATTTTATTCGTTTTCTTTGAATGATTCTTTTTGGGGGACTCTTTTCCTGATTGTCATTGTGACAAAGTGGAAATTAAGGGCAGAAAAATAAATGTAATTAAGGGTTAAATTTTATGGATAAAATGGCAGATAAAGAAAAAGGAGGACTTGTTTGTGGCACAGTACTATGGGGCTTGAGGATCCAAAAATATTCACACACCCTTTCCTGTGCTCCCCTTGATAATTGTTTGTGGCTGTTTGTGGACCTCTATTCATCTTTATAATAATTACCACAGGATACATTGGATATCAGACCAAGTCTACAAATTCACACAACTGCAATCCTGACCTGCGATGTTAAGGACCTGTGTCAACATGCAGTACGCCCTGTAGTAACCTCCATTTAATATTGACAATGAAGGCACACAGACATTTACAGAGTGAGCACAGAAGAGGGAGTGTGAAGATCTTAACATTAATTAATTGGAATATTAAATAATAACTCAATCTGTTTTTAAATTAAAACTCGTATGGACATATATACAGAAAAGGGGGATTTATAATAAGACTTTATAATAGAGACCAGCTGATTAACATGACTGTGCATAATTAAAGCCAGCTAATTAACATAAATTGCAAAGCAGATTGCTTTAAATTTACAATAAATGCATTAACTTTTTTTATTTTAAAGAGCATATTTATAAAGTAGGTATTCTGAAATTCACCAAATATTCACTGCAGGTGAATCCTCCTACTGCATGTGTTTTAAATGGCAGAGATTGATTCATCACCAGTGAATGTTTGTTGAATATTGTCACATTCTCTACTTTATTAATATCTACCTACCTACCTAAGCGCACATGTATCATCCTACCTAACTTACATGCTATGACATGCATGTTATTTTTAACATATGTTATTTTAAGATACATGCAGCATTGTGACCCAGAATAAGAAAACAACTGCTGCAAAAGTGACTGCAGAGCTCAATTTCAGTCTTCAAGGGACAGAGAATGAGCTCTGCAATCACTTTTGCAGCAGTTGTATTCTTATTCCAGGTCACAAACCTGCGCATTGTTCCTTTTGTCTCTTTTGTTCAGTTGGACATGTCGAAGGCGCTTATGCTTACCAGATTATGTTTTCTAGGAAACAGTATATGCCGTCATATTCTTTGATAATGTACCTCGCAGCACTGCAAATAAATTGGCAACTTCAGTCACAGAGGCACCAGATAAGCAGGCACCAACAATTTGACCTCTTTTGAGGCTCACTAAGCTCTGACATGACTCTGACGTATTACTAGCAGCACATGCAGTAAATGACATAAGTGAGGCTTCCCACCTGTCAGCTAGCTGTCTCATCACACAGCAGAAGCAAAAGAATGTTACATCATTTCTGCTTTCAATGCAAAACATGTCATCACTTAAACACCTGCAAATCATGTATTGTTTCCATTTTTTTGTCTAACCCCTGAAAATATCCCTTGTGATAGCAATAGGCAGTGACGGGGGCTCTTTACTAAGAGATCTGGGGTCTGTTAGACTCCAGATCTCCCCTCTGCCCTTCAAAGCTTCAAATCATACCAAGATCGGTATGATCCGATGCTTTTTCGAACCATTATGGGTTTGTTTACATCTGCCAAATCCTGAGGCGATCAATGCTCATTGCTTTTGTTTTTTTAGACCATAGACCAATGATCATAGACCATTTCAGTCTTTGAATCAGCTCTATGGTCAGCTAGCGGAATCGCCAGCTGAACAATCAGGTCTCCAGGTAGCTGTCAAGGTCCTACCTTTCCTTAGGGCTTGTGCTGCTCCATGTGCTGCCATCCATCTTAGGTGTCTGCAATGCATTGTGGGATCCTTTATGCTTTCAGCCCCCTGCGGCTCCTCCCCCAGGAGGTGGTGGCTTATCACATATAAGTCTGCTGGTTGTAGCTGTCCATTGCATTTGTGTCCTGTCTGTTGTACAGCAGCAAGCTCCTGTTTAGTTTCTCATTGCTCTCCTGGATACCGACTCGGCTTTGGCTAAGACTCCTTCCTGGCTTCTGACCCCGGCTCTGGCGACCATCCTTCCTGGCTTCTGACACCGGCTCTGGCGGCCATCTTTCCTGGCTTCTGACCCCGGCTCTGGCGATCATCCTTCCTGGCTTCTGACCCCGGCTCTGGCGACCAGCCTTCCTGGCTACTGTTCTACCAAGTCATCCGCTGTTGCTGTTGGACTTGCATAGACTCTGTCTTGTTTTTGTATAATAAACCTATCTTTAATTGCACCTCCTTGTGTGTCTGGCTCCTCGCTCCCTGACACTACACGAATGCCATGAATCCTGACGGTGCAGGTACGCCCTTGCTCCCTATGTTGGTTGCCAGACTTGATCAGCAGGATCTCTTGTTGGATCAGTTCGCTCAGGCGTTGCAGACGCTGCTTGCACGTACAGTGCACCTTACTCCTGGTGCTATTAGGCCGGTTGTCACTCCTGTAGTCGCTCCCGCTGTTGCTCCGGTTGTTGCGCTTACCTCCGCATCTGCTGCCGCACCTGCGGTGCCCAGAGGTATGGCTGGTTCAGCCCCCCTTCCACAGCGCTTTGGGGGTGAGCCGAGTCAGTGTCGGGGTTTCCTTAACCAAGTGGGCATATATTTTGAATTGATACCCCACACTTTTCCTACAGAGAGGTCAAAGGTGGGATTCCTAATCTCGCTGCTCTCGGACAAGGCCTTGGCCTGGGCAAATCCCTTATGGGAGAACGATAACCCTGTGATTCACAAGTTTGCCGGTTTTGTTGCCTCCTTCCATACAGTATTTGATGTGCCTGCTCGCTCCACCTCTGCTGCTAAGCTGCTCATGTCCATGCATCAGGGTTCACGAACCGTTGCCGAGTACGCCATAGAATTTCGTACCCTGGTGGCAGAGGTGGGTTGGAACAATGAGGCTCTGGTGGCTGCTTTCTCTCATGGTCTCTCAGATGCGTTGAAGGACGAGATTGCAGCCAAAGAACTGCCTGTGGAGCTCGAAGCACTCATTTCCTTCCTAATCCTGATTGACACCAGGCTCAGGGAGAGGCCTTCACTTAAGGAGCGTCTGCGGAGGCCTCTTAACCGATTGACGCCTACGTTTTCTGTCCCACCCGTTCCTCCCTCTCCTCCCACGCCTCCTGGGGATGGCTTGTCTGGCGGTAAGCCCATGCAGCTGGGGTTTTCCTCCCCTTTCCGAGGAGCAGCGAGCCTCTCGGTGTCGGGAGGGTCGCTGCCTGTACTGTGGTCTCGGTGGGCATTTTCGGCAGTCCTGTCCGGTCCGTCCGGGAAACGCTTGCACCTGATATCCTGTCAGGGGCAGATCTTGGGTGGAGTTTCCTCGTCCCCGGTTTCCCGCAAAGATAAACCGCTAATCACCGTTGTCCTCTCTTGGGCAGAAGGCTCGGTGACAGCCCAGGCGTTGGTAGACTCTGGTGCTGGTGGGTTGCTTATGGACATTTCGTTTGCTGCTCAGTACTCCATTCCTCTGCAGGCTCGAGTTACTCCATTGGTCCTCGAGGCGATAGATGGCAGGCTGCTGAACCACTAGATAATGAAAAAAACTCCTGCACTCAATGGAACACCTATTAATAAGCAGCACACACTCACCTCAACCACAAGGAAAGGACATAAAAATACAAAAAATAGTGCAGCGCTGACAACCTATACTAAAATACAAATGAGATAAATGGAAATATCACATATAGAATGCACAATAAATATTCAGTGTTAGGTGCTCATAAAATGAATACTATGTGCAGCAGTCCATAAATGCCAATGATGGTGAAAAATCACAGCAAAACTCCGTGAGGTGATCACAGTGCCACTCAGTGTGCGGTCAATCCACAGATGGCCAAGATGGCCCCTCACCTCCTTGATGCGACCCACTGGGCCAAACAACTATGTAGGTGACCTTATACACCCAATAAGGTATCATCAAAGGATGGAACGTATGGATAGATCCCTCCAATATCTTCTCCTATCTCCTAGGTACTCGATTCCACAAAACCGTTTAAGATACCATTAAAAACAAAGAAGATCCTCCATAGTGTAATCCAGTTTTAATAATAACATGAATATAAATAAAATGCCCACTCACATGTAAAATGACAAAGATCAGCTTTTTCCCATATCATGGGTGTGTTTCCATGGTTCTCATGCTAAGAAATGCATGCAGCTCCACTTGCTCCACGTGACTCTGAGGAAGTCACGTGGATCGTGACGTAAACGCATTAAGGTATGCACTGACATCATTTCCGGTGGTGCAGTGACGTCATTTCCGGCGTCGCTGCCATTTCTGGAGGGATTGTGGAGCAAGTGGAGCTGCATGCATTTCTTAGCATGAGAACCATGGAAACACACCCATGATATGGGAAAAAGCTGATCTTTGTCATTTTACATGTTAGCACTGATTTGAAGTTCAGTGCTAAACTCTTGAGATCATGCATGCTTTGGCATACGGACCGCTTTAGGAACATCTGTTTTGTTGTCGTCAATTGAAAATCTATGAAGGTTCATTAATTGGCAGAGGGGTTGATCAGTCTTCATAACATATTGTTGAACCCTGTAGGGAATTTTGCAAACTATATTCGATATATCACATTTGAGGATCAGCAGGAAAAAGTACTTGTATTCTGTACCCTTGATGTGATCCTGGTACAATGTGCTGCAGTTTCTCCTCCCCCAGCTCTATAAGATCCTTATGCAGCTGAGAACTGAAGGTATGTGATCACCTTTAAAAAAAAAGGGGGAAAAGGCATTTGTCATTTTTTTTATATGTACATACAAATGTTTAGCTTTTCATTTCTATGTTAAACTGAATGGGTTGTTTTACAAGGAGAGGGTTTACATACTATACTTCAAACCCCAAAGAAAAGTGGCGATGGACCTAAGCAGGTGAGTCATCGAGGGACAGTGCGAGAGGTTCGTCTTGCAGCCAGAGCTACAGTGGATAAAAAAAGTCTACACACCCCTGTTAAAATGTCAGGTTTCTGTGATGTAAAAAAAAATTAGACAAAGATAAATCATTTCGGAACTTTCTCCATCTTTAACCTATAAACTGTACAACTCCGTTGAACAGCAAACTGAAATCGTTTAGGTGGAGGGAAGTAAAAATAAAAAAACTAAAATAATATGGTAACATAAGTGTGCACACCCTTAAACTAATACTTTGTTGAAGCATCTTTTGATTTGGCAATATTTGCCCACTCTTCCTTGCAAAAACACTCCAAATCTGTCAGATTGCGAGGGCATCGCCTGTACACAGCTCTTTTCAAATCACCCCACAGATTTTGGATCGGATTCAGGTCTGGGCTCTGGCTGGGCCATTCCAAAACTTTAATCTTCTTCTGGGGAAGCCATTCCTTTGCTGATTTGGATGTTTGCTTTGGGATGTTGTCATGCTGAAAGATGAAGTTCCTCTTCATGTTCAGCTTTCTAGCAGAAGCCTGAAGGTTTTGTGCCAATATTGATTGGTATTTGGAACTGTTCACAGTTCCCTCTACCTTGACTTAAGCCCAAGTTCTAGCTGAAGAAAAACAGCCCCAAAGCATGATGCTGCCACCACCATGCTTCACTGTGGGTATGGTGTTCTTTTGGTGATGTGCAGTGTTGTTTTTGTGCCAAACATATCTTTTGGAATTATGGCCAAAAAGTTCAACCTTGGGTTCATCAGACCATAACACATTTTTCCACATGCTTTTGGGAGACTTGTAATGGCTATTTTAGGCTTATAATAATTTTTAACATTATTGTGAACTTCTGATAGGGGTCTAAGTCTCACCCCCCCCCACCTTTTGATGCTTTCCTGTAGGGGTTTATGACAGTATGGCCACCTGGCTGAATAAGCCCTGGAGTCGTCATTTTTAACACCTCCTAGGAAGTATTGTCATAGATCTTCCTGCGGGAACTGGCTTCAAAGGAGGTGTGCTTCCCTGGACATTGTCCTATCCTAAATTACATCTGATGAGCTACAGTTGGCCAATATCTTTCACAAATTATGGAGCCCCCCTTTGAACAGAAATGGCAAAATACTGGAACCTATTGAAGGGTGTGACTACCTGGAATGGAGGGGGAGGGGGTATAAAAGTATGCCATTGCTCAATTTCTGTCCCTTTTCCTCTCTTGAAGCCCAGTCATCAGGATGTCTGCATAACGTATTATGTTTCCTTTCTGTAACTTTCTTTCCTGTAGTTGTCTCTATGTATTGGTAACATTCTGTATTTGCATTGTAATATTACTACTTTTAAAGTTATACCTGCTACATTATATTTTGCTATATTTTCTGTGTAAATAAATTAGATCTTTATTTTTTGCACAGTTGTTATCATTTGGTATTAACTTAATTGGTATTAGCCACATCAGGATTGGCTAAATTCATGTATAGACAAAAGATTGTAATCACTTATATTTATAATCTTAGAACCAAGTGAATTAAGTGTGGTGGCAAAACCGGCAAAACAGACTTTAGATGTGTTTTTGCAAAATTTGTCCGGGTTTGAATGTTTTTCTTCGTAAGAAAAGGCTTCCGTCTTGCCACTCTACCCCATAGCCCAGACATATGAAGAATACAGAAGATTGTTGTCACATGTACCATACAGCCAGTACTTGCCAGATATTCCTGAATCTCCTTTAATGTTGCTGTAGGCCTCTTGGCACCCTCCTAGACCAGTTTTCTTCCTGTCTTTTCGTCAATTTTGGAGGGACATCCAGTTCTTGGTAATGTCACTGTTGCACCATATTTTCTCCACTTGATGATGACTCTCTTCACTGTGTTGCATGGTATATTGAATGCCTTGGAAATTCTTTTGTATCCTTGTCCTGACTGATACCTTTTGACAATGTGATCCCTCTGATGCTTTGGAAGCTCTGTAGGATGCTGTAGGATGCGACTAAGAAAATGTGAGGAAAGACCTACTAGAACAGCTAAACTTTATTTGGTCTTAATCAGAGGCACTTTAAATGATGGCAGGTGTGTACTGACTCCTATTTAACATGATTTTGAATGTGATTGCTTAATTCTGAACACAGCTACATCCCCAGTTATAAGAGGGTGTGCACACTTATGCAACCATGTTATTTAATTTTTTTATGTTTACTCTCCCCCTTAAAAGATTTCAGTTTGTTTTTCAATTGAGTTGTACAGCTTATAGGTCACATTGAGGTGGAAAATGTTCTGAAATGATTTATCTTTGGATCATTTTTTTTACATCACAGAAACCTGAAATTTTAACTGGTGTGTAGACTTTTTATATCCACTGTACTTCTTTTTATTGTTTTTGTGGGGTTTTTTTATTTTTATAAAAAAGTATTCTGTCTTTATTTTATTCGTTTTCTTTGAATGATTCTTTTTGGGGGACTCTTTTCCTGATTGTCATTGTGACAAAGTGGAAATTAAGGGCAGAAAAATAAATGTAATTAAGGGTTAAATTTTATGGATAAAATGGCAGATAAAGAAAAAGGAGGACTTGTTTGTGGCACAGTACTATGGGGCTTGAGGATCCAAAAATATTCACACACCCTTTCCTGTGCTCCCCTTGATAATTGTTTGTGGCTGTTTGTGGACCTCTATTCATCTTTATAATAATTACCACAGGATACATTGGATATCAGACCAAGTCTACAAATTCACACAACTGCAATCCTGACCTGCGATGTTAAGGACCTGTGTCAACATGCAGTACGCCCTGTAGTAACCTCCATTTAATATTGACAATGAAGGCACACAGACATTTACAGAGTGAGCACAGAAGAGGGAGTGTGAAGATCTTAACATTAATTAATTGGAATATTAAATAATAACTCAATCTGTTTTTAAATTAAAACTCGTATGGACATATATACAGAAAAGGGGGATTTATAATAAGACTTTATAATAGAGACCAGCTGATTAACATGACTGTGCATAATTAAAGCCAGCTAATTAACATAAATTGCAAAGCAGATTGCTTTAAATTTACAATAAATGCATTAACTTTTTTTATTTTAAAGAGCATATTTATAAAGTAGGTATTCTGAAATTCACCAAATATTCACTGCAGGTGAATCCTCCTACTGCATGTGTTTTAAATGGCAGAGATTGATTCATCACCAGTGAATGTTTGTTGAATATTGTCACATTCTCTACTTTATTAATATCTACCTACCTACCTAAGCGCACATGTATCATCCTACCTAACTTACATGCTATGACATGCATGTTATTTTTAACATATGTTATTTTAAGATACATGCAGCATTGTGACCCAGAATAAGAAAACAACTGCTGCAAAAGTGACTGCAGAGCTCAATTTCAGTCTTCAAGGGACAGAGAATGAGCTCTGCAATCACTTTTGCAGCAGTTGTATTCTTATTCCAGGTCACAAACCTGCGCATTGTTCCTTTTGTCTCTTTTGTTCAGTTGGACATGTCGAAGGCGCTTATGCTTACCAGATTATGTTTTCTAGGAAACAGTATATGCCGTCATATTCTTTGATAATGTACCTCGCAGCACTGCAAATAAATTGGCAACTTCAGTCACAGAGGCACCAGATAAGCAGGCACCAACAATTTGACCTCTTTTGAGGCTCACTAAGCTCTGACATGACTCTGACGTATTACTAGCAGCACATGCAGTAAATGACATAAGTGAGGCTTCCCACCTGTCAGCTAGCTGTCTCATCACACAGCAGAAGCAAAAGAATGTTACATCATTTCTGCTTTCAATGCAAAACATGTCATCACTTAAACACCTGCAAATCATGTATTGTTTCCATTTTTTTGTCTAACCCCTGAAAATATCCCTTGTGATAGCAATAGGCAGTGACGGGGGCTCTTTACTAAGAGATCTGGGGTCTGTTAGACTCCAGATCTCCCCTCTGCCCTTCAAAGCTTCAAATCATACCAAGATCGGTATGATCCGATGCTTTTTCGAACCATTATGGGTTTGTTTACATCTGCCAAATCCTGAGGCGATCAATGCTCATTGCTTTTGTTTTTTTAGACCATAGACCAATGATCATAGACCATTTCAGTCTTTGAATCAGCTCTATGGTCAGCTAGCGGAATCGCCAGCTGAACAATCAGGTCTCCAGGTAGCTGTCAAGGTCCTACCTTTCCTTAGGGCTTGTGCTGCTCCATGTGCTGCCATCCATCTTAGGTGTCTGCAATGCATTGTGGGATCCTTTATGCTTTCAGCCCCCTGCGGCTCCTCCCCCAGGAGGTGGTGGCTTATCACATATAAGTCTGCTGGTTGTAGCTGTCCATTGCATTTGTGTCCTGTCTGTTGTACAGCAGCAAGCTCCTGTTTAGTTTCTCATTGCTCTCCTGGATACCGACTCGGCTTTGGCTAAGACTCCTTCCTGGCTTCTGACCCCGGCTCTGGCGACCATCCTTCCTGGCTTCTGACACCGGCTCTGGCGGCCATCTTTCCTGGCTTCTGACCCCGGCTCTGGCGATCATCCTTCCTGGCTTCTGACCCCGGCTCTGGCGACCAGCCTTCCTGGCTACTGTTCTACCAAGTCATCCGCTGTTGCTGTTGGACTTGCATAGACTCTGTCTTGTTTTTGTATAATAAACCTATCTTTAATTGCACCTCCTTGTGTGTCTGGCTCCTCGCTCCCTGACACTACACGAATGCCATGAATCCTGACGGTGCAGGTACGCCCTTGCTCCCTATGTTGGTTGCCAGACTTGATCAGCAGGATCTCTTGTTGGATCAGTTCGCTCAGGCGTTGCAGACGCTGCTTGCACGTACAGTGCACCTTACTCCTGGTGCTATTAGGCCGGTTGTCACTCCTGTAGTCGCTCCCGCTGTTGCTCCGGTTGTTGCGCTTACCTCCGCATCTGCTGCCGCACCTGCGGTGCCCAGAGGTATGGCTGGTTCAGCCCCCCTTCCACAGCGCTTTGGGGGTGAGCCGAGTCAGTGTCGGGGTTTCCTTAACCAAGTGGGCATATATTTTGAATTGATACCCCACACTTTTCCTACAGAGAGGTCAAAGGTGGGATTCCTAATCTCGCTGCTCTCGGACAAGGCCTTGGCCTGGGCAAATCCCTTATGGGAGAACGATAACCCTGTGATTCACAAGTTTGCCGGTTTTGTTGCCTCCTTCCATACAGTATTTGATGTGCCTGCTCGCTCCACCTCTGCTGCTAAGCTGCTCATGTCCATGCATCAGGGTTCACGAACCGTTGCCGAGTACGCCATAGAATTTCGTACCCTGGTGGCAGAGGTGGGTTGGAACAATGAGGCTCTGGTGGCTGCTTTCTCTCATGGTCTCTCAGATGCGTTGAAGGACGAGATTGCAGCCAAAGAACTGCCTGTGGAGCTCGAAGCACTCATTTCCTTCCTAATCCTGATTGACACCAGGCTCAGGGAGAGGCCTTCACTTAAGGAGCGTCTGCGGAGGCCTCTTAACCGATTGACGCCTACGTTTTCTGTCCCACCCGTTCCTCCCTCTCCTCCCACGCCTCCTGGGGATGGCTTGTCTGGCGGTAAGCCCATGCAGCTGGGGTTTTCCTCCCCTTTCCGAGGAGCAGCGAGCCTCTCGGTGTCGGGAGGGTCGCTGCCTGTACTGTGGTCTCGGTGGGCATTTTCGGCAGTCCTGTCCGGTCCGTCCGGGAAACGCTTGCACCTGATATCCTGTCAGGGGCAGATCTTGGGTGGAGTTTCCTCGTCCCCGGTTTCCCGCAAAGATAAACCGCTAATCACCGTTGTCCTCTCTTGGGCAGAAGGCTCGGTGACAGCCCAGGCGTTGGTAGACTCTGGTGCTGGCGGGTTGCTTATGGACATTTCGTTTGCTGCTCAGTACTCCATTCCTCTGCAGGCTCGAGTTACTCCATTGGTCCTCGAGGCGATAGATGGCAGGCTGCTGAACCACTAGATAATGAAAAAAACTCCTGCACTCAATGGAACACCTATTAATAAGCAGCACACACTCACCTCAACCACAAGGAAAGGACATAAAAATACAAAAAATAGTGCAGCGCTGACAACCTATACTAAAATACAAATGAGATAAATGGAAATATCACATATAGAATGCACAATAAATATTCAGTGTTAGGTGCTCATAAAATGAATACTATGTGCAGCAGTCCATAAATGCCAATGATGGTGAAAAATCACAGCAAAACTCCGTGAGGTGATCACAGTGCCACTCAGTGTGCGGTCAATCCACAGATGGCCAAGATGGCCCCTCACCTCCTTGATGCGACCCACTGGGCCAAACAACTATGTAGGTGACCTTATACACCCAATAAGGTATCATCAAAGGATGGAACGTATGGATAGATCCCTCCAATATCTTCTCCTATCTCCTAGGTACTCGATTCCACAAAACCGTTTAAGATACCATTAAAAACAAAGAAGATCCTCCATAGTGTAATCCAGTTTTAATAATAACATGAATATAAATAAAATGCCCACTCACATGTAAAATGACAAAGATCAGCTTTTTCCCATATCATGGGTGTGTTTCCATGGTTCTCATGCTAAGAAATGCATGCAGCTCCACTTGCTCCACGTGACTCTGAGGAAGTCACGTGGATCGTGACGTAAACGCATTAAGGTATGCACTGACATCATTTCCGGTGGTGCAGTGACGTCATTTCCGGCGTCGCTGCCATTTCTGGAGGGATTGTGGAGCAAGTGGAGCTGCATGCATTTCTTAGCATGAGAACCATGGAAACACACCCATGATATGGGAAAAAGCTGATCTTTGTCATTTTACATGTGAGTGGGCATTTTATTTATATTCATGTTATTATTAAAACTGGATTACACTATGGAGGATCTTCTTTGTTTTTAATGGTATCTTAAACGGTTTTGTGGAATCGAGTACCTAGGAGATAGGAGAAGATATTGGAGGGATCTATCCATACGTTCCATCCTTTGATGATACCTTATTGGGTGTATAAGGTCACCTACATAGTTGTTTGGCCCAGTGGGTCGCATCAAGGAGGTGAGGGGCCATCTTGGCCATCTGTGGATTGACCGCACACTGAGTGGCACTGTGATCACCTCACGGAGTTTTGCTGTGATTTTTCACCATCATTGGCATTTATGGACTGCTGCACATAGGTGCTCATAAAATTAATACTAGCACTGAATATTTATTGTGCATTCTATATGTGATATTTCCATTTATCTCAGTTGTATTTTAGTATAGGTTGTTAGCGCTGCACTATTTTTTGTATTTTTAGGCCCCTGCAACCGCCGCAGGTTACCCACGAGACCCTGCCGGTTGAAGTAGCTATTGGGGCTGTTCACAGGGAGTTGGCCTGTTTCCAGGTAATTTCTTCCCCGCACTACTCCGTGGTTTTGGGATATCCCTGGCTTCAGAAGCACAATCCGACCTTTGATTGGCGGTCGGCCGAGATTCTCTCGTGGTCTCCACAGTGTGGGGCCGGTTGCATCCGTGGACCTGTTAAGGTGTTGTGTGCCTCCTCGGACTCTGTGTTGCCTACTGACTATGGGGAGTACCTGGATGTGTTTGACAAGGTGCGCGCCGGTGCTCTGCCTCCTCATCGTCCATGCGATTGTGCCATAACCTTACAACCAGGTGCCACTCCTCCACGTGGCAGGGTGTATCCTCTTTTGGTTGCGGAGAATCAGGCCATGGAGGAGTACGTTGCGGATGCGCTTTCCAAGGGGCACATTCGCAAGTCTACTTCCCCAGCAGGAGCTGGTTTTTTCTTCGTTTAAAAGAAGGGCGGTGAATTGAGGCCTTGCATTGATTTTAGGGGTCTCAATCGAATCACGATTAAGAATGCTTACCCAATTCAGTTGATTACCGAGTTGTTCGACCGCATCAAGGGAGCAACGGTCTTTATTAAACTCAACCTTAGGGCTGCGTACAACCTCATACGGATCAAGGAGGGCGATGAGTGGAAGACTGCGTTCAACACCAGAACCGGCCACTATGAATCCCTGGTTATGCCCTTCGGGTTGTGTAACACGCCCGCGGTCTTTCAGGAGTTCATTAATGATGTCTTTCGTGACTTGTTGCAGTAGTGCGTGGTGGTTTACTTGGACGACATCCTAGTTTACTCTGCATCTATGGAGTCTCATATCCAGGATGTTAAGCAGGTGCTGCAACGGTTACGTGAGAACAAGCTTTTCTGTAAGCTCGAGAAGTGTGAATTTCACCGATCCCAGGTTGCCTTTTTGGGCTACATCATTTCCGCTGTGGAATTTTCCATGGACCCTCAGAAGGTTTCGGCGGTTCTGCAGTGGCCTCATCCCAGTGGTCTTCGGTCCATTCAGCGCTTTTTGGGATTCACCAACTATTATCGGTAGTTTATCAGGAACTTCTCCATGCTGGCCAAGCCTCTCTCAGATCTGACCAAGAAGGGCAGTAATCCGCACGAGTGGTCATCCGAGGCCATCTTAGCTTTTGAAGCTCTGAAATCCGCCTTCGCTTCGGCTCCGATACAGTCTCATCCCAATCCTGGGTTGCCTTTTGTCCTCGAGGTTGATGCATCTGAGACAGGAGAAGGCGCCCTCCTGTCTCAGCGCCGGTCGCCCGATGGACCCCTACTTCCCTGTGGGTTCTACTCCAGGAAGCTTTCCTCCGCAGAATGCAACTACCAGATTGGACACAGGGAGTTGTTGGCCATTATTCAGGCTCTCAAGGAATGGAGGCACCTGCTCGAGGGTTCTGCGGTTCCGGTCCTCATTCTCACTGACCACAAGAACCTGACCAGGCCAGATGGGCTCTGTTCTTGTCGCGTTTTAACTATGTGGTCTCCTATATGCCTGGCTCCAAGAATGTCAGGGCTGATGCCTTGCCGTGGCAATACTCTGAGCTGTCTAGGGAGGACTCTGAGCCGACCTCGGTCATACCTCCGGATCAGATCCTGGCTGCCATTCGTACCAGACTTCTCCCCTTGGGGAGCAGATTTTGGTGGCTCAAACTGATGCTCCCTCTGAGAGACCGGCTGGTAGATGTTTCGTACCTGAGGGATTGCGCACCCGCTTGCTGCGTACCTACCATAATTCCAAGACTGCCGGTCATCCAGGGAGGAAGCAGTTGTCCTGGGTCGTTTCTCGTTTATTCTGGTGGCCATCTCTCCGTTCTGACATCGCCTCATATGTAGCGGCATGTTCTGTCTGTGCCCAGAATAAATCTCCTCGGTATCTTCCAGTGGGCCTTCTGCATCCCATTCCCAATGGGGAGTGTCCCTGGTCACACCTGGGCATGGATTTTATTGTAGACCTCCCTGCGTCTCGAGGCCATACGGTCATTCTTATGGTCATTGATCGTTTCTCCAAGATGTGCCATTGTGTTCTGTTCAAGAAATTGCCGACTGCGCAAGAACTGGCTACGGTTTTCGCCAGGGAGATCTTTCGCTTGCATGGGTTACCTAAGGTGATTGTCTCGGACCGTGGGAGCCAGTTTGTGTCCAGGTTCTGACACGCCTTCTGCTCCCAGTCTCCTTCTCTTCGGCCTACCACCCGCAGTCTAATGGGACTGCGGAGCGTTCCAACCAGGCCCTTGAACAATTCCTTCGCTACTATATCTCAGACCATCAAGACAATTGGGTCGATCTCCTGCCATGGGCAGAGTCTGCGAGGAACTCGGCTGTCAACTCCTCCGAGATGTTTCCCTTCATGACCAACTATGGGTTCCAACCCGCTGTATTGCCTGAGTTGTTCTCGCCACAGGACATTCCGGCTGTGGATAACCATCTTGCTGCCCTGCGTTCTTCGTGGGGGCAGATCCAGAGGTCCTTTAAGGACTCAGCTCAGCGCCAGAAGCTCCAGGCTGATCGTAGATAGTTGCCCGCTCCTTCATACCAGGTCGGAGATCGGGTGTGGTTGTCCACTTGTAACCTCAATCTTCAGATGCCCACACCGAAACTGGCTCCCCGTTTTGTTGGTCCTTTGCCTATGCCCTTGCTCTTCCTCCTGGGATGCGTATCTCCAATGTCTTCCACGTATCCCTTTTGAAGCCTCTGGTCTGTAATCGCTTTACTGCCTCTCCGCCTCGGCCTCGTCCTATCCGGGTTGATAATCATGAGGAGTATGAGGTGAGCCGCATCCTGGACTCTCGGTTGGTCCGCGGTCGGGTGCAGTTCCTGGTCCATTGGCGTGGTTATGGTCCCGAAGAGCATTCCTGGGTTCCTTCTGCGGATGTTCATGCTCCTGCCCTCCTCCACGTTTTTCACGCCCGCTTTCCCCAGAAGCCTTATGCTGAGCCGCGGAGGGGGAGGGGCCCTTGAGGAGGAGGTACTGTCAAGGTCCTACCTTTCCTCACGGCTTGTGCTGCTCCATGTGCTGCCATCCATCTTAGGTGTCTGCAAAGCATTGTGGGATCCTTTATGCTTTCAGCCCCCTGCGGCTCCTCCCCCAGCATGTAGTGGCTTATCACATATAAGTCTGCTGGTTGTAGCTGTCCATTGCATTCGTGTCCTGTCTGTTGTACAGCAGCAAGCTCCTGTTTAGTTTCTCATTGCTCTCCTGGATACCGACTCAGCTTTGGCAAGACTCCTTCCTGACTTCTGACTCCGGCTCTGGCGACCATCCTTCCTGACTTCTGACCCCGGCTCTGGCGACCATCCTTCCTGGCTTCTGACCCGGCTCTGGCGATCATCCTTCCTGGTTTCTGACTCCGGCTCTGGCGATCATCCTTCCTGGCTACTGTTTTACCAAGTCATCCGCTGTTGCTGTTCGACTTGCATAGACTCTGTCTTGTTTTTGTATAATAAACCTACCTTTTAATTGCACCTCCTTGTGTGTCTGGCTCCTCGCTTCCTGACAGTAGGACGGCAGAGCCAGGGAGTCGCAGAAGGTGGCTGGAGGGGGGGATGTCCCCTCCCACTGCTTGTAAAAGCAATCCAGTGGCTAATTAGCTGCCAGGATTTCTTTTACAAGAAAGCTGACCACTGGCTGAAATAAACAATATTGGAATAATGCCTGCAACTGCAGGCATTATCCTGGTATAAGCACTCAAATTCAGGCGCTGTACCAGCATGTCGCTGGTCCTTAACTTACAACCTGGAAAACCAAACATTTACTCAAAAAAATAGTGCCCCTCTGTGATCACTATGCAGAATGACAGCCACCTGGCGCAAGATTCAGATGGCCACAGTAATTACTGTAGTAGCTCTGACTACTACAATGATTCTCCATTTCCACAGCAGTCCCACAGGTATGGAATGTGTACATACGATGGTCCAAGCTAGACCAATGTAACTGCAATAAAAACCATACCTGGAGTTCCGCTTTAAAGTAGTATTAAACCCCACATTCTTAGATGTGATGACCACATTAGTTTTCTATTTTTAGGCTTTTTTTCTTTATTTCCTTTATTTCACACAGTAGTTCTCAATGGCTGCAAGAATGCAGCCAGAGAGAAGAAGAAATGATTGCTTTTACACCCATAAAGGCTATAAAAACAATCAGTGTAAAAAAAAAAAAAAATCTTCATCACCCCCCACAAGTAGTACAGTGTCACCATGGTGATAGGGTGACAGTATATAATGATAGGGTGACAGTATGTTACAAAAAAAACCCAAAACAAATAATAATATAAAAAAATAAAATAAAAATGTAAAAAAATGTTTAAAAATTATAATTTTAGGTTATAAACTAATTTGTTGTTTTTTTTTACTAAAAAGATAACGAAATAAATTTTAGCCAAGATTTATGATGAAATATTATTTATTTGCAACATTTTTGCAAATATGATGAAATATGACTTTTTTTCAAAATTTTTGGACTTTTTCATTTACATAGCAAAAAAATAAAAATCCCAGTGGTCAATAAATACCACCAATATAAAGCTTTATCTGTCTCAAAAAATGCTAAAAAATTCATATGGGTACAGTGTTGCATGACTGCGCAATTGTCATTCAAAGTGTGATAGTGCTGAAAGCTGAAAATTGGCCTGGACAGGAAGGGGGTAAAAGTGCCTGGACTGGAAGTGGTTAATAGACCAAGCTGTCCAGGAAAAGTGTCAGTTAGTGTTGAGATCACCACTTATAGCTAACAGGGGCGCTTACAATAATCAGCTCTTATTTATGTAAAGCCTTTAACGTAAAAGGAAAAAAATGAAAATGTTGCTGTAACAGCTTAAAAAGAGTTTAACTTTAATTTGTTAGTTAAATCCATCTAAATCTGCTAGTCTAACACCACCCTTTTCCCAGACTGATGATTCTGCTGTCCAAAGGAAGTGTGTTAGTGGCCTAAAAAAGAAAACTAATGTAACCAACACATTTAAAGTGGTATTCCCCCTCCCCCCCAAGAAAAAAATGCATTATACTTTTTTCCCTTCTGTTTTCACCTGGTGATCTGGCAAGTAACATACCTCCTGAATTAGAGTGCCCCCATGTAGGAGCACAGGGGCACTTTTGGACAGCAGCATTGTCAGTTTGAGGGGAATGTTAGGCGGACTAGCGAATTTACATGCACAACAATGGAAACCAAACTGGAAACCAAACCATAATACTGTATGTTGCTGTAAGTTACAGCAAACAGATTATGTTTTTCAATTTGGGATACAAGTTTTACATACAAAAATAAAACTGATCATTTTAAGTACCCCTGATAGTGTTAAATAGTTTGTCTCAACTCTTTAACTGATACATTGGGCTGGAGAGCTTACTGTTTTGCAAAACAACAGACTTACTGTCTGGATTACCAGATGAAAATAGAAGAAAGAAAGTAATGCAACCATAAAACATAATACATTTTTGCTTTTGGGTTTAATACCGCTTAAAGGGATTGATAAAATGCAAAGAATATTATTTTTGATTTTGAGTTTAATAGCACTTTAAAATAAAACATACATCTTAGTGAACATACTTCCATGTCTGTCACACCTCTTTGTGAACTGACCCTAATGCCTGTAAAAAAAATAATATCTATAAAAGGCCCAGCTTTCTCTAAATCTACTATCACTGAACCCAGGTGCATGGTGGCTATAGAGCCAGATATCTGCCACAACAGATGAAAGGATCAGTCTGTTGCAGCCAGATTTTCTAATTTGGGAAAGCTGCCTATCAGATAACAAAGGCTTCCAAGTGATACTGACACTTATTATTGTCCAAAGGAAAGTCTAGGGCAATCTAAATGCCTAGCCCACAACTCTGCTAGGCTTTCACATTTTTCACTTATGATTTTCCACTAATACTATGTAGGGATTCTCACTGTAGCTGTTTATGAACCAAGCTTTTTGGTGATGCAACAGCTTATGGCTGTATTCACTCTAAGGACATTTTTGCAGCCACTTTCAGGGGCATCAGATTTTTGTTTTTTTTGCTGCGGCACCATGTTATCCAGTGTGTCAATGCACACAAAGATTTTTAGAAGCTTTTAATGGCAGGGGCTTTTAGAGGCATGACAAAAAAACCCCACTACTAGTGCATTCAGGAGCAGCAGAGTATGAGCACAAAAACGCTTGGTGCTGCTAAACGCACCTAAATGCTAGGCGCGTTTAGTGCTTGAGCATTAATTCATTTCAATTAATTGAATTAATGCCCAAGAGCTTGACACCTTTAAAAGCTCCTACAAGCTTGTAAAAGATTTAGACACTTTTACAAGCATCAGGCATTTTTTCTGAAAAAACGCTGCTGGCTTCTAGAAGAGTTAAATACATTTCCTGTGTGCATGAGGCCTTATGCAGCAATTGAACGCATGATGCACTTATGGTGCCATTCATGCACCCCAGACATGGCAAGCAGACGAGCTTTGCTGTGTGAAAAATGCACTATAAACGCAGCAAAACATGCGATAAACAATGTGCATGAGCTGCTTTGCCATGGTTGTCACACACAGGGTAGAGCACTGAAAGAATGGCCTCCCCTTTTCATGTGGATTAACAAAGCACAAAAACCACACACATTATTATTATTATACAGTATTTATAAAGCGCCAATAGTTCGCTCAGCGCTGTACATTACAGAGGGGAACAGAACATGTGACAGAACAATACCAATACAATGCAAAACATGAGGGTTCCCAGTGTCTGAAATCTTGTGTCATAGTGTGAATGGGACCTAATTCTGACTTTCATAAGAATATTACATTCCATCAGCTTTCTTCCCCCACAGTATCAACACCCTATTCTCTCTTTTTGCTCACGATTCTATAAGCTACAGTATCTCTCCTCTCACCTGTGTCTAGGTTATGGATAATACAGTATTCCTAGTTTGTGTCCAGGGCTGGTCATTTTCAGGTAATCGCTCCATAAGCAAATATATGCAAGTGGCTGCGATTAATTGCAGAGCTGTCAGCCTCTCATTGCTATCAACGATGCAACTGCCCACAGTTAAAATGCCAGGAACCCCTGCTGGGTCTCCCACATGTAACAGTCACATACTGCCTCCCGCATGGTCATAACGGTCACATTCGCAAGTGTACGTGCGGTGCTGAGCACCCACAAGGATGTTAAACTGGTAGCAGCAGTTGCGTCTATGCAACCACTACATCCCTATTGACATTAGTGGGACTGCCTGCATGGGGATGCACAGAATACCTGTACATCCCTGTGTGGGTAAACTGTCCCTCACATAGGCACATGCTGTAGTATGCCCTGTGTGAAAAAGGCATAAAAGTACTGTGGAGTAATTCTTCATCCTCAACATAGAGAGTCTGATTGCAGTTGGTCTGTGAACAGCTTCAACAACTGCTGTTTGTTTGCTTTAAGGCTCCATGCACACTGGACCTTTTAATAACGTTGGTAACGTTAGCTGTTTAAAGTAACATTAAAAACGTGAGTTTTTCAGCGTTTTTTTTTGTGTTTTTGTATTAGCATTTATCAGCATTTTTTTCACGTTTGTTTTTTTTTTAAGTTTTTTTTTTCAACCAAAAGAAATATTTTTTGGGGAGTAAAAAAAAATCCACAAACGCTGGCTTGGCGCAATTTACCGGGTTTTACCATGTTTTGCCGTGTTTTACAGCTAAAAAACTTCTCTAGAAACCACTAGTTCTAGGGGGGGGGGGGTTTCAGCCAAAAAATGTTGATTACAGTCTATGTGTGCATGGACACATAAGATAACATGCTGGGGAGTTTACTGGCTGTTGAAAAAAATGTCAAAAGCCACAAACAGCAGCTGTAAAAAATGTCCAGTGTGCATGAGGACCAAAAAGCTGGCAGGCTGTCAAGTCCCTTCTGCCAGAGGAAACAAGGAGAGATAAGCTGCTTTGTTAGTGCCTCTGCTATAAACTTTGAGGATACATTTTTCAGATGTCCATGAACACTTGTTTTAAAGCTCATTTTCTGCTTGTTAAGAAGTTTTTGACTTCTGCTTCTCTCCTTCTGCCCCTACATTTTCAATTGCCCTAGGGAATACATTTCTTTTCACACTGTGACAAACTGAATCTTGTCCGCCAACAGTCTAGCCAAAACAGGCGGTCAAGCAAACACAACACATTAAAACAAGTTCCTGAAGTGCTCGTGTTTTTTGAAGAACATCTCAATTGGATGTTGATTGCATACACTTCTAAAAAACACTTCACACCTACAAGTATGCTGTGCAAGCAGTTCCTTTTCATTAATAAGTAAAAGCTCGTTAAAAAATGGATTGGGTAATCAGAAAAATGGAACAGAGCAGTGTCATGTACGGTCTGTAGGGTTGCAAGTAGCCAACAGTTCAAGAGAAAAGCCAGGCAGTTACAAGAGTAAGGCAAGTATACAAGCAAAATGCTGAGAAATGGAACATTAGAGCAGGTGTGTTTCAAATGCCCCCAATTAGCCAACATCAGATATTATTATTATTATTATAGAGGATTTACATTGTGCCAACAGTTTATGCAGCGCTTTACAACATAAGGGCAGTTATGTTGTTATACTACAACTACAATACAAATTAATATAGGAGGGATCAGAAGGCACTGCTCATTAGAGCTTACAATCTAAGAGTGAAGGTTAAGAGATACAAAAGGTAATAACTGTGGTGCATGGGCTAATGGAAAAAATACAAATATGGTTGTTAGGTGGGGGCAAGATAGGCCTCACTGAAGAGATGACTTCTCAGGGATCCTCTAAAGGTGGACAGAGTAGGAGATAGTCGGACACACTGGGGAAGGGAGTTCCAAAGGATTGGAGCAGCTCTAGACAAGTCCTGGAGACCAGCATGGGAGGAGGTGACAAGGGAGCTAGAGAACAGGAGGTATTGGGAAGAACGAAGAGAACAATTTGGCAGACACTGAACGGTTGGTGAGGTGCATGAGTCTGGCAGCAGCATTCATGATGGACTGAAGGGGGATAGCCTATGCAAAGGTAAGCCAGTGAAGAGGGAGTAGCAGTAGTCAAAGCGGGAGATGACCAGGAGGTGAGTTAGAAGCTTTGTGGTTTCATTGGTTAGGAAAGGTCGTATCTTAAAAATGTTGCGGAGGTTCAGGCGGCAAGCTTTGGACAGTGATTAAATGTTGGAGCAAAAGGATAGTTCAGAGTCCAGGATTACACCTAGAACATTGGATGTGGGGACGTAGGGATGTGGGGATGGGTTGATAGTTGAGCCGTTGATTTTGACACAGAAGTCAGGGGAAGGGAAGGAAATATTATGAGCTCGGTTTTGGATAGATTGATTTTCAGAAAGTGGCATGACATCCAGACTGATATGTCTATTAGTAGATTAGTGATGCGTGAGAAGACCGATGTTGTAAGCTGAGGAGTAGATAGATTTGGGTGTCATCAGCACAGAAATGGTATTGAAAGCCATGGGAGGTAATCAACTAACCCTGGGAGGAGGTGTAGACTGATAGTGACTAATTATTCATCTCTGCTGGCTAGGAGACACCAGCTGGTGGACACTGGAACTGCACTATTACAGTCCAAAAACCACAGTGCCACCAGCAGGTACCCTGGCTATTCTACATGTTCCTGGCACATATAATTTACTTTAGGAATGGTACCACTAGGGCTTACTACTTGACGAAATCCTTATTACACTGGATATCAGAACTGGAAGCACACAGGAGGTATAGCAACACAGGAACTAGATGTGACACTAGAATTGTGATAAACTAAACACTAAAAACAAGACTGTGAGGGAGTGGTAAGGATTGCTGTGAATATAAAAGAAAAGGCTACTGTACTGTAGGCTACGATACTGTATGACAAGAAAAAAATGTTAGAAAGAAGAGCAAATAGGTCAGGGAATGGAGATGCATGAAAACACTAAGATAACAATGAGGAAGCAAACCCTGTTTTAAGGCGAACTGGATGCAACACTATTAACAGAATTTACAGAATTTTAATGTGAAGCATGGTCAGGATTCAGACAAGTCAAAAAGGAGCTTTGTCTACTTTGATTAAGATCCTTGGGTCCTTCTGTAACCGATCCTTGCCACTGACTGATAACAATCAAAATATGCCCTTGAAAAGAAGACCAAAAGGGGGCAAACCAAGGGAAAATCCTCATATGCCTCCACCATGTGCTCTTGCTCCATCTTACCATCAGAGAAGCAAATTCTCAGCATTGAAAGGCAGACAGACCCTCAAGTAGTTAACCCTTCTGATCGCTTTCCAAATAAACTGGCACCGCAATTCAATTTTCTGAGGCACTTACTATGACTTTCATCCTTGAGGCAACTGGGCATGCAAAGCATCACTCATGGAGAGGATAAACGATCTGGAGGTGGAATACAATTCCAAATGTCAGGAACAAGCCACATCTGACCTAATCCCACATCTGAACTGTGGAAGATCTAATCCCTGATCTCAAAAAGTGAGAATGTTTACTGCTACATCAGAAGACGAAGAGAACAGGCTTTGGAGGAACAAGTCTTGGGTGTTCCTGAAGGGTCTGAAGGCATAAACGCTGCACAATTCACTAGAGAGTTCTTTACTGTTTGTGGCAAACCCAAGGCCCTTTCTAATCGTTTTGAAGTACCTTGACTCTGAACTGCAGGAAGATCATTCCATTTATATTTTTATGATGTTTAGAGAAGCACTTCTCCACCACGATCTTAGGTCACAATTCCTGGAATCCTTCATAAGCTTGTATCTGCTATAAAGATTTGAGAGATGACACTGACTAAAAGAAAACCACACCTTTAGACACTATTATCACCATCTTAATCCACTCTTTGCAGGAAAGAGCAGATTGCTAATATTATATATTTGTACAAAAGTGGATCCAGATGTTTTACTTTATAAGACAAGTTCACTTGCTAGGTACTCCATTGTGTAAATACCCAATACATGTGGAAACAGACCTGTTTCTGTAAACTATAAGACTAAGGATTCACAAAGGAGTTTTATAACTATATGAAAACACAAGGCTACAGTCCACATGCTGTGAGGTCACGAACTTTGCTGTGTTGTTTAGAAATGCTGTGTAAATCTTAGTAATTTTTGAAATTACTGGACAAAATTACAAATCCTTTCTCAGATAAAAACTCACGTAATTGTATTTAAGCTATGTATTTAGCCTGTAGCTCAGTTTAAAACTGTAGAGGTATTCAGAAGATCCAAATTAACTTGAATAACAGTACTTTAGGTCCATAATAACAGTGACCTTCAACAAAAACACAATGTAAGGCCAATACTTAATGTAATCATAACTGGGAACTCTCCAGATCTCACCCTGCTGGGTGCCTTGTTGAGTCTCTGAGCAGTTCTTTCTAGCTCCACCACAGTAATAGTGACAGCAGCATTACTAATCCTGTCAGATAGCAGCCAAAGCATGAAGTAGATGATGGGGAGGAGGTAAGATCCGGGAAGAGGTACAAACTGCACGTGTCCTATGTGCCAACAACAAACCCCAGATGTCGAAGCAAGTGGCCCTTTGCACTGCCCTGAAAATAATGGGCAGTCTGTGTCTGCCTGCAGCACTCCACAAAAGTATGTGTAGAGGGAGAAGCTGGGGAACAGAATAGGTTTTAGTTATTTTTACTGTTATTGTCACCATTATCACTGTTGTAATTTTTACTGTCACTATTGTCCCTGTTATTGTCATTGCCACATATTGTTATGATTGTGATTGGTTGCTCAAATATTATCATGACTGAGCGATTGTTGCCCAGATAGTTTCAGGATTGTCCTTTGTTGCCTGCAATATTATCACAACTGCTTGTTTGCTGCCTACAAATTCTCAGAATTAAAGAAATAAAATCAAGTATAGTGTTAATCAAACTTACTCAACAAAGCAATAATGACCTCAAGAATTGTGTAATCCGGCGCACCTTCTGCAATGTTGGTATTATAACATTGTTCTCTTTATTTTTAATATGTCATTGAGAGCCCCTGCGTGGGCATGTCTTTTGCTCAAGTCCTTCTTTGTTAAAATGTTTAAAAAGTTAATAAAAACCATGAAAATACAAAATAACATAGTTGCTTTTTGGGATGATGCATGCACGTGTGGCACAGTATCGTGCAGTAGTGTGTATGCCCCGTCGTGCAGAGCTGCACCCAGGGACTCCCTAAAAAAAAGGGTGTGTCAGAGTCGGCTTGGGTTGGGGCCTCGGGCAGATGCCGGTGTGTTTCTGGGGGGTGCTTCTTCATGGGAGAGAATGGGTGTGGATGTTTCCACGGTGTAATATGTCACTGACGCTTTAAGAGTTTGCTTCACTGGAACTAAGGGGCCAAGCCCAACAGCTGAAGAGCGACCCCACACCATAACCCTCCTCCACCAAACTTTACACTTGGCACAGTGCAGTCAGGCAAGTACCATTCTCCTGGCAACAGGCAAACGCCCATCGGATTGCCAGACAGAGAAGCGTGATTTATCACTCTAAAGAACACATCTCCAGTGCTCTGGAGTCCAGTGGTGGCGTGCTTTACACCACTGTATCTGACGCTTTACATTGCACTTGTAATGTAAAGCTTGGATGCAACTGCTCAGCCATTGAATGAAGGCCATTCCATGAAGCTCTCTACGCACTGTTGTTGTGCTAATCTGAAGGCCACACGAAGTTTGGAGGCCTTTAGCTATTGACTCTGCAGACAGTTGGCGACTTCTGCGCACTGTGTGCTTCAACGTGAGCTGACCCCGCTCTGTCATTTTATGTGGCCTACCACTTTGTGGCTGAGTTGCTGTTATTCCCAGTTGCTTCCACTTAACCCCTAACAGTTGACCGTGGAATATTTAGTAGCAAGGAAATTTCACAGATGGACTTATTGCACAGGTAGCAACCTATCACAGTACCACACTTGAATTCAGTGAGCTCCTGAGAGCAACCCATTCTTTCACAAATGTTTGTAGAAGCAGTTTGCATACCTAGGTGCTTGATTTTATACTTCTGTAGTCATGGAGGTAATTGGAACACCTGAATCCAATGATTTGGAGGGGTTTCCCAATACTTTTGGCAATATAGTGTATAGCACATATACATTTATATGAAATCAATAGCCTTCAGATGCACCAACATTTCCAAAAATCAGACATGTAACAACATTTTGGCCATGATGCACTACGGTGAGCTGCTGTGTATTGCAGAATATTACAAAGCATGTGCATTGCTTTTTTCACCTTTCATTGGGAATTAAAAATGATTGGCACACAATGTGTCAATGCTTAAATGTGCACATGCATTCCCACAAATCATAGCTGTAAATGAGGGGAAAGATTGGTCATAAGAAGAATGCTTGGCATTAGGTAAAGCAAAAGAATAATCAGTGTCAAGTGAGGATTTAGTTACAGAACGTTTACAAGTTAAAGTATTAAAAAAGAACTAAAGGAAAAACCTTTTTTTTTATTATTTTGAATAGAGTAAGGGTGGGTCATAACTCCTGTCAGGATTTTTTTGCCATGTGTATTCCATAGGAAGATTTCTCTTCACTTCCTATCCCATAGCTAAAACAGGAAATCCTTCCAAAGTGAGGAAGCCCTGGGGTCTCTACAGGGTCACCACAACTAGTGTCCCTATTTATGTTCTGGGAACAACCCAAAGCTTGTAACTTTCAATTACATTCACTTTTGATGATAACGGTAAACAGGACAAATAGAGAGGGCAAAACTCCCTAACGGGCACAGAGAGCTATCAAAACTGAAAGGTGTTCTAATCAGTCTCCGCTCTATCCAAAACTTAAAAAAAAAAGAAAAAGTTTTGCTTTTATTTAAACTTTAACCGTAGGTTCACACATAAGCGTTTTGCAGAAATGCAGTACAGTCCATTTAACATAATTTTCTATGGGACATGTTCACATCTGTGCGTTTTCACCCAGTGCGTTTTTTGGAAAGGGTCAGGGACTTTTTTGAATGCAAAAAGTTGCATTTTTGGTTCTATAGACTTCAATGGAAATGCTGCAGAAAAGCATGTTTTTGATGCGTTTTTGTTGTGTTTTTTCTGCGTTTTGCATTTTAAATCTACCTAGCAACAAGAAAAATTCAAAAAATTAAATAAAACGCAAAATGCATCAAAAACACATCAAAAACGCAGGTGCAAACACGCAATGCAGGAAAATGGGAAACAGAGTTGAAGCTTGTAGCAAAGGTCAAGACACGAATAGGTTAACTCACAGTCAGATCAGGCAAGAGCAGCAACAAAGGGATAAGAAAAGAAGACAGAAGATGTGCACCACATAGCCATATTGTACTGCAACAGGCAATCTGAAGTACGCCCAAAACCACTCTAAACAGGACTGGAAAGTAAGTAAGAGTCCATCAATAACTCCAGGCGACAGGTGTCAGGTGGTAAGAGTGAGCTCCCCACAGTCAAGACAAGGGCAACAATAAAGAGCCCACAGAAGTTTTAACATTTCCCATCTGCACCCAAAACTAAAAATGTTTTTTGCTGGAGTTGTCCAGTAATCTCAGGATGCTATAACATTTTAATAATTTCTGGTAGGTATCAACTGTTCCTATGAAGAAATGCCTCACTAGCATTTTTTATAAGCTCAAAAATGCTAGAAAAAAACACTGGATGAAAAATGCTGATAACAGTGTTTTTGTCCTGGCTTGTAGTAGCATTTTAGTAGTGTTTAGAAATGTTTAGGTGCTTAGCATTTTATTAGTGTTTTTACAGTAAATGGAGGAAAAAAAAACTCTTGAAAAAAGCTGCTATAGTAGCATTTAGGAGCGTTCAGTATTTGTATCTTTTCCAGGGATCTGTCATGTATGAAATGTGCATACTAACAGTGGTTCAAGCTGGACCAATGTAACTATGTTATAAAAATGATACCTAAACTTAAGATTTAATAGCTAAAAAGATTTTCCTTTACTTGCTCTTAATAGTGTCAACTACACTGTATCATATGAAACATTTTTATTAACATACTGTGTAGCAAATGTTGTTTTTTCCCCAAAAGCATCACCACAAAAATGTTCTAAACCACTCATATATTTTTTAACCTAAATAAACCCACAGCAAATTAACCTCATATTCATTACTTTTCTGTTGGCTAATAGTATCACACCATACTGTATATACTATACTATGGTTTTCTTTTGCCAAAGTTGAATTGTTTGTATGTAGTAAATGCTAAAAATAGAGGTAGCCTAAAAGTATCAAGTAGTCAGTACTTAACAAGCAGTGCATCTTAAACTAATTAACAGTGCCACTTGCACATCCTAAATGTGCTAAGAAAACTGTCTTGTAGTGCACAATAGAAATAAAAATGAAACACATAGTTGACCTTTATTTGTTGCACACTGCACATTTATTTTGAGAGGGCTGGCAGCTCACACAGTGCATGCCCACTAGTGTTATAATGTCTTGTCAAAATAAATGACTTCACAACACAGTGTGGTTTGCACATTACAGTAGCATGTAAGAAAACACACAGTTTATCGTGAATTACTGACAGCATATGTGTGAATGGGCCCTAACAAACTACAGACTTATACAAGTGGAAGTAATGGTGTAAATTACAGTGCTCAATGTGTTAAAATACTGGTACTTGTAAACATCTGCATGCTAACAGTTTAAAAAAATTAATGCTGCTGACCAAGGGTGGCTCTGTTGCTCCTTCATAGAATGGAGCCACCCTAAGACAGTACCTGTGTTACTGGCCAGATCATCAGGAGAAAACAAAGGGAAACATTTTTAAAAAATGCGGCCACTGCATTTAAAGGATTGATAAGCTGCAATGCATTACATTTTTTTCTTAGATTTTAGATATGCTTTAACCATTTGCCAACCAGCCGCAGTACATATACTGCAGCTGAGCGGCATGTGCAGGCAAAATCATGTATATGTATGTCAAGTTGCCTGCTCCGGTTCATGGGCGCTTTGCACACCCCCTGGAACACCCTGTAAAAATTCGGCGACCGAAACATATCAGCCAAAAATAGCCCTATCTGCATTTTGTTGATAAGAAAAAGTGATCTGATATAGTTGTCGATAATTGCGGCCCAAAGAGTGAACTATTTGGCCGGAGGGGTTGGCGGGCTGTTTATACTGCAATGGGGAGGCAGGGTATGCAGTGTATACAGACAGGCTCCCTCACTTGGGAGTAAACAAAGGGGCTGGTTCACTGGGTAATGTCACTGGGTGACCCCGCCCCTTTTTTTACTTTAGTGGCAAGGCGAATGACAGCTCCTTCTTGGAGCTATTAAGTAAAAAAAAAAAAAAAGCCGGCAATTTCATTTAAAAACTGGCAATGACATTTAGCGGCGGCAGGTGAGGGAGCCTTCTGTACATACTGCTCCCTCAATGTGCACACTGCTCCTCTCCTGCCCCCTCCTTGCACACACTGCCCCACCCCCTCCCCCCCTACAAAGAGGATCTGTCACTTATATGCTATCACATAGGGGACTATAGCAATAAAATCATGGTAAAAAAAAAAACACACACACACATTAAAAGTAAAAAAAAATACAACAAAAAAAATGTGAACCTCCCCACCCCCACATACACAGACATTTTGGTTTCAGCGCCAGAATTTTCATCTCCATCATGTTTGGTGGGCAGTATTACCTACAGAATGGGACCCATTCAAGTGAAAGTGGCTACCGAAACAATGTGCAATGTATTACACTTTACTCATAACACCCCTCCCCTTAGCATAGTTCTGAAAATGTGTGTGTGTTTGTGAGGGGGGGGGGGGGGGTTAGCCCTTTACTGCCCAGCTCTTCTTGAAAATGATAGTTAGCTGACCCACTATCTTCAATACTTTCTGAACCTCTTACCTAAAACATGTATGTCAGGAAAGTGCAAAATTTCAGATGCTCCAATCTAGCATCCAATAGCCTATTAAACAATTTAATTTTAAAATATGTATACACTGAATGATTATCGTAATAAGTACAGAAAAATAGCTAAGAAGGCATGTTCATTAACAAAAAAATAATGAATGTACTGTATTTGTTTAGCTAGCTACAACTAGTAAGCTGGCCATACATGACACCTGCCAAATCAACTGAAATTTAAACCATGGGTGGCCCTGCTTTCCCTACCTGGCTCAAGTGATTTCTATAATGACAACTTATGTAGGGGGACCTTACGCCAGCCCCCAATGTAATGGGGGATTTCTACACTGACCACCAATGTAAAGGGAAATTTACACTGACTACTACTGTGTAAGGAGGGACCTTACACCAACCACTGCCGCAATGGGAGATTGTCCACCAACCAACAATGTAACATTGTTTCTACACTGACCACCAATGTAAGGTGGGATTTTGAAGTGAACCTCGAATGTGATAGAAGCATTTACGCTGACCACCAATGTAATAGGGGATTCTACACTGACCACCTATGTACGGGGGGATTTTACACAGACCACAAAACAAATGTAAGGGAGGTTTTACACTTACCACAGATGTAAGGGAAGGCTTACACAAACCACCAATATAACCAGGACGTTAACAGTGATCAGTAATGTAAGGCCTGATTTACACTTGTGATCAAGGGGTGACCGAGCTGTGGTTTTACTGCCCCTGACTGCCCCCCCTTAAGCTGCAAAGGCAGATGGGCAGGGTACACCTGTCATATCCGCAATGTGTTGCTTTGCGGCTGCTGCAAAAGTTACACCCCTGTTGCGTTTGGCTGGCACTACTACTGCCAATAACGATCCATTTAAGGTAATGGGGCTGTGCCCCAACGTCCCTGCAACTGCAAGTAATGTAATTGCTGTGCATGGCTTTTGAAGGTTAAAACAGAAGGTGAGGAGGTGACATTTAGCCTCCCAGCTGCCTGTCAACAGCCCTCTGAAAATTGATCTACTGCAGATTGTTTCTCAGAGGGGTGGCAAGGGCTGCTGCATGTGTAAATGAGCCCTAAATGAGGTATTTTCAGTGACCTTCCCTGCTAATCTCTGCATCCTTATCCACCCTCTTTCAGCTCACTTTTGTATTTGAAATATCCTCTGCTCACCCATGCATCTCAGACCCCAACTCCTCCTTGTCTACTTCTATATGCCCCCTCTGCTCACCTCTGCACCCCAATCCCCCTGCCTACCTTTTTACACACTGTCTTTGCTCACCTTTACACTCCAAATGGATAACCTCCTTCCCTCTGCTGTAGTGTTATAGAACCGCTATACCTGACAGCATATTCAGTGGTAGTAGTGGCAGACAGGACTGCCGAATAGAGGTATACCACTCAAGCAAACAATCCACAACAGGTGCAGGCTCTGGCTCGCCACAACACATGATGCAATAGAAAGAAGGGTCAGCCGCACACCGGAGGATAGATGAATATAGTGTGTATTTATTGACCCATAGGACACACAGGACTGCCAAGCCTGCTTCTGTTCTCAACCAGTCTTGGGCAGCATTCAGCATAGGAGATTGTGAATATGAACTCAGTGGGGGGCAGGATTTGCAAATGAATACCCTGTTGGTTACATATAAATGGCAGGGTATTTACATGTGAATACCTTGATATTTACATATCTCTGTCACTCAATTTCCGCATGAATGTCCCGATATATAATTAGAAATGGGAAGTACATGCTGTAGCAGGGCTCAGCAGAGGTAGTGGTGGACTTAGGTTGCATGCTGTCTGTAACGGAACCGACCCAGACTGCGCTTGAGTACTTCCGTTAGAATACCGCTTCCTCATCCGAACACCGACAACAGACACCGCAGCTGACCATACAAGACTAGACGACTCCAGACTTGAAGTAAACTAGGAGGTAGACTAGTTTATTTGAACACAGATACAAGATATATAGATTCAGGGGACAGTCCCCCCTCCCTGCAAAATGATACAGGGCTGGGTTATCTACATTTAGTAACAAGAGACACACAGGTATTCAAACTAGACACCAGCAGACAGTCCCATCAGGAGGGAGGGCTGCTGGAGACACCCCCTCCCCCCCCACTAAGCTAATACACATAAACACATACATCCCATAATAGTTTGCTACCTATCTCCTAGACATGTCTACACAATATTAGGACAGATCACCCTATACCCCTAACAGGCACAGGGTGACTTACATATAATAGGGATATGGGGAGCTGAGACAGGGGTCTCCCCACCTCTCCAAAGTGAGCTGGGTTCCATGGGCCCCCCACTCAAAGTGATTTCACACTGTCATCTCAGGACACCGCTCTGGACTCTAAGGAGAAGTGAGTAAATATAGGGGCAAATCAGGAACATTAAACATGGCAGAGGTTAGCAGGAGCATGACATGCAGAGGGGGCAGTGATTGCACACACTTTACTGCTTTTGATTCTGTTCCAGTCCTTGGCAATATGGTGCATATCTCCATTCTGCATAAAACAGAAAAAAGGACATTCGGCGCACAGAAGGAGGTGCTTTTAGTTGCTGTCCTCCTCTCTTCTGTCCACAGGCTGCTATTGGAGGGAGGGAAGAGCAGACTCCTCCCTTTAGCAGCTATCCAGTTCCCTGCGCTGCCTAAAAGTAGTGACTCTGCCATTGCTTCTGTCACTAGAGCAGCTGCAGAAGAGAGAGGCTCCAGAGCCCCTCCCCCTCCTTATGACAATGCACCCTGGGCACCTGCCCCCTTCCACCCACCCCTTGTACCGGCCCTGCATAGCTGCACCAGATTCTGAGTGCTTTAGTTTTAGTAAATGTTCTCACTGTCACCAGTTAGTGTCAGTGATCAGCGCCACACCAGTCATTTGATCATTTGATGACACTGTACTGCACTGGTGACAGTATAAAAAAATAAATTGTGGATAAAAAATGTTATTCAATTTCTTCATTTCCCCTCCAAAAAAGTGAAAAAAATAGCAACTTCAAAAAATTCGCTATGCCTTTTACTAAATGTTGCAGCCTGTCTACTTTCCAAAAAGGGGTATTTTGGGGAAAATTTCTACTGTTCTGGCATTTTAGGGCCTCAAGGAAGGAGAAATGTCAGTACATCAGAACTAATCAATTTTCAAATATATATATATTTATATATATACAGTATATAAATATATACTATATTGCCAAAAGTATTGGGACACCCCTCCAAATCATTGGATTCAGGTGTTCCAATCATCTCCATGGCCACAGGTGTATAAAATCAAGCACCTAGGCATGCAGACTGCTTCTAAAAACTTTTGTGAAAGAATGGGTCGCTCTCAGGAGCTCTGTGATTCAAGCGTGGTACCGTGATAGGTTGCCACCTGTACATTAAGTTCATCCGTGAAATTTCCTTGCTACTAAATATTCCACGGTCAAATGTTAGTGGTATTATAAGAAAGTGGAAGCAACTGGGAATAACAGCAACTCAGCCACGGAGTGGTAGGCTACGTGAAATGACAGAATGAGGTCAGCGCAAGTTAAAAGCGTACAGTGTACAGAAGCTGCCTACTATCTGCAGAGTTAATAGTTAAAGACCTCCAAACTTCGTGTGGCCTTCAGATTAGCACAACAACAGTGCATAGAGAGCCTTGTGGAATGGGTTTCCATGGCCAAGCAACTGCATCCAGGCTTTACATCACCAAGTCCAATGCAAAATGTCGGATGCAGTGGTTTAAAACACGCCACCACTGGACTCTAGAGCAGTGGAGACGTGTTCTCTGGAGTGACCAATCACACTTCTCTGTCTGGCAACCCAATGGATGTGTCTGGGTTTGGCGGTTGCCAGGAGAACGGTACTTGCTTGACTGCATTGGGCCAAGTGTAAAATTGGTGGAGGGGGGATTTATGGTGTGGGGTTGTTTCTCAGGGGTTGGGCTTGGCCTCTTAGTTCCAGGGAAGGGAACTCATAAAGCATCAGCATACCAAGACATTTTGGACAATTTCATGCTTCCAACTTTTTGGGAACAGTTTAGGGATGGCCCCTTCCTGTTCCAACATGGCTTCACACCAGTGCACAAGCAAGATCCATAAAGGCATGGATGAGCGAGTTTGGAGTGGAGAAACTTGACTGGCCTGCACAGAGTCCTGAT
Organism: Staurois parvus; assembly: GCF_062004578.1. Classification (NCBI taxonomy): domain Eukaryota; kingdom Metazoa; phylum Chordata; class Amphibia; order Anura; family Ranidae; genus Staurois; species Staurois parvus. The sequence goes on from NW_028318235.1 coordinate 3,709,224, forward strand.
TTCAACCCAATAGAACACCTTTGGGATGAATTAGTGTTGCGACTGCGAGCCAGGCCTTCTCGTCCGACATCAGGGACTGACCTCACAAATGCGCTTCTGGAAGAATGGTCAAACATTCCCATATACAGTTGTGTTCAAAATAATAGCAGTCAGACATCACTAACCTGATCAATCACTGTATTTGGTAGAAATGATATTTCTGCATGGCAAATAATTCACTAGCAGGTGTAGTAGAGTAATAGAAATCCATCAGACCCAACAGTCATGACATGCATGCTGCTGATTATGTGTAATTGAATCACTAATTGAAAGGGGCATGTTCAAAATAATAGCAGTGTGGAGTTCTATTAGTGAGGTCATTCATTCTTTGAAAAACAGGTGGCAATTATTGCCCTTATTTAAGGAAGGAAGGCAGCAAATGTTGTCCATGCTGGTTACAGTGCATTTCTCTCTGAAATTCTGAGGAAAATGGGTCCTTCCAGACATTGTCGTTCCAGCGTACCTTGATTAAAAAGTTGATTGGAGAGGGGAAAACATATAAAGAAGTGCAGAAAATGATAGGCTGCTCAGCTAAAATGATCGCAAATGCTTTAAAATGGCAACCAAAACCTGAAAGACGTGGAAGAAACAGAAAAACTACCATACGAATGGATAGAAGAATAGCCAAAATGGCAAGGACTCAGCCAACAATCAGCTCCAGGAAGATCAAAGAAGGTCTAAAGTTACTTGTGAGTACTGTTACAATTAGAAGACGCCTATGTGAAGCCAAGCTATCTGCAAGAAGCCCCCGCAAAGTCCCACTGTTGAAAAAAAGACGTGCTGAAGAGGTACAATTTGCCAAAGAGCACATTGACTGGCCTAAAGAGAAATGGCGCAACATTTTGTGGACTGATGAAAGTAAGATTGTTCTTTTTGGGTCTAGTGGCTGGAGACAGTTTGTCAGACGACCCCCAAACACTGAATTCAAGCCACAGTACACTGTGAAGACAGTGAAGCATTGTTGCGCAAGCATCATGATATGGGGATGTTTCTCATACTACGGTGTTGGGCCTATTTATCGCATACCAGGGATCATGGATCAGTTTGAATACATCGGAATACTGGAAGAGGTCATGCTGCCTTATGCTAAAGAGGAAATGCCCTTGAAATGGGTGTTCCAACAAGACAACGACCCCAAACACACCAGTAAACGTGCAACATCTTGGTTCCAGACCAACAAGATTGACGTTATGGAGTGGCCAGCCCAATGACCGGATCTTAATCCAATAGAAAACGTGTGGGGTGACATCAAAAATGCAGTTTCTGAGGCAAAACCAAAAAATAGAGAAGAACTGTGGAATGTAGTCCAATCATCCTGGGCTAGAATACCTGTGTACAGGTGCCAGAAGTTGGTTGACTCCATGCAACACAGATGTACAGCAGGTGTATACGAGAAGGTGCATAAAGAATGCCAAAAATGCATTTATAAAAAAAGAACAAAAAGAAAACTTACCTTGGAACTGGCTTCTGATGCTTCCAGGAGACATAGATCACGTCACTACACCTCACCACTACTTGCCAAGACAGCTGGGTACTAGAAACCCCATGAAATTGCACCCCTGCACTATGTGGCAATATTTGCTTCTTACATATGCAGTCTTTCAGTCTTCTCTTTCTGCATTGCAGTACTACACAATTGTGCTTTTCTACTTCTCCAGTTACACTTATTTTACTTAACTTCCCTGTCCTGCTGTCAGCTATTTTATAGCCAGACTTTCATTATTAAGTGATTTTATGACAAATATGGGAAACTAGTAATTCCAGGGAAAAGAAAAGTCTCCAGCACAGCAATCAAGAAACATGAATCAACTATAAAAACTCTGAAGTCCCCACATTTACCTCTTGCCATCTGCCCACTGCAGCCCTTTTACTGGGTCTTAAGGCAGGATGCAGCGGGACAATATTTCCCAATTACGTGACAGTCTGGTCATTTTGCTGAGAGTGTACAGTGAGCACACTCTTAGCACTGTAACCTCAGCCACCAAAGATCCATTATCTCCTGCGCTCAAAGACTCAGATCAAATGGGCATTAGTAACAAACAGCGTGTTGATCCGCTGGTGATCAGAGGTTGTGCAGCTCTATCATGAAGCTGGCGAAGCTTGATAAAACTGTAGAAGAGGATGAAAGAAAGAGCGCACAAACCTTGCGCATTACCTCAATAAATAGTGACTAATTTTATTTAATTTAGGAAATATACTCACAAAGGTGACGGTAAAACAAGCATAAGTAAACCATATCCACACAGGGTTACAGGTAAATCCAAAGGGGGGATAAAAACTAACACGTTTCGAAGGGTGCTCCCTTCTTCATCAGAGCTGGATTAAGCAGATAGAAACTTCAGTATGGCAGAGTTCCCATAGCAAGGAGACATTCAGCCACTGAGTGTCAGTATTACAGCAGTACTAAAGCAGTTCAGCTGAACTGCTGTAATACTGACACTCAGTGGCTGAATGTCTCCTTGCTATGGGAACTCTGCCATACTGAAGTTTCTATCTGCTCAACCTAGCTCTGATGAAGAAGGGAGCGCCCTTCGAAATGCGTTAGTTTTTATCCCCCCTTTGGATTTACCTGTAACCCTGTGTGGATATGGTTTACTTATGCCTGCTTTACCGTCACCTTTGTGAGTATATTTCCTAAATTAAATAAAATTAGTCGATATTTATTGAGGTAATACGCAAGGTTTCTTTCATCCTCTTCTACTGTAACCTCAGCTGCTGAGGACATAAAAGTGTGAAGTGTGGGTGTTAATTACCCCCTCTGTGCTGCTGCATATACCTGTTACAAGGTCTGCAAGACAGCAATGTTCTATTGAGTGGATAGGTAAATACTACTTTGTTAGATATTTAAACCAGATATTTTCAGTTTCACTGAAATTAATATGTGTATGGATAGACCACTTTCTTCTGTACATGTCTGTGGCCTGCTTTTTAACCAAACCAGTAACAATATCCCTTTACAACTTTTATTTGTTTGAGGTGCCTGTTAAATTAAAAAGAACTTGCATTAAAATATTCTCTACCACTACATAGTCTTAAACACACCTGTCCCTGACCCAGCAAGACCAGTGGCACACAGTCACTAGGCAAAATCTTCTCTAGGCTGACATATGTACGTGGCATTCTCCATTAGTCCTATAGAAAGTTTTTACAATGCATTTCATAATAGCTGATAAAAGAGTCAGAGTGAACCCAGAAATGTTGGGGTGCAGAGCCTCATTTTTATTCAGCCTGTCTGTAAAGCAAGTGAGCATGTATATTGCTTGCTCTGGACTACTTCTACATATACCTCTGAATATAATTTCTGTACTATATAGTATCTTCCATTTTGCTTGAGGTGATTGTAGCCATGTTAGTGCATTTGCGACAGAAACAATTGAGTACTGACGTGATACTTTTTTTATTTGCACTAGCATACAATATTGAGGACAAGCTTTCGGGGAATGTCCCCTTCTTCAAGGTCCAGGCAGTACTACTTCACAAAGTTTTAGTCAAAGAAAAAAAAACTGTTCTAATGATTGGTACTCACAGCTGCACTAAAAAAAAAAAACACCAAATACAAAAGTGTAAATAGACTCAAATAACCGAATATTGCTGCGCTGTGCCTTTAATCTCAAACATGAAATAAGTGCACCTTACCAATGTGCAATGGTAATAAGTTGCAAACATAATTAACATGATAAGTGCAATGCATTATGATATCAAACCAAATACTGACAATAACCTATTGCAGATGATGCAGCGATGAATGTGCTATGACTTAAAATAGCATTAAAACAATTAAAGATCTATCAATTGTGCATAAGTGACACAATTAACAGTGCTCCACTCTAAAGTGTCCATAGAGCTAAAAATGGTATCCAGCTTCTCCCAGTGAATACCCACCACCACACACAGTCTCTTACTTTTTTAGGCTTTTGAATAGTAGTTGTCATAGGACACATTTATTCAGCCAACTCCTTGAGAATATCTTATTTGAGGAAACACATCGGACAGAGCCTGTACTGGCATCATCATGCCCGTTAAGTCAGTGGCGGTGTTTGAAAGCTTTTTTTGTGCCTTGCAGTCAGCAATGCTTATGAGTAAGTATACGCTTGTTTTACATCATTAAAAGTATACAGTTTTACACTATGGGCTGCCGTTTATTTCCTCTAGCTGGATGGATATAATATGAGCAGGAGAAGAATATTAAGCAGTCCTGGGTACTCCATGTGATTCCTGTGGGGGTGAAGTGGAGACTATGGACCACTTCTTGCTTCAGTGCCCCTTTAATGTAGAGGTGTATAAACAGGTGGGAGGGGCTCTGGGTGTTCCTTTATTCCATCGCATGTCATATGCGGAGTGGGTGTATGGAGCATTCGAGCCTCGCATGGGTTTTGATTTGGACACCTTGTTTCTAGTTAACTTAGTTGTCCGTTACTACACTTGGATGGCACGGTGTCAGGTCTCCATTCGGCAGAAGGTCCTCCCTGTTCAGGTGGTGGTAAGTGACATCCTTGGTGAGGTCGGAAAATTCGGGGTCTTGAGAAAGACAGGCTGCAGCGTAGGGCTTGGATGGAGGCGTGGAGGAACATCAAGCCTGTTGCTGCGGTCTGTTGATCTCGGGTGATGGGAACTGTCCCTGTTTTCTGCCTCTTGCACTCCCTAGCTTTTGCGTTTCGGTCTTTTTGGTAGCCTTTTGCATGGTAGGTTGTAGGAGTCAGACGTGGAAGATCTGCGGGTTCCTCAGCCCTCCCCGTAGTGTATATAATGGTTAGGTTTTTAATATATAGTTTAGGCCATATAGGCCGTAAGCGGCAGGTTTGAATGGAAATTGTTTATGGTTTATGTTTATGTCTGAGCCATAGAGGCTCCTACTTATATGGTCTTGGCCATAAAGGCCTTGTACTGTAAATATTGTATATAAATTCCGTTTTTTTCTTTCAGGTTATGGACTTTTATGTTCTTTGTTTATTATTTCTCCCACAGGGGTTGTTGGGACTTTTTCAGTTTCTTTGTTTAGTTTTGTATTTATTTATTATATTTTGTACTTTTATATATAAGTTGAGGATGGATATGTATGCTCATAATACATTTAAATAAAAAATCTCCATGTGGTTCCTGGCTTTTAAAGGTGTCCTGTTTCCATATGCATATTGATTGCTGATGTAGTGGATCACTCTGTTAATTTTCATGTATGTTGTTATATGGCCACTATTTCATGGATGTATAAGGAAGGGTACATAACAGTCATGTATAACATTTGGATACTTCTAATGCCATCTTTAAATTGCATACATACAGTATGCATGGGCATAAAATGCACTGCGCTAAAAGCTCATGAATACTGTATGTACTGATATGGGATCTTGGTGGGAATGCCTGTAAAAATTAAGCACCCAGTTAACTAATATTTAGCTCTTTATTTGTATGCATATTGTGAAATAAATATTTAATAATTGACTGCATGTACATCCGCTGTTCCCTTTGCCACATTGTCAGTGTGCGTACTTGGCAGCAGTAGAGAGAGCACAATGAAAGTTGCTACAGCTGGGTTTCGCAATTAATTTTACAGGGGGGGGGGGAGATGTCACGCATCTAAAAATGCTATTAAGCCAAATTTGTTCCAAGGCACATCTCTCATTGGGTGTATTTTTAGGTTTCATTTTTATCTGCACACCCCCTTTATGATGTACATGTGAATCACAGTGGTATTTGTGTTATGTTCTGGTTATATTGCTTTATACACAAGCATATTTTGCTTTTAAAAACTCTACAATGTTTAAAAAAATAAAACAAATGCTAAAAAAAAATATAATTTGCTTTTACTCTAGTACATCACTGTCTAGATTTAAAAAAAAAATCTAAAAGCAAAATGAATACATATAACAACACATTGTCTATCAGGCTTCTAACATGTATTTCTACTTTTCTTTTTACAAAACAATCTGCATTGCTATCATGTTGATTATAAGTAGCAGATGATGTAACATTATCCCTAGGGGCATGAAAACACTTGGGTAAATAAAGCTTATAATTGTTATGGGATTTTCAGCTCTAACAATGCAATAAGCTATCCAAGAGTTAAATAGTCAAAATGGCAATTAGCATCTGAAACACATAAAATGGCAAACTACATGATTCAGAAAAAGAACAATTGATTGCACACACCTTAACATTCACATTTTTTTTGCTAATTAGCAAATTGCTGTGACCTTAAAACTGGGTAAAACTGTTACTACCCTTTTGGTACAGTGATCCTGTTATCCTCACAGGCACTGCATTTAGAAAAGACTGTACAACTACTAGATTTCACATGAATGGGGAATGAAATATTCCCCTTTAAATATGTAGGCACAAACAGGCCCGTTAATCTCACCAAAATAAGATGTTATATAGTCAATTGAATAGAACTTAAATTAAATATTGGTATTATGTTCAGTGTGTATTGTCTTCAGCTTTTCATAGCAACCACCTGTCCCAGTCACCACTATCCTTGCCTCTACATGACATCAATAACGTATTTATTTCCTACCTTAGCTCCAAGGACCTGTCTGTAGTAACCATGCAGTCAACCAATAACATATACAAGGAGTACTAATTTGTACATCTGCCTGGCTACACTACATCTTATTGATATGGAGAGAAATGCAGATCCTATGCCAGAATTTCAAGCAAAGTAGGGCATTAGCTCCAATGTTATAATTCAATTTAAGTCCTCATGCACATTGGACATTTTTACAGCTGCTGTTTTTGGCTTTGGGCATTTTTTTTCTACAGCCAATAAACTCCCCAGCATGTTATCCTATGTGTCCATGCACACATAGGCTTTAATCAGCATTTTTTGGCAGGGGCGTTTTTTGACTGGAAAAAAACCCAGAACTAGTGGGTTTCTAGAGGAGTTTTTTAGCTGTAAAAATGCTCTAACACTGGTAAATGCTGTAAAACATGGCAAACTGGCATTTTTGGGCATTTTTTTTAGCAAAAATGTTATTTTTTTGTGTACAAAAAAAACCCGCTAAAAATACAAACGTGGTTAAACGCTAATGCAAAAAAGCTGAAAAATGCGGAAAAACTTTATACAGCTAATGCTACCGGCAATTTTAAAATGCCCAGTGTGCATGAGGACTAATAAAGAAACACAATCCAATGAATAATGCAATTATAATCTAAAGTAAGGTTGCTATGTCATAACTGAAATCCAGTACGAAGCTACACACTGCTTCCCTAAAATAATTACATATGGTCATATTCCACAATTAGTACGTTGAAAAACATTTTTAAGAATAAGTATAACAACTATACTTTATAGGACCGATGCTTTAAAGAGCTCCTGTTTCTGTTAGAAACCATTGTTTAGGATATAATTAAAAAATTCTAAATCATAAAAGGTGTGGTCAATATTTCCACTTATTTTCTTTTATATATGCATGTACATTTTATAAATAAATATATATATACTGTGACAAAGTAGCATTTCGAGGGATGAGACAAACCATTTGCCGCTTATGGGGTGAACTTTGACAATAATCAGCTTTTATTGGTTTATGTAAAACCTTTATCCTAAAAGGAAATAAATGTTTGCTGTGACTGCTTATAAAGTGTTAGCTGGAGTTCATCTTCAATTTTTCAGTCAAGTCCATCTAAGGGCCAGTTCACGGTGCAGAAAACCCATGTTCAAAACGCACAGATCACATGGTACAGTATAATGTGATCTGATTGCTGTGCATTTTTTAAAGTAGTGCATGCATTTTTGGTGCAGTCCAGCAAGATTTCACCCCATTTAATGGGTTGAAATCTCACTGAACCTGGATCACCTTTGTGTGTTTCTGTGTGATTCATGGCTCTAAGGCTCCATGTACACTGCAGCTGATAAACTCACATTTAGGAGCTTTTCTGTGTGTTTTTCAGCAGCCCCTGAACTCTCCCTAATGTTTTCCTATGTGTCCATGTACACTATGTTGTTTACAGGCATTTGAGCTTACAGTCCTTTTTTGAACGCATCAAACTTGCGTTCAGGAGTAGATTTTATAAGCGTTTCAAACGCCAAAAACTTGTAAATGCGTTTGGAAATTTTTTTTAATTCTTCCATTTCCAGATGCTGTCCAGAGCCTTTTTTCATTATACAAAATGCATGCAAAGCGTTTTCCCAGTACTCAAATGGACCTGGTACACCATACTTTGAGGTTTCACATAAAAGAAAATATGTTAAAAACTGCTGCAATAATTTCGGTACAGAAATGAGCTGGAACACATCCAAATACCACAAAAAAAAAAAGACAGCTGATTTCAACAAATACTGCATTCTCCATTTCTCTCAAAATGTCTGAAATAGTTAATTATTTACTATTTTCAGTGCATTCTGGGCAATTTGGAAGGTCTCCTGAGGTTATCTTTAAAAACCGCTTCTCAGCCGCAAACGCTCATAAACGTGGTAGGCAAACACAGCGAAACAGATGTTTTTTTAACCTACGTTTTCCAGCAATCAGTTTCCATCATTCAGAAGTGTCCCATGCACAACGAGCCTAAATCTGCTAATCCAAAACTATCCTCTCTTCAGACTGACAATGCTGCTATTCAAAGGTGTCTAATTTAAGCTACTTTCACACTGATTTGTAGCAAAAACACATATGCATTTTTACTGTGTTTGTGGTGAGCTTTTTTTGCAGGACGTGTTTCAAAAACCACTCCAAAATCACAACATGGGTGCATTTTTGATGTGTTTTTGCCATGTTTTTCATTGATTTCAAGGGAGGGGGGGTTGAACTTTTGGTGTGTGTGTTTTTGTTTTTTTTTACCGAACCAAACCTGCACCAAAAATGTAGCAAGCAGGATTTTGAAAAAAGCAGTGGACCCGCAACAGATCAGTGTAAAGAGTTCCATGAGATTACATGGTCACACGTTTTTCTTCCCCTTTTTTTAGCACAAAAGCGTAAGAAATACGGATTGGTGTGAAAGCAGCCTTATACTTCCAGAATGCAGACACCCTAAGACAGAAAGTGTGGTACTGGTCATGTATGTGCTGCTTTGGTGTGCGTTGCAATAAAATGATGCAGACATACATTTTATTGCAACGCAGTGCATTACAATGTGCATATAGGTTTGAATGAGTGTAATTTTAAAAAAATAGAAAGGAAACAAACTATAAACAGCAGCAGCTATGTAGAGCACATACCAGTGCATGCGGGTTATGTACACTATAATGCATGCAGCACTGATCTGCATGGACATTTAGTGTGTTGGTGCACTGCATTGCACCAACACATGTAAAGTTCATTACTGCAATGGGGGGAGGGTTTTGAGCCTCCTTCACATGGCCAGAAATGGCCATGCAGCGCCATAAAGGACCAAATAGACAGCATGGATTCATAAAAGACAAGTTTTCAAACAAATCTGATTTCTTTTTATGAGGGGGTGAGCAAAACCTTGGACAGAGGGGTGGCGGTGGACGTGGTATACTTGGATTTTGCAAAAGCGTTTGACACAGTTCCCCACACACGGCTAATTTGTAAGGTAAAGTCTACGGGCTTGGAAAAATCCATATGTAAATGGATAGAAAACTGGCTAAAAGATCATATTCAGAGAGTAATGGTTAATGATTCATATTCTGAATGGTCTGGGGTCATTAGTGGTGTACCCCAGGGTTCAGTGTTGGGAACCTTACTTTTTAATATATTTATAAACAATATAGGGTTTGAGATTAAAAATCCCATTTCAGTCTTTGCAGATGACACCAAGCTGTGCAGTGGAATAACGTCCTTACAGGATGTCTTCAATTTACAAACCGACCTCAATGCACTGTTTAATTGGGCAACTATGTGGCAAATGAGGTTTAATGTTGATAAATGTAAGATTATGCACTGGGGGGCTATGAATATGCATTAATCATACATACTAGGGGGGGACAACTGGGGGAATCAATAGTGGAGAAGAATCTGGGAGTTCTGGTAGATCACAAGCATAATAATGGCATGCAATGCCAAGCTGTGGCTTCTAAAGTGAGCAAAATCCTCTCTTGTATTAAAAGAGGTATAGACTCCAGAGAGAGAGATATCATATTACCCCTGTACAAATCATTAGTGATACCTCATCTGGAATATGCAGTTCAGTTTTGGGCACCAATTCACAAAAAGAACATTGGGGAACTTGAGAAAGTACAGAGAAGGGCAACTAAACTGATACGAGGCATGAGGATCTCAGCTATGAGGAAAGATTAGAGAAACTAAATTTATTCTCTCTTGAGAAGAGATTAAGGGGGGATATGATGAACATGTATAAATACATCAGTGGTTCATATAGCGAACTCGGTGTAGAGCTATTCACCCTGAGGTCATCACAGAGGACAAGGGGCACTCTTTACGTCTTGATTAAAAGAAATTTAATCTCCAAACACGGAAAGGTTTCTTCACAGTGAGAGCTGTGAAAATGTGGAATAGACTCCCTCAAGAGTTGGTTCTGGCCAGCTCAGTGGATTGCTTCAAAAAAGGCCTGGATTATTTCTTAGATACACAGAATATAACTGGATACTAACATTTATAGGTAAAGTTGATCCAGGGAATATCCGCTTGCCTTTCGGGGATCAGGAAGGATTTTTTTCCCAGCAGGTGCAAATTGGATCATGCTTTGCTGGGTTTTTTTTTGCCTTCCTCTGGATCAACTGTGGGTATAGGATTATAACTTTTTTGTTTTTTTCTATGGTTGAACTGGATGGACTTTTGTCTTTTTTCAGCCAGACTATGTAACTATGTAAATTTCTGTGGTCAAGAGTCAAGTGTAAAGCTGCAGGTGGTAACCTATGCAAATCAATGACAAGCTGACAGACACTGACTATATGCATGTAATCACACCCCTGAGCAATTCCATGTGTATGAGGATGCATGAGCAACCCAGTTTGTATCTAGGATGTGCAGTTACATGCATACAGCTGTGGTTGCTGTCTGCCTGTCATTGACATGTACAGGCTGCTGCCCCTAACTGTACACCATCACCTGTGACTCCTGAATGCAGAAATACACTGTGTGTGTGAGCAAGGTACAATGGGATATGTAGTCCTCAGAAAGGAAAAGCAAACAGCAGAGGAAAAGCTACAAAGCATGCAGGTAATCCAAGAGAGTGTGGAAAGAGATGGCCAGCAGACGGGCAGCAACATGAAAGGAACTATTTTAGGTAAGCTTTTATTGGATTGTCAAAAATAACTATTCTTATTACTATTAATATGCTGATGTTAGAAAATGAACATATATTCTGTGACTATAACTCTCTTTTAATTATGTTTTTTGTATTACTTTTCAGTGTTTTTTTTTTTACATTATTTAGAGTCCTGTTTGAGGAGGGGGAGTGTTGGTGGAATATCAGTGGTGCAACAGACCCCTGATGCCTACTTTATGAGAAGGAGAAAGGGATTGAAGATACAGAGTTACCGTTGGTTGGTCCTGATTTACTCACTTGTGTGCATACGCATTAATGGTAAGCAAATGACAAAACCGACCCAGACTTAGGGCTATATAGTGAATATGCATGGTATTTAGCAACAGAGGTGGTATGATGTAGAATGTATGCTCTAGGATCCGAACATAGATCCGAACATGCGACAGCTAATCATGCCTAAAATACAAATTTAATTTACAACTTTTAGTTGCACATGATAATATATATATATATATATATATACATATACAGTTGCAAGAAAAAGTATGTGAACCCCTTGAGATTACGTGGAGTTTTCCATGAATTGGGCATAAAATGTGCTCTGAACGTCATCTAAGTCACAATAACAGAAGAACACAGTCTGCTGAACATAATACTACACAAACATTAGATGTTGCCATGGTTTAATTGCACGTAACATGTAAACATTCACAGTGCAGGGAGGAAAAAGTATGTGAACCTTTGGACTTAATAACTGGTTGACCCTCCTTTGGCAGCAATAACCTCAACCAAACGTTTCCTGTAGTTGCAGATCAGACCTGCACAACGATCTGGAGTAATTTTGGACCACTCCTCTTCACAAAACTGTTTCAGTGTAGCAATATTCTTGGGATGTCTGGTGTGAATCGCTCTCTTAAGGTCATGCCACAGCATTTCAATCGGGTTGAGGTCAGGACTCTGACTGGGCCACTCCAGAAGGCATATTCTGTGCTGTTGCAGCCATTGTTTTGTTGAATTACTTGTATGCTTTGGGTCATTGTCCTCTTGCATCACCCATCCTCTGCGGAGCTTCAGTTGGCGGACAGATGGTTGTACGTTTTCCTGCAAAATGTCTTGATAAACTCTGGAATTCATTTTCCCATCAATGACAACAATCCATCCAGGCCCTGAGGCAGCAAAGCAGCCCCAAACCATGATGCTCCCTCCGCCATGTTTTACAGTGGGGATGAGGTTTTGATGTTGGTGTGCTGTGCCTTTTTTTCTCCACACATAGTGTTGTGTGTTCTTCCCAAACAACTCAATCTTGGTTTCATCTGTCCACAGTATATTTTGCCAGTAGTGCTGTGGAACATCCAGGTGCTCTTTTGCAAACTTCAAACGTGCTGCAATATTCTTTTTGGACAGCAATGGCTTCCTCCGCGGTGTCCTCCCATGTACTCCATTCTTGTTTAATGTTTTCCTTATTGTAGATGTGTCAACAAAAATGTTAGCATGTGCCAGAGATTTCTGTAGGTCTTTAGCTGACACTCTGGGATTCTTCTGAACCTCATGCAGCATTCTGCGCTGTGCTCTTGCAGTCATTTTTACAGGACAACCACGCCTAGGGAGAGTAGCAACAGTGCTAAACTTTCTCCATTTGTAGACAGTCTGTCTTACCATGGACACATGAACATCAAGGCTTTTGGAGATACTTTTGTAACCATTTCCAGCTTCAACAATTCTTGATCGTAGGTCTTCTGAGAGCTCTTTTCTGCGAGGCATGGTTCACATCAGACAGTGCTTCTTGAAACCAGTAAACCCAAAACAGGTGTGTGTTTTTTAAGGGCAGGACAGTTGTCAGCAACACATCCAATATCATCACACTGATTGGAGTCAAGGTTGGCTCACTCCTGGCTCCAATTAGCTCTGGGAGAAGTCATTAAGCTAGGGCCTCACATACTTTTTCCTCCCTGCACTGTGAATGTTTACATGTTATGTGCAATTAAACCATGGCAACATCTGTTTGTGTAGTATTATGTTCAGTAGACTGTGTTCTTCTATTGTTGTGACTTAGATGACGTTCAGAGCACATTTTATGTCCAATTCATGCAAAACTCCACGTAATCCCAAGGAGTTCACATACTTTTTCTTGCAACTGTATATATACACACAGGTGAAACTCTAAAAATTAGAATATCGTGCAAAAGTTCATTTATTTCAGTAATGCAACTTAAAAGGTGAAACTAATATATGAGATAGACTCATTAGATGCAAGGGGTTCACATACTTTTTCTTGCAACTGTATATATACCCACAGGTGAAACTCGAAAAATTAGAATATCGTGCAAAAGTTCATTTATTTCAGTAATGCAACTTAAAAGGTGAAAATAATATATGAGATAGACTCATTAGATGCAAAGCAAGATAGTTCAAGCTGTGATTTGTCATAATTGTGATGATTATGGCTTACAGCTCATGAAATCCACCCCAAATCCACAATCTCAGAAAATTAGAATATTTAAAAAGGTGCAATATTCTAGGCTCAAAGTGTCCCACTCTAATCAGCTAATTAAGCCATAACATCTGCAAAGGGTTCCTGAGCCTTTAAATGGTCTCTCAGTCTGGTTCAGTAGGAATCACAATCATGGGAAAGACTGCTGTCCTGACAGTTGTGCAGAAAACCATCATTGACACCCTCCATAAGGAGGGAAAGCCTCAAAAGGTAATTGCAAAAGAAGTTGGATGTTCCCAAAGTGTTGTATCAAAGGACATTCATAGAAAGTTATGTGGAAGGGAAAAGTGTGGAAGAAAAGGGTGCACAAGCAGCAGGGATGACCGCAGCCTGGAGAGGACTGTCAGGAAAAGGCCATTCAAAAGTGTTGGGGACTTTCACAAGTAGTGGACTGAGGTTGGAGTCAGTGCATCAAAAGCCACCACACACAGACGGATCATGGACATGGGCTTCAAATGTCGTATTCCTCTTGTCAGACTGCTCCTGAATAACAAAGTCAGAAGCGTCCTATCTGGGCTAAAGAAAAACAGACCTGGTCTGTTGCTCAGTGGTCCAACGTCCTCTTTTCTGATGAGAGCAACTTTTGCAACTCATTTGGAAACCAAGGACCCAGAGTATGGAGGAAGAATGGAGAGGCACACACTGCAAGATGCTTGAAGTCCAGTGTGAAGTTTCCACAGTCTGTGTTGATTTGGGGAGCCATGTCATCTGCTGGTGTTGGTCCACTGTGCTTCATTAAGTCCAGGGTCAATGCAGCCGACTACCAGGAGATTTTGGAGCACGTCATGCTTCCTTTCGCAGACGAGCTTTATGGGGATTCTGACTTCATTTTCCAGCAGGACTTGGCACCTGCCCACACTGCCAAAAGCACTAAAACCTGGTTCAATGACCGTGGGATTACTGTGCTTGATTGTCCAGCAAACTCACCTGACCTGAACCCCATAGAGAATCTATGGGGCATTGCCAAGAGAAAGATGAGACCGAACAATGCAGAAGAGCTGAAGGCCGCTATTGAAGCATCCTGGTTTTCCATAACACCACAACAGTGCCACAGGCTGCTAGCTCCCATGCCATGCTGCATTAAGGCAGTAATTGCTGCAAAAGGAGCCCAAACCAAGTACTGAGTACATATGCATGCTTATACTTTTCAGAGGTCCGATATTGTTCTATGTACAATCCTTGTTTTATTGATTGCATGTAATATTCAAATTTTCTGAGATTGTGGATTTGGGGTTTTCATGAGCTGTAAGCCATAATCATCACAATTATGACAAATCACAGCTTGAACTATCTTGCTTTGCATGTAATGAGTCTATCTCATATATTTGCACGATATTCAAATTTTTCGAGTTTCACCTGTATATATACACTATATTGCCAAACGTATTGGGGCACTCCTCAAAATCATTTGATTCAGGTGTTCCAATCACCTCCATGGCCACAGTTGTAAAAAATCAAGCACCTAGGCATGCAGACTGCTTCTACAAACATTTGTGAAAGAATGGGTCACTCTCAGGAGCTCAGTGAATATAAGCGTGGTACTGTGATAGGTTGCCACCTGTGCAATAAGTCCATCCGTGAAATTTCCTTGCTACTAAATATTTCTTGGTCAACTGTTAGTGGTATTATAACAAAGTGGAAGCAACTGGAAACAACAGCAACTCAGCCACAAAGTGGTAGGCCAGGTAAAATAACATAGCATGGTCAGTGCATGCTGAAGCGCACAATGCGCAAAAGTTGCCAACTGTCTGCAAAGTCAATAGCTAAAGACCTCCAAACTTCGTGTGGTCTTCATATTAACACAACAGTGCATAGAGAGCTTCATGGAATGGGTATCCATGGCCGAGCAGCTGCATCCAAGCCTTACATCACCAAGTGCAATGCAAAGCGTTGGATGCAGTGGTGTAAAGCACGCCAACACTGGACTCTAGAGCAGTGGAGATATGTTCTCTGGAGTGACGAATCATGGTTCTCTGTCTGGCAATCCGATGGATGTGTCTGGGTTTGAAGGTTGCCAGAAGAATGGTACTTGCCTGACTGCATTGTGCCAAGTGTAAAATTTGGCAGAGAGGGGATTTATGGTGTGGAGTTGTTTTTCAGAGTCCTGACCTCAGCCCAATAGAACACCGTTGGGATGAATTAGAGTGGAGACTGTGAGCCAGGCCTTCTCGTCCGACATCAGTAACTGACCTCACAAATGCGCTTCTGGAAGAATGATCAAACATTCACACAGACACACTCCTAAACTGTATGGCCAGCCTTCCCAGAAGAATTGAAACTGTTATAGCTGCAAAGGGTAGGCCAACTCAATATTGAACCCTATGGACTAAGTCTGGGATGCCATTAAAGTTCAAAGTTACGTGTAAAGGCAGGCTGACCAATACTTTTAGCAATATAGTGTATTTTTCTAAACATACTTGTTGAATTTGCAGCTGACTTTAACAACTTCCGTTAAATGCTTATGAATGTGGATGTGGATGAAACCACATTTCTTGCTTATACTAAGTTTGATTTTACATTAGTCAACCTTAAACATCTGTTTATTTTTTTTTTCTAGAATCCTATTATATGCTGTTTTCACCAGTGTTTTGTATGGTTTTTTGCCAGTAAGGCCTCTTGCCATTTACCTGTTATTGAAATCATGATCACTAAGCATCTAGTAGAGGTTTGAGAAAAACAAGGCTATTTGTCTGGTTGCTGCCTGTGGCAGGAACATTTTTAAATACCAAGTTACTTTTTTCAAGATGATATATGATGGACGTTTTGAGAATACCCAGATTGGCAATACTTTCTACTTTTTTTTTATTTACAGTGTAGAGCTTTAATAACTGTCTTCCTAGAAAACCACACAATTCTTTGCTCATACAGGAGTATTATTACATCTTATTTAATCTGGTACAGAGCAGGTGGGTTAGATGTGTAAATAATAAAAATGCACAAGTGCTTTTTTGGAAATTACATAACCACTAGGCACCCAAATAGCTATACATATACAGTAAATCTGCTGTTGATGTTAGCAGATGCAGTTCATTCCTTTTTATTCCCAGGAATGACCCAAAGTCACACACTTTACATCACAAATCTTCACTGATGCCTTGCAACAGAGATAACAGTGATTGTTTACACAGAAGTGTGGTTTCTCATGGACGTATATGTGTGGCAGACTGGTATTAAGGTCCACCCATCCTGTTGCCACATATGTGTAAGACCATCGGGCACTGGTTAAATGATATTCTCTTGAGCAGAATGTTTATTGCCCACCAATTACTGGTTGATAAGTAGCACCTAAGTGCTTTAATTATGTTAGGCTAAGGTAGGTAAGGTAGGCTAAGACAAAAATGTACATTTTGTCCAGAAGTGTTTTGTGTCTGTGAGACTTTTTCTTGTGGTACAGTCATTTCAGAATATATTGTGGGTACAGGGACTATGTCATATGTGTGAAGTGTATAATGTGATTTCACCCAGGCTGTATATAAATGATAAGTGCATCCTATCTACCTTAGTCTTTGGACAGGAGAGGCCTCAGCCAATGCATCAAGGTAAGTATGCATCTCTGAGGGGGAGGGGAATTGGGATAGGTTGGGGTACCTTAAAGAGACAAAAAAGATAACTGCACTTTCTCTGAAAGTGTACTAATCATTTAACCATTTGCTCTTTAAATTATGCCCACTATTCATTGCTATGAATGCCTCAGTCATTCCTTATAGGAGCATCCTGTAGTTCACCCTACAGCACAATTCAGACTCAGAGGGAAAGGCGCGAACCAGGAATTTATTGCACTGCAAAATAGGTAGCAAGGTGGCTGGCAAGGAGGGAGAAAATGGGGCAGTATTATCACTCCTTCCCTGTCCAGTTACAGGCTGGGTGTGTCCGAGACTAGGCTTTGTTTTAAAGAAAATCTATGGTCATAGCATACATTTTCATTTTAAAACATCAGCATTGTAATAACAATACAAAGGATAGTTACTATTGACAATCCAATATGACCGTACTTCTCCTTAAAAGTTCATGTTGAAAGTGCTGCCTATCCGCTACTCATCTCTTTCCACAACTTCCTTGATTCCCCGCTTGCTTTGCAGCATCTCCAATGCTGTTTATTTTCCATTTGTAAGGACTACATATCCCATGGTACCTTGCTGCCTGCACACAATGATCCCTGCCCTGACTGTACCTCCTGAAACTCCTCCTCTCAGCACCTCTGTAGTTCTGATGGCAGGCTCTGTGAATTCTGAGTCACAGCAATGGCTATCAACAGGGCATAGTGGATGCATGTCACAGAATTCAAGGAAGTATATGTGTGGGGATCTTCACAAACTACGTTTACAAATTTCAGAATCGTTCAGATTCATAAGAGTAGGCTATATATAATTGAAATACAATGTTGTGGTTGTGATGCCTGGGCTAGAAAACTGGCTGCATAAAAAAAACTGTCAAGTAATGGAGTTTACACTTATTTATTTTATCTGTAAATTAGTTGTTTGTTTCCACTTCTAGTTTAAAATTCAGCACTGGGTGAAAGATGATAAACACATCTGAATCTTGCTAAACACTAGGGTTCACACACTGTGCCAAGATGCAATTTTAAAAGCTGTAATCAGAATTGTTACAAACTTCTGATTTAAAAATACACCCACCCAGAATTGCAAAAATATTGCGTGTTTGGGAGGGGGAGTATATCCAGCACTCTATTGGATCCTAGTCATGCAATGGAAAAGGAACCTTTTTATTTACCCATTTTCTGTCTTTATTATTATTATACAGGATTTATATAGCGCCAACAGTTTGCTCAGCGCTTTACAATATAACGGGAGACAATACAGCAACAATACAGTTCAATACAAGAGGGATAGGAGGGCCCTGCTCCTTGGAGCTTACAATCTAGGACTTCTGCATGAGGGTCCCTTTTGGAAGTGACACACTGATCAACTGCATCTTCCAGACACCAAGCCACTCTTCTAGGGACCAGGGCTGTCTTTAAGGCAGGGCAAAAGGGGCAGTTGCCCTGGGCCCAATCATTTTTGAGGTGCCCACAGCATCTGGCCATATTTGCCAATTGTCCCAGTTTACATACCCTTGTCCCTTGAAATCTTCCTCCTGCACTGTTTCAATATCTATCTCAGTGTGAAGTGCTGTCACTTATACTGCCCTACTGCAGTGTACAGATGACTCATGACATCATGTCAGCATTCACATGTAAATAGGCAGTACTGATATGTAAACAGCAGCAGCATTCACATGTAAATAGTGGTGGCATTTATATGTATATCATGCTTCCCTGAGGTTCCATCCATCATAACCTCTGCTGAATGCTGCCCACTGGGAAGATAAACAGAGGCCTGCTTGAAAGTCCTGCTTGCAACTGTGGTCACTGAGCCGACTATCACCTGTTCTTTAAAGGTAAGCAAAGTGGTGAGGGTGGAGTGTGCAGAGGTAGGCAGAGAAGGATTTACAGTTTAGGGTGCACAGCTGAGCAAGGAGAGAATGTACAGAGGTAAGGAAGGTGGATGCATAGATGAGCAGAGCAGGCATGTAGAATTAAGGTGGAGGGGTTGAGGTGGAGAGGTTGGGGGACATTTGGGGTGCAGAGTTTATCAATCAATGTATTGATGTGCTGTACCCTCTAGCAACAAATCAGTGAGCTGTAATGGTATGCTGTAACCTTTAGCAGCCAATAAGTTTTAATGATGCCCAGTAACCTAAAGCAACAAATCAGTGAGCTGTAATGATGTATAGTAACCTTTAGCAACCAGTAAGTGATAATGATGCATAGTAACCTATAGCAACCAATCAGTGAGCAGTAATGATGTGCAGTGACCTCTAGCAAGTAATCATTCAGTGGTAAGGATGTGCAGTAACCTCTAGCAACCAGTCGCAATCGCTGCCTGATCTGCTGCAATAAACTGATTTTGAGTCTAGCTGCTATTTATTGTTTGTCTCAGAGCAGGAGGAGAGCGAAATTGCATGGGGGGGAGGGGGGCAAGAATGTTTGTTTGCCCAGGGTCCAATGAATATTAAAGGGACAAAGCGTTAATGACATACTGTATCTCCATGGCATTTGTCAATCCCTATGCCTGCCCCTCCTTTCCTTCTTGTATAGTCTTTACTGAAATAGTGTTTTCATTGATATCAATATTGATCAGACTATGATTGTGTGGAAGGTATTGGGGTGGGTTTTTTTTGGGTTGCACAATCCCATGAGTTTTTTAATCGTGCCAAGCAAATAGTCTCACAGCTTTGTGCAAATGTTTTATTCAGTGGAACTGCATAAAAAATGCAGGTATTGCGTTTTTTGATATGTTTCCGCTGCATTTTGCATTTATCACCTGCATGACAGCAAACTCCTCCCCCTAACAACAAACTTCCCAAAGAACACAAAACACAGCAAAAACACATTAAAAACACACCAAAAATGCGTGTTCATAAACACAAAATGTTCCAAGAAAAACGTCTCAATCGCAACATGCATAGATGTGAAGCTAGGGTCAGGGGTTTGTTGCCTGGGCTAGGCAAGGGGAAGAAAGCAGTTCCTTTGGAGGGAAGGAATTATTTCAGGTAAAAAAAACCACATGCAAACATGTTCTGCTGTCACAACCTGTGAGTAGGCAGGCTCTTTATTGCAGAAGAAACATGCTCGCAGCATAGCATTCTCTGGCACATAAACTAAGCTGTGCATGTGCAGTTCAGCTTACACTGCTGGCATGGTTCCTGTGTGGCACGATGACTGACTCCTGTACATGCGGCTGAGACTGTTAGGCCCCGTTCACATTTGAGCATAGCAATTTGCAAACATTTTTTTTTCTAGTATTTTGAGCATTGTCATAAGCGTTTGTGTAGCAGTTTTCAGTATCACATAGGGCCAGATTACATGCTCCCTAATACTGAGAAACACCACCGCATCAGACAGCTCTCCAGGGGTTCTTGAGAATGGTATGGGAGTGTGGCTCTGGATCCTTAATACTCCTCCCACCACCCCAAGCTCCACCAGCAGGTTATATTGAACTGGCATAGTCATAAACCAACAAAGTCATACAAACAAAGCAGTTTAAAATAGAAATGCAAAGCAAAATATGTGTGTGTGTGTGTGTGTGTGTGTGTGTGTGTGTGTGTGTGTACATGCATGTGTGTGTAATAAATATATATATATATATTTATAGTATCTCACAGTATCTTACATTTTTGTAAATATTTTATTATATCTTTTCATGTGACTACATTTCATTGCTACAATGTAAAGTAGTGAGTGAACAGCTTGTATAACAGTGTAAATTTTCTGTCCCCTCAAAATAACTCAACACACAGCCATTAATGTCTAAACCACTGGCAACAAAAGTGAGTACACATCTGAGTGAAAATGTCCAAATTGGGCCCAATTAGCCATTTTCCCTCCCCGGTGTCATGTGACTCCTTAGTATTAAAAGGTCTCAGGTGTGAAAGGGGAGCAGGTGTGTTAAATTTGGTGTTATTGCTCTCACTCTCTCATACTGGTCACTAGAAGTTCAACATGACACCTCATGGCAAAGAACTCTCTGTGGATCTGAAAAAAAGAATTGTTGCTCTACATAAAGATGGCCTAGGCTATAAGAAGATTGCCAAGACTGAAACTGAGCTGCAGCACGGTGGCCAAAACCATACAGCTGTTTAACAGGACAGGTTCCACTCAGAACAGGCCTCGCCATGGTCAACCAAAGAAGTTGAGTGCTTGTGCCCAGCGTCATATCCAGAGGTTGTCTTTGGGAAATAGACGTATGAGTGCTGCTACCATTGCTGCAGAGGTTGAAGGGGTGGGGGGGTCAGCCTGGCAGTGCTCAGACCATACGCCGCACACTGCATCAAATTGGTCTGCATGGCTTTCATCCCAGCAGGAAGCCTCTTCTAAAGATGATGCACAAGAAAGCCCGCAAACAGCTTGCTAAAGGCAAGCAGACTAAGGGCATGGATTACTGGAACCATGTCCTGTGATCTGATGAGACCAAGATAAACCTATTTGATTCAAATGGTGACAAGCGTGTGTGGTGGCAACCAGGTGAGGAGTACAAAGACAAGTGTGTCTTGTCTTGCCTACAGTCAAGCATGGTGGTGGGAGTGTCATGGTCTGGGGCTGTATGAGTGCTGCCAGCACTGGGGAGCTACAGTTCATTGAGGGAACCATGAATGCCAACATGTACTGTGACATACTGAAGCAGAGCATGATCCCCTCCCCTCAGAGACTGGGCCGCAGGGCAATATTCCAACATAACGGCCCCACACACACCTCCAAGACAACCACTGCCTTGCTAAAGAGGCTGAGGGTAAAGGTGATGGATTGGCCAAGCATGTCTCTAGAACTAAACCCTATTGAGAATCTGTGGGGCATCCTCAAAGGGAAGGTGGAGGAGTGCAAGGTCTCTAACATCCACCAGCTCTGTGATGTCGTCATGGAGGAGTGGAAGAGGACTCCAGTGGCAACCTGTGAAGCTCAGGTGAACTCCATGCCCAAGAGGGTTAAGGCAGTGCTGGAAAATAATGGTGGCCTCACAAAATATTGACACTTTGGGCCCAATTTGGACATTTTCACTTAGGGGTGTACTCACTTTTGTTGCCAGCGGTTTAGACATAAATGGCTGTGTGTTGAGTTATTTTGAGGGGACAGCAAATGTACACTGTTATACAAGCTGTACACTCACTACTTTACATTATAGCAAAGTGTAATTTCTTCAGTGTTGTCACATGAAAATTTATAATAAAATATTTATAAAAAATAAAATGTGAGGGGTGTACTCACTTCTGTGAGATACTGTATATACACTGCTCAAAACAGTTAAAGGAACACTTTTTAATTTGAGTATAGCATCAAGTCAGTTAAACTCCTGGGATATTGATCTGGTCAATTAAGTAGCAGAGGGGGTTGTTAATCAGTTTCTGTTGCTTTGGTGTTAATAAAATTAACAACAGGTGCACTAGATGGGCAACAATGAGATGACCCCCAAAACAGGAATGGTTTTACAGGTGGAGGCCACTGACATTTTTATGCAGTGTTACGCTATTTGGTATCCTTTCTTTTGCATTTTTCATCCATCCATTCATCCATGAGCGAGAGTTCGGGGGAAATCAAGGAGGAATCATTAGCGCCAGCTTGGGAGGCTTTTTTGTCCATACAAGCTGGTCATAAATTCATCGAATCACCCTCATCCATCCATCCATGAGTGAGAGCTTGGAGGAAGTTAAGGAGGGATCATTATCGGTTGTTTGGGAAGCATGTGAATCCATGGAAGTTGGTTTTAAAGCCACCAAATGTGAGTGTAATGAAGGTCTTTTAGGAAAATTTTCTTTGACCCTCATACAGTATTATACTATTGGCATTTTCTTTTACATTTTATATCGCCCTATGTAGAATCACCCCGGAAGGAGATTTAGTAAGAAATCGTTAAAGGGAGAAATAACATCTGAGGAAACTACACTCCACCTCTAAGCCTCCTAGATTGTAAGCTCGAAAGAGTAGGGCCCTCTTACCCCTTGTGTGCTGTTTGATGTTACTGTACTGTTTCATGTATTGTCCCCCCCTCTATTGTACAGCGCTGAGCAAACCCTTTGGCGCTATATAAACTCGATAAATAAATAAATAAGCCTCCTTTTGTTTCTCAAAGCCATATCAGCTTGAGAAACCACGGTATTTGGTAAGTGTGGAGCAAATGATTTATCACTGATGATGTGAGCACACTGGAAAATTTATAAAGTTTGTGTTATATTTATATTTTTTTGTCACAAATTTGTGGGACACTGGACTTTAATTCGGGACTTTGTTTTTGGTCTTATAATAATTAAGATTTGTTTTATTATTTGTGCTGTGTCACTTTATGAGTTTTGTTTGATGTTTAGTCATTTGGTGGAACAGCAGCATTTACTTTGATTCATTTTTATTTCTTTGGCGCAAGGTTTCAATGTAACAAATCAATATTTGTGTGACCACCCTTTGCCTTCAAAGCAGCATCAATTCCTCTAGTTACGCTTGCACATGGTTTTTGAAGGAACTCAGCAGGTAGGTTGTTCCAAATATTTTACAGAACTAACCACGGGGAAAAAAAATCCCAGTGTATATATACCGCCATTTGTAGATGCTATAACTTTCAAATAAACCAATTAATTTACACATATTTGGATTTTTTTTAGCAAAGGCATAGCAGAATACATGTTGGCCTAAATTTATGATGAAATTATTCAGTTAGGGCACCCAGTTGTGACAGCTTGCGGCTTCACAGCCGGTTTACCACTGCCCATGCATGAGAAACGGTGCGCTTTGTGAATGGTCCCGTAGTCTTTTGGGACCTGTCACGTGTCGCAGAAGCCTACGGGGAGGGAGAGGACAACTTCCACTTCCGATCACCTACCCGGTCCCCAAAAGTGGCAATCCTTAATGGGGAGTGGGGGACAAAGGCTTAAAGCGGAACTTCCCTTTTGGGTGGAACTGAGCTTTATGGATTTAGAACCACTTTAACCACTTCCCAACCGGCCGTTGCATATAAACGGCCGGACGGTGGCAGTGCAGGGTTGGGTGGCCGTTTATAAACGGCCTCCCCGCACCCTGCTTGTGCGCGCTCCCTGGGAGCGCGCAGCACCACGATCCGGTGCCCGCTGTGTCCTCCGGACACAGTGAAACACTGATCGTCGGACAGGACCTCTGTACGAGGTCCCGATCATGTGATCACTGATTGGCCAATCAGTGATCACATGCAAAGTAGTAAGCAAGATGTCACTTGTGACATCATTGCTTACTTACATGTGAAATCTGTGAATGATCACAGAGGTCACATGGTACAAGCCTATTCACAACAGGCTTGTACCATGTGACAAGCTGTGACCAATCACAGCTCACTCAGTACTTCTCAATGAGTGCAAGAATGCACACAGAGAGAAAGAGAAATGATTGCTTTTACATCCTGTATGGGTGTAAAAGCAATGTGTAAAAAAAAAAAAAAAAAAAAAACTTCATCACCCCCCACAAGTAGTACAGTGTCACCATGGTGACACTGTACTGCTAGGGTGACAGTATGTAAAAAAAAAAAAAATAATAATAATATAAAAAAATAAAATAAAAATGTAAAAAAAAATGTTTAAAAATTATAATTTTTGTTATAAACTAATTTGGATTTTTTTTTTTTACTAAAAAGATAACGGAATAAATTTTGGCAAAGATTTATGATGAAATATTATTTATTTGCAAAATTTTATTAAAAAAAACACTTTTTCAAAATTTTTGGACATTTCATTTACATAGCAAAAAAAATAAAAATCCCAGTGGTGAATAAATACCACCAAAATAAAACTTTATCTGTCTCAAAAAAATGGTAAAAAATTAATTTGGGTACAGTGTTGCATGACTGCGCAATTATCATTCAAAGCGTGATAGCGCTGAAAGCTGAAAATTGCCCTGGTCAGGAAGGGGGTAAAAGTGTCCGGTCTTGAAGTGGTTAAGTTTCCTTGGTTGATCACTGTGTGTACAGTCCTCAGCATTGCCTATTTCTTTGTGCTTTTTCAAAAGAGCTTGAACAGCACATCTTAGAACTCCAGTCTGCTTTGAAATGTTTGCCTGAGAGAGACCTTGTTGATGCAGTATAACTACGTTCTTACTGCTGTGCTCAGTCTTGTCATGGTGTATGACCTGTGACATGAAACTGTATTCCACAACCTCATTTTAGGAGAGTTTGGCTGTTTCTCACCCTGTTTTAAGCCTCCTGCACAACTGTTTCTTTTTTAGTTAATGACTGTCTTTCAACTTACTGTACATAAATTGATGATCATTGGCACTTGATGATTTTTGTGATCCTACAAAATCTCTGACTTTGTGCTAGTGTGCAACAAAGTTTGTAAGTGTAAGAACTGATGCTGGTTTGAAGCCAAAGGTTAGTCACACCAAATATTAATTAGATTTCAATTATTCTTCTGTTCACTCACTTCGCATTTTATAAATTGATAAAAATAAACAAATATATATATACATATATTTGTGAAACCATTCTTACTTTACAGCATTTCTTTACACCTGCCAAAAACTTTTGCACAGTACTGTGTATATATCATTCTAAAACGTTTTTTTCATTTTTTATCATATATTCTTAGCTGCTTAAGGGGCTGAAAGAGCTGGGAGATTGCAGGGGTGGGGATGGGGGTGTTGTGTCAACAAGAGGCAGAGGAAGAATAATACAGTGAAGAGCTGTGCAAGGTGACATGTCAGAACAAGTCTTGGCTTGAAGGTCAGGCAGGCTATGCTTCCAGCACAGAAAAGTGCTGGGATTGATGTGCTTCTATGCCTAGCATAGTCAGTTTGGAAATAGGAAAGCAGGGGGATTAGTAAGCCCACCTAGTATTTCACACAAAGGAAGAAATGCAAAGAGTACAAGATACTCTTAAATACAAGCATATGGTTACAACAACACTTAGTTATCAACTTTGACTAGGATAAGTCTGTTAATCCAACTCTACTCCCCCACCCTTTAGTGTTATAGTTTAGCTTTAACACTCTATCTTAGCACTTAAAGTGTATGAGTACCACAAACCAAAAAATTTATTTTATCAATTTGTAATATACAGTATATATAAATGAGAAATCACTTTGAAAAAAAACCCCTAGCATTTCTGGCCATGTATGATGAGATGATTCATGTAGCATTTACTTCCTGTAATCCATCTGCCCTTGGCTCAGACATGCAGGCAGGAGGGTGTGCTTAGCTGATAAAACCCCTACCCCCTATTCTGAATGTATTGTATCATTTGCCTTGGCCTTAAAACCAGGAAGTAACCAAAGAAATGTAAAACAAAGTTTCAAACAAATACATATGATATACATTCCTATCTATTTGCTAATGCTAGCAGTATAAGAATTCAAAATAGTCAATGTTGATTGAGAGAGTGGCGTTCCGCTTTAAAGCACTTAGAACACAGTATATAAGTAGGGAACACAAGCAAAAACTCATCTATGTCCCTAACAATGCAGTGCTTGTTGCCTGAGCAGCCAGTCGTCATGTACAAGCATTACCACATAGGGATTCTGCCTAGCCATATGGACATTTTTAATGGTATTTTAAATATGAGTTATATGGAGCTGCAGCAGTGTAATAGTTATTAGTTTCCAAGCCAACATAATAGGTTTGCTCAAAATCACAGACATAAGTGAAAGATAAAGATTGCCCAGATAGCACATCGCAATATGAAGATTAACGTGCACTGAGGACACAAGTGTCCCCAGTATAGACACTCCAACCTACATGGTTGTGTACCAGTAGGTACACAACCATGTAGGTTGGAGTGTCTATACTGGGGACATTCTTGTCCTCAGTGCATGTTAAACTTCATATTGCGATGGTTATGTATGATGACAGCAAGCAAGCATTACATTTAACTGTTGATTGGAGAATCTCTCAGCAGGCAGCTGAATGGAACCTGAGACAAGTAATCAGTTGCTAGGAAGTTGGTGGCCACTAGCATCCTAGCAACTACAATCCCTGTGTTGGAAGCTCTAAAAATTAATGATAGCTTCAAAGCACAAAATGCCCTACTCTGAGCGCTGGTGTCTCTCTATACATTAACTCAGAGTTGGTCTTAATTACCATCAGTTTCCTTACCTATGAACTGGTAGTAATTCTTTTTGAATCTGTCACTACCATAGTGATAGATTATTAAAGTGCCAGAAATAAGGACTTACCTGAATCTGGTGCACATGTTGGATCTTCTACTGAAACTGCTGCAAACCTTTTCTGAATTAGGCGCAGACCATTTTAAAAGGACCATACTGCCTAAAAATTTTGTAACTCCTATTTTGAATAGGTTATCATGGTTGTGTTCTACGTTTCATGCCAGTGACAACAATTCTACAGCTCAATAACAGATTTACTGTTTGGTTCAAAATTGATACCAACTAACAAAAAAAAAACACACTGTAAGCCTGTCAAAGCCAGGAGATATTGTATCCTCATGCCTCAAAAATTATGTTCATATTCATATTCCCATTTTTGAGCATTTCCATTTTAAATGTATTTACAATGTAATTGTGGAGGATGAAATTTTCCCAGTAGGGAGTCAAAGTATAATTGTTTTTTACTCAAAGTTTAATAATATTTCTCAATTATCTTACAGATCTGAGTTTAAACGCTTTGACTTTATTGACAATGTAATTGTACTAACATAATTAAATAAATAAATGTAGATTTATTTAATTTGGCTAGTCTTTAATAAATATAGAGTGCACATTAAATTCTCAATAACATATACTGTATGTTATGTCCAGGTCAATGCTTTTCTATCACATTTAACTGAGAAGGTGACAAACCTGTTTTTATTTGTTCTGTTTTATTTCTGACATGACAGGAAGAAGTTTGCAGATATATTTGATCAAGTGTTGCCAACAGAGTAATAAGATCACCTATTTTCTATCTTCTATCGTAGATAACAAATTTGCTTGATATCTGTTTGAATTATTGGCTGACATTCAGTCCAGAGCATTACATGAGAAACATGAGGTATGTAATTATGAAGAAAAAATTCTTGAATTTCACAGAGCGTTTGGTTTTGAGAGTAAATAATATCTGATTTAGCTAGTTAAAATAAAGTGTTGCGACAATGTGCAAAGCTAAATGAGAAACTGCAAAAAAACTGTCAAGTCTTATAATACATTGAGTGTGGCATAAAATGATATAAAATATTATTGATTAAAAGTGACATTGACAGATTCATCATCAACAGTTATCAAAATTAATAACATTCAGTTAACTAGAGCAGTGGTCTCCAAAGTGTGGCCTGGGGGCCGGATGTGGACCTTTGCCTGTCTTGGGGTCATCCCACTGAAACGAGACACTATTCTGCCTACTGAAACCAAAAAAAGGGGTCATAATTCCTACCACTGCATTCCCAGCCTCCCAACTGTACATGTACATTCCCGCCCATGATTGACTGTCAGCTTTGACAACTTCCCGACAACATAGCTCAGCTGGGTCTAGAAACTCATGTCCTAACACTCCTGAGTTCATACCTATGCATTACCAATAGCTTGTAGCAGAGACAGATTGTTCCAGCATCCTTTCAAATCAGTCTATTCCCACTCAGACCTTGATACACTTTGTAAAAGATACAGTACCATTCGTGTGTAACCAATCAGTAAGCACTAGTAATGCACCGATATATCGTCCGCCAAAAATTATCGGCTGAAAATAGGTTATCGGCATCTTGCCAAAAGAAAAGTACCGATAATGATAACTGGCTTCAGTGCAAAATCGCGTCCCATTTACATCAATGCAAAATCGCATCTCACTGGCTTCAATGTACAACCTCCCCCTGTTGATTTCAATGCAAAATTTAGTCCCATTGACTTCAATGCAAAATTGTGTCCCATTGACTTGCCAATCAGACATCTGGGTGTATTCCGATATTAAAGTAGGGATCCTTCCAGAGCCAGGACTGGCTCTGTGACGTCAGCCTACAGCAGGCTTTGGTGTGCAGAATCTGGGCCACAGGAGTGCAGAAATAAGTGCAGTCCTGTGACCCAAAAGAGAAGAGAAGTTTAGCCAAAAAAGCTTTGCCCATACTTGTCTTTTAAGAGTATACAGTATATGCTTTGTGATTCCAGTTGGGAGAGTTCTTGTTCTATCAGAATTTAATTTAAACCATGAAAATGATTCAAACTCAAGTCTCCTAGATTTCAGGCTATAATGGCATAGGCTGTGTTTCTAAAATATCTGGATTTCTGCAGATGTGCAGTTAATAAAATAAAGTTAAAGTAGTGTGTGACTGAGTCTTTTCTTGTTCATGTCACAGACAAAGGTCTGTATCAACTGAGATAAGAATAGTACGGGTGATTGCAGCAGTATACCTAGACAAAGAGAGGGAGCGTAGCTGGCTGGACAACTGCGGTGCATGTCATGGACTACTTTGAGACTCATATGTCACAGAGATTCAAAGGATACCCTGGGAATCACTAGATAACACAGGATGCTCAGGGTGTGCTGGAGTCATAAGGCTCACAGGGGTGTACTGGAGTCACTTCCCACCTCTCAAGGTCCTGGTTTCAATAGAAAATGAAACTGGAATTGTTTTACAAAGTGAGGGACCAACACATCAGTTATGGGGTTCCAGAATATTTCTTCAGGGACAAAAATCTTCCAGCTACTGAGCTTTCCAGAAGAAATCTCGGAGTTCAAGATATAGTGAACCTTGTATTCTTGAGATGGACTGGCTGAGGGAGTATCTAGAGACAAAGGACAGGAGAATCTATTCAGGACCAGAGCAATGAAACATGCAAAGAATTAGGTAACTTGCAGAGGCAGATTAAGTTTGTATCAGACTGAACTGATTTTTCAGTGATTACATTAGGCTCGATACAAAGTGGGGTAAACTTCATGGAGAAAACTGAGAGCCAAATATTTTTGGTAGAAAGCCAAACTTTACTGAATTGAAGCAACAAAGCTCTTGGATGGTGCCGAGATGTACAATTCTTGCATCTGTGAGAAGAGCACTGGAGTCAGTATAGAGTCTGGGACCAAATTAAGTTAGTCTTTCTGCATGGAACAGAGGTACTGGCAAAGGAAAATGTGGATACTTGCTGCAGACAATATAATGGGGACTCCTTGGTGCTAGCTTTAAGATGCTTATTGTGAGCAACTGCCCAAGGCCACCCAATCCTCCTGATAGGCAGACACTAGGGCACAAAGGTATCGTTTCAAGGAACAAGCCACTCTGTTTATCCATTAGTCTTTGGATGATAGGCCAAGGAAAACTGCAAAGATATATCCAAAGACTTACAGAGGCTGTTTAGGAACGGGGAGGTGAATTGGACAGCACAGGCAGAGACAATGTGGGTTGGCATGCCATAAAGCCTTCAGATTTCCTGGATCCAAAAAGGGTACCAAAGATGCCGATGGGTATCAAATCTATGCAAAGTGGTATACCAATATCCAAATAATTGTACAGCCTTCGGAAGGACGGAGGTCAGTAAAAGGGGCCATAGTGGCATGGTTTTCTGGGAATGGGTAGTGGTAAAAGAGGACCTGCAGGTACATGGGTAGGAGACTTGGTTTGGGCACAAATTGCACATGCTTTACAGAAGTCCTATACTGTACAACCTTGGAGATTTGGCCACCGTTTTA
The DNA here is from genome assembly GCF_062004578.1 of Staurois parvus. Classification (NCBI taxonomy): domain Eukaryota; kingdom Metazoa; phylum Chordata; class Amphibia; order Anura; family Ranidae; genus Staurois; species Staurois parvus. The sequence continues at coordinate 3,739,986 of NW_028318235.1, forward strand.
GGTGGGAAAGAAATAAAACTGTTCTGTGGACACCACAATGTCCAGAGAGCTTAGAGTCGTAGGCCCAGCACAGGAGTTTATTTCCTAGCTTCCATGGCACTAGTCTTGCTTGGTGTAATAGTGGATTCCTGCATAGAAAGGTCAAGAGGCATGTGATCAAAATAATGATTTCTGGCACAGTAGAAGCAAATTAGCACCGAGAAAAGAACAAGTACCAAGATGGACAATTTGTAAGTACTAAAGGTTTTTTTGGTCCACTTAAATTGTGATTCAATGAAGTGCTCCTTCTAAGACAAATCGCTTCAAGGCCTCAAAGGCATTAACTGCCTCAGAAGGCCAGTGCTTTGAATCAACACCTTTTCACGTGAGGGCAGTAATGGAAGCAACATAATCAGAGTAGTTGATGAACTGCTGGTAATAGCTAGTGAATCCTAGTAAGTGCTGTATAGCTTTGAGACTGCTGGATAAGGACCAGTTGGAGAGGCAGCAACTTTCTCAGGGTCCATGGAAGGACAATCTTCATAAACTACATAGCCAAGAAAAGACACGTAACATTTTGCTGAGAAAGTGCTGGAGCTTTACAGAAGCCAAAGGGCATTACTAGATGCTCATAGTGACTGTCCCTGGTATTAAAGTATAACTAATGGTGAAAGTTTTTCTTTTAGTTTTGGTTAGAGTGGAGAGCAATAAGAACCCCTGTCAGTTTTTATTGCTGTCTGTGCCCCTGGCAAGGAAATCTACTTACTCTATTTCCCCTGTCCCTTACCATTATCATTGAAAGTGAAAGTAAAGAAAATCCCAAATTTTTGGTTGTTCCCAGAAAAGTAATATTAGAGAAATCTTCCAATGGGGACACTGGGGGTCCCCAAGGGTATCCCTTAATTTTCAGGGCTACGGGACAGGAAGTGAAGGTAAATCTCCCCAATGGGATACAGATGACAAAATAAATCTGACAGGGGTTATAACACTCCCTTGCTCTATCCAAAATGAAAACAAAAAAGGTTTTGCATATACAGTCAGGTCCATAAATATTGGGACATTGACACAAATCTAACATTTTTGGCTCTATACACCACCACAATGGATTTGAAATGAAACAAACAAGATGGGCTTTAACTGCACACTGTCAGCTTTAATTTGAGGGTATTTACATCCAAATCAGGTGAACGGTGTAGGAATTACAACAGTTTGCATATGTGCCTCCCACTTGTTAAGGGACCAAAAGTAATGGGACAATTGGCTTCTCAGCTGTTCCATGGCCAGGTGTGTGTTATTCCCTCATTATCCCAATTACAATGAGCAGATAAAAGGTCCTGAGTTCATTTCAAGTGTGCTATTTGCATTTGGAATCTGTTGCTGTCAACTCTCAAGATGAGATCCAAAGAGCTGTCATGATCAGTGAAGCAAGCCATCATTAGGCTGAAAAAACAAAACAAACCCATCAGAGAGATAGCAAAAACATTAGGCGTGGCTAAAACAACTGTTTGGAACATTCTTAAAAAGAAGGAACGCACCGGGGAGCTCAGCAACACCAAAAGACCCGGAAGACCACGGAAAACAACTGTGGTGGATGACCAAAGAATTCTTTCCCTGGTGAAGAAAACACCCTTCACAACAGTTGGCCAGATCAAGAACACTCTCCAGGAGGTAGGTGTATGTGTGTCAAAGTCAACAATCAAGAGAAGACTTCACCGGAGTGAATACAGAGGGTTCACCACAAGATGGAAACCATTGGTGAGCCTCAAATACAGGAAGGCCAGATTAGAGTTTGCCAAACGACATCTAAAAAAGCCTTCACAGTTCTGGAACAACATCCTATGGACAGATGAGACAGAGATCAACTTGTACCAGAGTGATGGGAAGAGAAGAGTATGGAGAAGGAAAGGAACTGCTCATGATCCTAAGCATACCACCTCATCAGTGAAGCATGGTGGTGGTAGTGTCATGGCGTGGGCATGTATGGCTGCCAATGGAACTGGCTCTCTTGTATTTATTGATGATGTGACTGCTGACAAAAGCAGCAGGATGAATTCTGAAGTGTTTCGGGAATATTATCTGCTCATATTCAGCCAAATGCTTCACAACTCATTGGACGCTTCACAGTGCAGATGGACAATGACCCAAAGCATACTGCAAAAGCAACCAAAGAGTTTTTTAAGGGAAAGAAGTGGAATGTTATGCAATGGCCAAGTCAATCACCTGACCTGAATCCGATTGAGCATGCATTTCACTTGCTGAAGACAAAACTGAAGGGAAAATGCCCCAAGAACAAGCAGGAACTGAAGACAGTTGCAGTAGAGGCCTGGCAGAGCATCACCAGGAATGAAACCCAGCGTCTAGTGATGTCTATGCATTCCAGACTTCAGGCTGTAATTGACTGCAAAGGATTTGCAACCAAGTATTAAAAAGTGAAAGTTTGATTTATAATTATTATTCTGTCCCATTACTTTTGGTCCCTTAACAAGTGGGAGGCACATATGCAAACTGTTGTAATTCCTACACGGTTCACCTGATTTGGATGTAAATACCCTCAAATTAAAGCTGACAGTCTGCAGTTAAAGCACATCTTGTTCGTTTCATTTCAAATCCATTGTGCTGGTGTATAGAGCCAAAAATGTTAGAATTGTGTCGATGTCCCAATATTTATGGACCTGACTGTACTTCTACTTTAATGCAATTTTCCATTGCTCTCCTTTAACACAAATTAGGTTGTAAATAGGGTTTAGTGAACATTTGGTCTCCACAGAAGCAACTGAAGATTTCTGTAATAAAGAACATCAGGTTACGATTCTTGGCAGTTATCCTGTTTAACCCATAAAAAAGTACTGCTTTTTTTCTAAGAAAAAGTCCAGCCCCTGTAGGAGAAGAAGATTTGCAGATAAAGCTTTTTTTCAGATTTTTGGAGATGTAATCTGACACGGCCCTGATCTCTGGGATGCTGAGATGATATACCCGACCTCTAGAGGAGTAGAGCCCAGAAAAAGGATGATAGTGCAATTGTAAGTACAAAGTGGTGATTACTGATCAGCATTGCGCTTGAAGAAAATGCCTTGGCAGTTCAGAACAGAGGAGGTAATCTCAGAGATAGCCAGAAGAGATGATTTGGCTGACATTACCTTGCTGAGGCACAATGAATGACAAGAGGTGGATAACTGAGAGGATGAACAGTCCAGTACAGCATAATATAGTTAGAACCAAGGAGATCCAAGGTGACTGTAGAGGTGTCTTGTAACAAAATAAGGAAGGAGATAGCCTTGTGGTGAAGCAAACCAATAGACACCTAACTGTAACAACTGGTACAAGGGCAGATATGCCCACAGGAAAAGATAGAGCCATCTACTTCAGAAAGTCAAAAGAATTGAGGGAAAGGCTTGAGGGACCAGGCAAGCTCAGGACACAGAAGTGAAGGTATAATAACACTGTGTAGCGCTGAAGGTGATAGAAATTGTAAATTAAACAAAAACAAATAACATTACATTTTTAAATGAAAAAGTGACCAAAAATGAAATAAAATAATGCCCATACAATTCCAAATGAATTAAAAAAACAAAGGTCCAACAGAAATGAAAAAGTCCTTTTTAAATGTGCTCAATGCAGTTTTTCATTATACAGCACGACTGCCTCAATGTCTGCACCATCCACCAACATCCAAAGCAATGTCAGGATGCAGGCTTACCAGATCTACATGACCACCTTCTTTAGAGTGGTCATAAAGTGTTTATCCAATTTAAATGGACATCAATGAGATCTTCAACACATGATTTCAAATCTTCCATAGAAGCCGCTCACCAAATATACTTGATTGCTCTCCCAACAGTGTAATCACACGGGAACAAACAGACAAACACTCGTCATCATGTAAATACCTTCTATAACATTTAGTCTGAATTCACACATGTGTGGTGCAGTTTTCAGGTCCGTTTTCATTGCGAATTTCCAAAGTAGCTGTTCAGTGGTTCAGCTGTGATTTAGATATGATTCTGATGTGAACTGGCAAGTCAGATTTTAACCTGAATTTTAGGAGTGGGCATCCTCCAGCATCCCTACAATATCTGGTTGTTAGTTGGCAAGCTGGAGTGAGTTGGCAAGCTGGCCGTTGCATTCTTAACAACTGATGACTCATCACCTGTCCCCAGGGTGCCTTGCTCACAGCTGAATGTAAACAAAAGGATTGCTGGCAATAAATCTTGAGGAAAAAAAGTGTGCCCCACCCCAATCCATAACAGGCCCCTCGGGGCATGCTGGGTCAATGACGTCACATGGGGGTTGGGTCACCTGGTGACATCACTGGATGGCTCCTCCCTTTAATTTATTTAGTGGCGGGAGGTGGCTGAGCTGTCAGATGGCAGAAGCCAGCGTCGGGCACAAAGTTCTTTCTTTTACCCACGTTGTCGGCGGCAGTGCTTATCGTGATTGACGCTGGAATTACTTTGGGGGGCATTGTCTATGTGTTTTTATTTATTTTTGACAATTTTTTGGTTAAAAGTAGGGGTACAAAACTCATTCACATGAGGGGGTGGGATCTGTGGGCCCCATTGTTATAGGGGCTTTCAGATTCCAATAAGCCTCCCACCTGCAGACCCCCACAACCACCACCCAGGGTTGTGGGGAAAAGGCCCTTATGCCCATCAACATGGGGACAAGGTGATTTGGGAGGGAGCCCCACACCAAAGCAACCCAACCACATTTAGAGCATGTGGCCTGGTATGATTCGGGGGGTGGAGGGGCACTCGATGCCCCCCCCCCCCCCATTTCCTGGCCTGCTAGGCTGCATGCTCAGATAAGGGTGTAGAATGGATTTTGGGAAGCACCCCCACGCCAGTTTTTAAAAAAAAGTGTGGCATGAGGTTACCCTCAAAATCCATACCAGACCTAAGAGCCAGGTATGGATGGGGGGGGCCCCACACTGTTATTTTCTCAATTTTAATGGAACCCCGCTGACTGCTGATGAGTCATCAGCTGTTAAGGACATGGTTGCTGACTTGAACTAATTGACCACAACAAAATTACACAAGATATTCTTGGGAGAACTGGAGTCAACAAACACACAGGAGTGCTCTGAGGTCAACAGATAACACAGAGAGATCTGTGGTGCACTGGACCACAGGACGCACTGGATCTTGCTGGAATCACTTGATGGCACAGGATGCTTTTTGGTGCATTTGAATCATGGGACACAGAGGGGCGCACATATGTCCCAAGAAGACACAGGTTATTTGGATTCCTTGGGGGTACGCCTGGTATACTGCAGCACGGTCTTGGCTTACAGTATGCAACTTGTTGTTTGAAAGCTAGGTCATGTGTCGCTTTGCAATTTAAGGTAGTACCAATCAAGAGAACTGTGTTTGCAATGGTGCCATGGTAGGGCCCATGGCAAACACAGGGCCCTTGAAAGTGCTGGAAGGTATGCACTGAGGAGGAAACCCAGCACTGTATTTTGGTAGAGGTATGTGTGACAATTCCACTTAATGAAAAGATAGGAATGTGACTGGGAAATTTCAAGGAAGAATAAATGTGGAATAAATTAAGCCACATTTAAAACACACACCCATGTACTATAGTTTTTCTAATGCTCTAAAAGCCTTCTCTGCATCTACGCTTAGAAGTCATGGTGGTATTTCTTCTTTAAGATTAATAATCAACTAAAATAAAAAGTCAGGTAAACATGCCATTTGTCTGGTGTGCTTCATCTCCTATATATCCCCCTGGTCAAGCCCATCTCAGTATAAATAAACAACACTGGCCACATTTTGTATAAATAATTCACCAATTACCTTAGTAAACATTTTATAATGTATAATATTACATTTTACACCTAAAGGTTTCTGGTGAGGTGGAGCTCTTTTAGAAGGAAAAGTTGTGTAACCCTGGAGTTCTTAAAGCGGACCTCCAATTATCAAATAAACTATCATCCTGATTCCTTACAGCCTCTCTTCAAAGGTCACTTTTTATTATATTATATCTTTACAAATAAATCAAAGTATTACTTATAAGTCTCACTCAGGTGACTACTTCGTTACCCTTCTCTTCCCTACCTTCATTGGTAGTGGCAGAAAGCAACAGAGCTTGTAACTCAATGTATGTGGACATTACTGGAAGGAAATCTAAAGAGATGACTCCACCATCAGTAAAGTCAATTAGTTGATTTAGACTTGTAATTACATCACTTCCGTGGTGTGAGGAACTACAGGGGGAACACAAACTGAGGACAGGCCAAGACAGGAACATCCAATGTTGCACAGACTGAGGTATACTTCAGCCAGTACAAGGAATAAATCTGTTCATGGATTAGAAATGCAGAGGAGCAGAATTGTTCAGAAAATAGAAGAGCACAGTCAGGACCCACTCTGCTAGAATAGATGAGTAATAAATATGGAATTGGTGTTCTGTTTTAAAAAAAAAAACATTGTCCAGTATTCCTTAGCATTCCTACATTTTCATCACAGGATTATAAAGTGCTTGTTGCTATGTAAAAGGATTAATAATTCATCACAATGTTTTCTGAGCAGCTCTAAGAATTTTGAGGAAATGCCTATTATTTGTAGCTGTTCTAAATGGTTAATAAGGCTTTTAGTTCAGTAAACCACTGTTTTTTTTTCCAGGGGAAGATATAGAAATATTTTCCTCATGAATAAACATTATTAAGTAAAAGGGTTTTTGTCTATCAAGATGGAATTTGCCAAGAAACATCTGATCAGAAATCGGATAATCTCACAGGGGTATTTAACAAAGACTTATCTAGACTTAAATATGCCATTTCATGATTTTATTGCCTATAAAGTTTAAGGTCTCATTCACATAGGCCATTAATTGTCTGACCATTTGGTTTCAATACTTTGAATCACTAACCTAAAACAAATATGCACATAATAATTTACAGCTTTCTTCACAAGTACACTTGTTCCAAGTTAGTAACCTGAAGTCAGAGGGTCTGCAAGATAGCCAAGCGACTAGCATATTCTAAAGGAGATAAGTAAAGAAAGCCCCAGTCAGGTGATGGTCTTAAAGTGTTACTAAACCCAGGACCCTGCATTCACTATATCTGGTCTCCCACAGTACACACAACATGGAAATGCAATTATTTTAGTAAATATAAACTGCTAAATACCTTTTCTCATCAGCGGTTAGAGCAGTCTTGTAACTTTTATCAGTGTCTAGCCAAGCACTGGTTAAGGCTTGTAGAAGGAGTTTTCATTGTGCTCTAGGAGAATGCAGAACCCCTGACCTGTGTCTGGACAGTGCTGATTGGCTCTGTGCTGATCACATGCACTCTCCCAAGATATAACAAAAAATCTCTATCAATACACACCAAACTGAGCATGTGCAGAGTGACTCCACACAATATGTCTTATCAGGAGATAAGAGGGGGACACTGAAAGAAGGGGAGGATCAGAGAAGTCAGGATCAAACAGCCTTTTTACATAATGCAGAGGATTAACCCCTTAGGTTCCACAGTGAGTATAACATACATGCTTTACTGCATGTACAGACTGATTTTACTGTTGTGAGTTTAGTAACACTTTAAAATACTAGGCAATGTTTACGCTGAGAAGTGCAATAAGTCTGACTTCAAAGTAGTTTGACAGCATCTTTTGAATGTTATATCTAAAATGAGATAGAATGACCACCAACTTTATCATGAGATTTCTCTTGGCGATAACAAAGTATAAATTGAGAACAGTTGTATCTTTTTTAAAGTGATCGAGAAACTGTAGACTTGTGCAGTAAGCCAATGGCTCCCACAATGTTTCATAACATGTTACCTTGGTACCACTTTTGGATCCTTGTCTGGCAAATTTCCTTATTTGCAATTCAAATTATGACTTTTTGACCTACACCTGTAAGCTCACCCTGAGAGGCAGGGCAGTGGCATCACACTCTCCACCTCATCTAATCAGAGAACGTTTTGCATTCATTCAGAAAATGCAAAGTATTCTCTGAATGGCACCTACGCCAAGGAGCAACCTCCTGTGATCAGTATGGAGCAGGCCAACTGCTCAGCATCGGATGCGGAAACAAGTGGAGATCACTTGAGTAGCATTGTCTACTTCAGTGATTTCCAAGTTCAAGAGGCATTGGCCAGGTATGGTATATACATAGTTAAACTGAACCAAGCGAGACCAATGTAACTAGTTATAAAATATATATACTTAGAATATATCTTCCAAACAATATGTTAATCTTTTAATGTACTGCTTAGTTACAATTCATATGTCTAGATGTTTCTTTCAATATATCAACACTTTATATCTTGAATTCAGGCTTTATTACATGAACCATTAAAACCCCTTTCACACGGGCAATCTGATCAGGGCCACCTGTCAGTTTTTCAGGTGGACCTGAACAGAAGGTCCATGCATTCCTATGGACAGGTGGGTGTAAACAGATTTGAGCCTCTTTACACCTGCCTACCTCCGGGTCCAATTCAGTCCACTAAAAGAAAACTGAAGGGAATCTATCTTCTTCCATTTTGGAGGATCAGATTGGAGGGTAATCAGGTGCAAGTGGACAGTGGAGTTCGATTACTCTGGGCCACCCAGAGGGCAGGCTCTGCCTGTGTCTGCTCTGCAGAAACTGAATGGACACGGCTGTGTCATCTGTCTGCTCTGATCCAATCAGAACGGAATCCACCCCATGTGAAATGGGCCTAAAAAAGATCTAAAGGAAGATCTAAAAAAAGATCTGTCATTATAATTTTTGATACAGTTGCATAATTTATAAGGTTGAAAAAAAATACACAGGTCCATCCAGTTCAAACTATACATTTGTGTCCCCTAAGTAAAACAGAACATGTAGTACTTTGTATCATGATGCTATGTGCTTTCTAAGCATAGTTTTGAGGTACAACCCACCCCCCCAGATAACTGAAGTGTAGTTTGTCTTGGCTGTGAACACTTTCCACAGACAAGCAGTAGCAAAAGTAATGCAGAAGGTGGCTGACTTATCAAATTCTGTATTCCTCGTCACTGATTGTCTGTGGACAGTGTTCACAGGCTGCATTTATGAATCATCTGTCTCCTTGTCGTATTGGCTGTGGCTGGAGGGGGGCATAACTATGGTAAGAAAACACTTTCCAACACGAAACAAAGTACTAGCTGTACTTTGTTCCATAGGGTACATAACTGTAACAAAAAGATCTTTAATCTTAATACCAGCATATTAAATGATACTGTAATTGGAAAGCATGCTTGGTTTTGCTAATAAAGTCAGAATTCAGAAACCCTGTAAATTTACCCAAGATTATATTCAGTATGCTTAATTCAGGTTTTTTATTGGCAAAGAAAGTCATTAGGGTTTAAAACTTACAATGAAATCAACAGGTTATTGCAAAGCCAATACTCTAATGAAAACCATCCACAAGAATCTCAGTACCTTGAATAGACATTATTCTTCCTGATTTAGATGTTTCACTTAAGGTGAATTTTAAACTGCAGCATAAATTCCTAAACTATGATCATTCCAGTGAAGTGCTAGAGAATTACAAAAAGAAAGATGAAAGCTTTCATCTACAGACAAGGAAGGTCAAAAGAAAAATGTCAGGACTTAGCCCAAATTCAATGGGTGAAATACTATCTGACATTACAACTATTTGTAAATTAAATTGCCTTAGTAACAACTCACAGATTATCACTGATATCTAATTCCCTGCTTTATAATATATTCCACACAAGCTTGGGATCAGAGTGCAACCATATTTAAGCTGAAATATTTTTAAAAATCAGTACAGCCCAATGTTGTTGGGGTACCTATATAAATGGTAAACAAGAGGAAAATTTGATGTTAAAACAAAATAACTTTTTGCATTATCTATATTGCTTACTCTTGTTTGCAATACTTTGTATAGAACCAGAGAAGATCATGGTTATACATCATGTGTATATATATATAAAAATAAGAGTAATTTAAGTCCCTTAAATGTATTGTATTACCAAACTATTTTGGGGTTTTTTTATGGAAGAACAATAAATATATTGCATCATCAGTGACCACCTTCTCTGTTGTTTTTTTCTAATAAGCAATTGAGCTCGTAATTTTCAATGTAAACCAACATAGGTTCTAACATGTATTTTTTACTTGCCATTATACATGTGATTCACTGGATCTATGCAACCCATAATTTCCTGGGTCCATGTTGTGAGAAATAGCTATGGATTATGGACTGTTGGATTTGTATTGTGCATAGAGCTGTGCACATAACTACAACTAACATGCATTGCCCATTCCAAACAGACTTAGAGGGAACATGCAGAGATTGAGGAGCTCACAAAGGACATAACACAGAGGGACGAAAACACAGTAATAAACAATTTAATAAAAACCAGATTACAGGGCCATTAAGTAGTAGATGTGTATGGATTATTTTTGGAGCATAAGGATATTGTTTAGTCTCACTTGGACATTGTGCCCTTGCATTGTTTTGTGGTCATTTAATTGTATTTGCTCCCTATAAATACAGAGAGAAACAACAAACAGTATTTTCGAGCCTTGCTCTCACATAGGTACAGCTGCTGCTGTCGTAAAACATAACGTGGCATTTTTTCAAATTTGATTTTTGTAAATGCAGGGGATTCTCTGTTCTATAGGGGAAAAGCAAGGGCGACTATATTCACTAAAGTGGAAAACTTGGAGGGATTATATGTTCTAATAATTAAATAATCTGACACTGATTTCTCAAGGGACCAGATACAAGTGACTTCTTAACCACTTCCAGACCGGACACTTTTACCCCCTTCCTGACCAGGGCAATTTTCAGCTTTTAGCGCTATCACACTTTGAATGACAATTGCGCGGTCATGCAACACTGTACCCAAATGAATTTTTTACCATTTTTTTTAGATAGATAAAGCTTTATTTTGGTGGTATTTATTCACCACTGGGATTTGTATTTTTTTTGCTATGTAAATGAAATGTTCAAAAATTTTTTTAAAAAGTGTTTTTTTTATAAAATTTTGCAAATAAGTAATATTTCATCATAAATCTTAGCCAAAATTTATTCCGTTATCTTTTTAGTAAAAAAAAAAAAATCCAAATTAGTTTATAAGCAAAAATTATAATTTTTAAACATTTTTTTTTACATTTTTTTTTTTTTTTTATATTATTATTTTTTTTTTTTTTTACATACTGTCACCCTAGCAGTACAGTGTCACCATGGTAACACTGTACTACTTGTGAGGGGTGATAAAGATTTTTTTTTTTTTTTTTACACTGATTGCTTTTACACCCATATAGGATGTAAAAGCAATCATTTCTCTTTCTCTCTGTGTGCATTCCTGCACTCATTGAGAAATACAGAGTGAGCTGTGATTGGTCACAGCTTGTCACATGGTACAAGGCTTTTGTGAATAGCCTTGTACCATGTGACCTCTGTGATCATTCACAGATTTCACACATAGTAAGCAATGATGTCAGAAGTGACATCTTGCTTACTACTTTGCATGTCATCGCTGATTGGCCAATCAGCGATCACATGATCGGGACCTCATACAGAGGTCCCGTCCGACAATCGGTGTTTCACACACCGGACACAGCGGGCACCGGATCGCGGTGCTGCGCGCTCCCAGGGACAATCGGTGTTTCACACACCGGACACAGCGGGCACCGGATCGCGGTGCTGCGCGCTCCCAGGGAGCGCGCCCAAGCAGGGTGCGGGGAGGCCCTTTATAGACGGCCACTCGACCCTGCAGTGCCACCGTCCGGCCGTTTATATACAACGGCCGGTCGGGAAGTGGTTAAACACGTTCCTTAAGATTTTGCTATCTTCAACTGGAAATGGATTTAATTGCAACATAAAATGATTGTATTTTCACTTAAACTTCTTAATATATAAGCTTCAGAGAATGAAATGAGGTGGGAAATTACCTCTCAAGATTGGGGAGCAACAACAAGAAGTAGCTCTTGTTCACCTTATTCATCTTGCCAATGGCTCCTGCTGCTCAGCCAATGAGGAGAGGAACCGAGGGCTGAGACTCCAGTGTACATCGCTGGATCAAAAGGGGGTTTAGGTGAGTATTAGGGGGGCTGGGGGGGAATGCTGCACAGAAAAGGTTTTTTTACCTTCATGCATAGAATGCATGAAGGTAAAAAACCTTGAGCCTTTACCACCACTTTAATTCCAAATTTATATGAAAGCAAACCTGTGTTGTAAAACAGAGAAACTTCTTTACCAACGATACAGGTTAATTGGCACTAATGCTCTTCTTAAGATGTCATAAAGGTTCCGGCTCACTTGTCAATAGCTAAATATCACTTGTTTTCAGCAGGTGAAACTATACTGCCGTAACCCTACTCCTAAGCATCCACTTAAACACCTGAAACTCATTCAGGAATCAATCGCAATTTGTGTATGGCATGTGTTTGCTTAGCTTGCACAAATTTATATAATCTCATCCTTCATGTCAGGAAGTCTGCATAGCTGGTAATCCCTCAATATACATGGCTAAAGGTGTGAACTGTTGCCAAATACCCAAGGTGTTAAAATGGCATGTGGAAAACAGATGCTGCTGAATGCCCTCACCCCTTTTCAGGTTTGACTTATCTTCTGACATACACTCTATTGCCAAAAGTATTGGGACACCCCTCCAAATCATTGGATTCAGGTGTTCCAAACACCTCCATGGCTACAGGTCTAAAAAAGCAAGCACTTAGGCATGCAGACTGCTTCTACAAACATTTGTGAAAGAATGGGTCCCTCTCAGGAGCTCAGTGAATTCAAGCGTGGTACCATGATAGGTTGCCACCCATGCAATAAGTCTATCCATGAAATTTCCTTGCTACTAAATATTCCAAATAAATATTTGTAACAACGTGGAAGCAACTGGGAACAACAGCAGCCCAGCAACGAAGTGGTAGGCCACATAAAATGACAGAGCAGGGTCAGTGCATGCTGAAGCACACAGTGCACAGAAGTCGCCAACTGTCTGCAGAGTCAATAGCTAAAGACCTCCAATCTTCTTGTGGTCTTCCGATTCGCACAACAGTGTGTAGAGTGCTTCATGGAATATGTTTCCATGGACAAACAGCTTCATCCAAGCCTTAAATCACCAAGTGCAGTGCAAAGCATAGAATATAGTGGCGTAAAGCATGCTGCCACTGGACTCTAGAGCAGTGGAGATGTGTTTTCTGGAGTGACGAATCACGATTCTCTGTCTGGCATTCCGAGGGATGTGTCTGGGTTTCATAGTTGCCAGGAGATTGGTACTTGCTTGACTGCATTGTGCTAAGTGTAAAGTTTGGTGGAGGGGGGATTATGGGGTATATGGTGTGGGGTTGTTTTTGAGGGGTTGAGCTTAGCCCTTAGTTACAGTGCAAGGAACACTTAAGGTGTCAGCATACCAATTTCATGCTCCCAACTTTGTGGGAACAGTTTGAGGATGGCCCCGTCCTGTTCCAAAATGACTGCGCACCAGTACACAAGGGAAGGTCCATAAAGATATGGATGAGCGAGTTTGGGGTGGAGGAACTTGACTGGCCTGCACAGAGTCCTGACTGCAGCCCAATACAACACCTTTGAGATGAATTAGAGCAGAGACGGCGAGCCAGGCCTTTTCTTCTGACATCAGTGCCTGACCTCACAGATGCGCTTCTGGAAAAATGGCCAAACATTCCCATAGAAACATTCCTAAACCTTGTGGACAGCCTTCCAGAAGAGATGAAGCTGTTATAGCTGCAAAGGGTGGGCCAACTCAATATTGAACCCTATGGACTAAGAGTGGGATGCCATTAAAGTTCATGTGCGTGTAAAGGCAGGCGTCTCAATACTTTTGGCAATATAATGTAGTTGGCCTCTTTCACACCTCTTGAGAACCAGTTGTCCAATCTGTCCAAATGTGCACCTCATTGTCCTTAAAAGAATGTCCCCGCTGAAAACTGCTGAGTTTTGACCTGTAAAATTTATGTTATCTTGTCTCCCTGATGAACAAGTTTGTGAGTTCCTCACTTGCATAAATTGCATATACCAATTTACTTTGCTTGTGTTTAAACATTGGGTCTTTTGAATGTACAAGATTTTTGTCTCAGCGTGTTGCTATGCTTGAAGGACACAGTAATGCAATGTTTGTTGGAGAGCCTTCATAGTTGTTTGAGACTCCAGCTACATATGGTATGTCTATTATCCCTGGTTCACACTGGATCCAGTTTTGAAATTGTGTGACTTCATTTTAATGTCACTGCGACTTCAGGTGCGACTTGGCAGACATCTGTGAGACTTCATGCAAGTCGCACCAGAAATCAGCAAAAGTAGTGCAAGAAACAACTTTTCACACTGATTAGAGCGGTTCCATTGCCGATCATAGGGTGCGACCAGGGGCGGACTGACAACTCATGGGGCCCCCGGGCAATAGGGGATCATGTGGCCGCTGTGTCCTTGCCCAAACTCAAAAAAGCCTATGAAAAAGGTACCAGGGGCATCTCATGGGGCCCCCTACTGACCCCGGGCCCTCGGGCAGTGCCCGAGTTTCCAAATGGTCAGTTCGCCCCTGGGTGCAACACTGTCGGATGGCATGACAAGTCGCATCGGTGTAAACCAGGGCTAACTCCGTGTTTTCTGCTCCTCCCCTCTGTTCAATGGTCCAGTGTTTTTGCTCGATCTGTGGATCTCATCAAGGATAGGATTATGTAAGAAGGTGGTTTCACACCTTTTCCACCTCTCATCCTGTTCATGGACAATCAATGGCTACAAATTTGATTGTTATTATATTTAGGTGTCTGTGCTACCTGTGTGGATTTAAATGCTATGTTAGTTGGTTTGTTTGTTAACAAGTAAAAAAAAAATCAGCACAGGGGAATGTACTTACATTCAATGATAAGTGTGCCCTGTGCTACTGCATTGTGCTCTCCTCCAATGACCAGATATGTGCTGACATGCCCCCCCCCCCTGCACAGCCTTTCACTGGGCTGGCTGCTGGTTGCACTCTTGAGGGACCTCAGCCAATCCCCAACAGCAGGCTTGGCAAGGGACTAAGACTACCTTAAAAGTGTAGGATCCTACTCAGTAGCAGAAGTGGGGTGGAAGAACGAGAGGAGTGTGGAGAGGAAGATGGCCAATGGCTCCTGCTGCTGTCTCAAACAATGAGGAGGGAGAAACCCAGGAGAGCCAAGGCTCTCATTCACATCGCTGGAATGAGATGGGGCTCAGGTAACTATTGGGTTGCGCTGCTGCACACAGGTTTTTTTATCTTCAAGCATAGAAGTTTTTACAAACCACTTTAATAATTAATTCTATTAAATATTTAGCAAATGCCCTATTTCAGTTTGTTAAAACATACTAAAATGTGCTGTTTTATTTAGTGGTTGTGAAGCTTCCTGTTTTTGTTTTTTTTATTTTAAAATAACAAACATGTCATACTTGCCTGCTCTGTACAATTGTTTTGCGCAGAGCAGCCCCAATCTTCATCTTCTTGTGTTCCCCACTGGCGCACCTGCCCCCCCCCCCGAGTGCCCCAAAGCCAGCTGCTTGTTCTGCGTGTACATAAGACAGAGTGGGGCTCCTGCTGCTGTGTCTCCGCCAATGAGGAAAGAGAGACCCCAGAGACTCGAGGCTCTCATGCACACCGATGAATTGGGATTTGGCTCAGGTAAGTATTGGAGGGGCTGAGCGGGGAGCTGCACACTGAAGGTTTTACCTTTAGCCTTTAGAACCACTTCATGTTCACTTCAAAAAATTACATGTGTCTGACCCCCACCCCCAATTATTGAGCCAATGGGGAGGAGCAAAAAAACATGAATGTACAATGGAGAGGAAGGCAGCCGTTCTTTTTAAGCTGATCAAACTTTATTGTAAAACTCCAGGTTTGCTAAAGCAAAAAAAAAAAAAAGAAAAAATTTAAATCTGCTCAAGATGAAAAATACATACTATATTTACTTTTGTTATTTTGTGATATGATAGGACATTGTAGTACACTTGCTGAAAGGGAGTGATAAATGCAGAGCAATCTGTCCACTATATTATTATGATCAGGCAACATGCATTTACTTAGCATTCATCTTAAAGGCTAAGGAGGGGATATCTTTCATTTTACTCTACACTCAGATTTCTGGGAAAAGCAGAATAAGGATTGGGAAGCTATGTATAGAAACGTACTACTGCCATGACTGAATTAAAATTTTTGCTGTGTTAGAAAATCATAGCTAGCCGTAGATTCTAATTAAAAGGTAATGTTTGAAAACAAACTACAAATTGGTTTATGCAGAAATTAAAAACATTATGCTATGTCACTTTTTGAAATGGAGATTTGGCAGCTGGAGTTTCTTTAAACTGTTATAATTATCACTATTTACCTGACAATTTTTGACCTCTGGCAAGTGTATCCATGCAATCTATTCTTGTTTTAACCTCATAGCAAACCGCTGCTTTACCCCTGCAAATCAACAGATTCACATTAATAGGGTCCCTACCAGCAACACATACTTATCTTACCTTTGCTTCCCCACTACAAAAAAATACACCTGTACATAGTGAATGGTCCTTCAGGCATCCCCTGATGTCCCATGGGGTGTCCTCAGACCTATGGAAGATTCAAGCTTCTGCAGGCCTTCTTTTGTTTTCTCCCTAAGGCTGAATTGACTAGTGGGGGAATGAATGGAAGGTACAAGACCTCTCATGTTTGGCTCAAGAAGTCATTCTCAGGTATCCTAAGTAAGGCTAAATAAACTTGTAAATGTGCATCTTTAAATTTTAATCTTGTAGAATAATGACTAAAAACAAAGGGTCCAGCTTTATTCACATGTTCAGATGTGACTGGTTCTCTTTAAGTATGAGATTTCCTTTTATAGTTTTTTTAATTTTCCTTAGGGGGAAAAGTCCAGCTCGCTGAAATTGAACAGGATTCTACCTGAACTTTGAAGATGTCTTAACACAACCCCTAATTAATATTTATTGTATGGAAAATTAAAGCATTACAGGTTTTTACAGGAGTAATGTTTGATTCTGTCCTTGCTCACATTTCAGCAGTCATTTTCATCCTGATTTGAATTTTTGGTTGATGGAAATGCAAATAATACAAAGAAGGATAACAGTTAATTACAGTAAACATGACACCATCCTGTGGCTGCATGATAATGCAGGAACATGCTGCTGCCTGCATGCATGCTTATGATTGCATTTGTAAGGATGCAGTCACCATTTGGTGGAAAAATTGTCACTCCACCAAATCAACTTTTAAATTCACTTGTGTTATTTATTATTATACTGTGTGGTGCTAAATTGTCTGTAATTTGAGCTGTGTATGGCTAGCACTGAGTTCATGCAAAGATCCCACCAGGGGCGGACTGACAACTCATGGGGCCCCCGGGCAATAGGGGATCATGGGGCCCGTGTCCTTGCCCAAACTCAAAAAAGCCTATGAAAAAGGTACCAGGGGCATCTCATGGGGCCCCCTACTGACCCCGGGCCCTCGGGCAGTGCACAAGTTTCCAAATGGTCAGTCCGCCCCTGGATCCCACTAACCTTTAAATCCTGGTGCAGTCAAAAAAAGTGACCAAATCTTATATTCTCACTGTGTGGCCTTTTCTCTCTTTTTTTCCTTTCATTCCTATTAGTCATTACATTGAACCAGGAGTTGTATTAGACAGAACAGGGGTTCACTGGGTGACAATTAAAGCATGCTTAAAGCAGAGTTCCACTCACTCTGTAAAAAAATAAAAGTCAGCAGCTACAAAAACTGTAGCTGTTGACTTTTAAAAAACAGCCACTCATCTGTCCCACGATCACGCATAGCCCCCGCCGCAGCCCGTTTCACCAGCTGTCCTGTATTCCAGGAGGCCGGCATCTTCAGTGTGGGCACCCGGCTGTGACAGCTTGCGGCTTCACACGAGTAGCGCTGCGCTTCCTGAATGGCTCTGTTATCTTCTGGGACCTGTCACGTGTCCCACAA
Source organism: Staurois parvus (assembly GCF_062004578.1). Taxonomy (NCBI): domain Eukaryota; kingdom Metazoa; phylum Chordata; class Amphibia; order Anura; family Ranidae; genus Staurois; species Staurois parvus. The sequence continues at coordinate 3,757,856 of NW_028318235.1, forward strand.
GACTTCAGGGAGGGAGGTTAGGAGGACAATTTCCGTTTCCGATCGCCTAGGTGATCGCAGTGGAAGTGGGAGCGGGTACCTGTCAGATTTGCAGGGTGGCACTGCTGCACAAAATCACGTATATATACGTGATTTTGCATATCGGGTAGGGGGTGCAAGCCAGGCGCGCAACTGCCCTACCCGTGCCACCGATCGCGGCCGCGGGGGTCAATCACCGGGTCCCAGACGGTGATTACCCACAGGGTCCCAGCGATTGCCGGCAAACAGTGGCACGGAGCACAGCTGCATTTTTTACAATGCAGCACTGCTCCCCATCAGTTTTCAGCATACTGTTCCAGAGAGCAGAGCGTAGCTTTCCAGGACAGCGTGCAACAGTGAAGAACACACCCCCTGCCCACTAGTAAAACACTCCCCTCACACAGTTTCTGGGGCCCGGGAGTAATTCCCCCTGGAAAACCAGAGGGGGCCAGTTCCTCCTGGTTTGAATGAATCTACCTTGTCTGGCCAGGGTCCGAGGAAGCAGAAAGTCCGCGAACCAGTGCCCCCTGAGAGTGGTCGCCTCAGGGTGCTCTTAGTAACAGTTGGGTGTGGGACCCCAATGTGTGAAACGTGCACTTGGTCACTAATTCCAACACTTTTCCTGCAATGCGCCTTTTAGTGCTAGGCCTTTTGGCTAAGTCCTGGGCAATTTTTGCTATGGGCCTCAGGGCCTGGCCAGTGCACTATTGCACGGGCACTTATTTATTTAATTTATTTTATCTCCCACGTTTGTCACTTTATCACTTTTGTGTGTGTTTTTTTCCTCACAGGATGGTAGGGAGTGGGTCCTCGGGCCTACCCTGAAGTCTAGGGGGAGGATGTGTGGCCTTTTGGTTCCTTCCTCCCCTGTCCCTAGGGGGTTTTCTCTTCGGGAGAGCCCCCTTACCAAGTACTTGGTGGCTGGCTTCGGCTGGTCACAAGGAACGGGGTTCGCCAGGCCTTTTGGCTAGGTGGACCATATGGGAACCTTGTCCCTGTCAGGAGCTTCGTGCCCCGGGGGATCAGGGTAGAGGTCCATCCCCTTCGGGGGAAGGACACAGCACACCCCTAAGTGCACTTTTTTGTGTTTGTGTTTTGCACTTGCACGCTTTTTTTGTACACTTACGGGTTTTTCGTTTTTCGCACGTTTGCGGACTTAAAAAAAAAACTCCCCTCACACAGTTAACCCTTTGATTGCCTAAAAATGTTAACCCCTTCCTCCCCAGTGCCATTAGTACAGTGTCAGTGGTTTTTTTTGCACTGATCACTGTATTGGTGTCACTGGGGATGTCAGTGACCCCAAGTCAGTTCCCCCCTTGTGTCAGAATGTCTGCCGCAGTCCCGCCATAAGTCGCTGATCGCCGCCATAAGTCGCTGATCACCGCCATAAGTCACTGATCGCAGTCATAAGTCGCTGATCGCTGCCATTATTAGTATAAAAAAAATAAAATTACAGTATATATACCGCCATTTGTAAATGCTATAACTTTCACGTAAACCAATTAATTTACACGTATTGGGATTTTTTTTAGCAAAGACATGTCGCAGAGTACATTTTGGCCTAAATTTATGACGAAATGTGATTTTTACTGGACATGCTTTATAGCAAAAAGTCCAAAATATTTCGTCTGACTTTTTTTTTTTTTCTAGCGCAAAAAAAAAAACCAAACAGGCGAGCAAATACCACCAAAAGAAAGCTCAATTCATGGGGAAAAAAAGATGTAAATTTAATTTTGGTGCAGCATTCCATGACCGCACAATTGTCAGTTAAAGTAACGCTGCGCCATAACACTAACCGCTTCCTGACCGCCCTATAGCAGAAATACTGCTACAGGGAGGCACTGGTGCGCAAAATCACATATATATACCTGATTCGCACTCCCATGGTTTTCATGCCACTCCCAGATGGTGTCAGATTGCCCATCAGTACACCAGTAATTACATTTAACCCCTTGATTGCCAGGAACACACTCATACACAATAAACCTCCGTTGCTAGTATAGTGTCGGAACGGATCAATATCTTTGATCAGATCAGCACTATACCAGCGTTCACATTGGTATAGTGTCCCCAAAAATGCAGCGTTAGCAGGATCAGCCCCGGCACCTGCCAACACCTGCATTTAGCCCCTACGCTTACTCCCTCCTTCTCCCCCAGCAAGTGCAATATCAGTAGGTCACTGTCACTTGATACACACAAAACCGCAGTGTTGGCAGAATCAGGCCTGATCTCTGTTAGCACTTGTTGGTAAATTTTGATGACTCCCATATGCAGAAGAATGCCAGTACTAGTGCCGCGCTACCTTTTGGTGAACTGGCGAGCACTAGTGGCCTAGTACATCCTGGTCTTTCACATACCTCTTAGATTGTAAGCTCCCAGGATCAGGCCCTCCTAACCCTCCTGTATTGAACTGTATTGTTGCTGTATTGTCTCCCATTATATTGTAAAGCTCTGAGCAAGCAAACTGTTGGTGCTGTATAAAACCTGTATAATAATAATAATACCAGCACTGCAGTATCAATTGGTGATGTGGCGAGTCCCATAAGTGTAGTACAAGCTGGTGTGGTGGCAACACACAAGTATTGTCCCGCAACCACCAAGAATTTGCACACAGGCGCATAGAGCCCCTAGTATCCTTCCGGATGTGCTTGCAAATCCCGATTGGCAGCCTACAAATTCTGCAGCACTTCCCCCATTCACTGCCCAACCTGGAATTCAGGTGGAAACAGCAAATTTAACTACTTCCCTTGATTTTTTGGAGCTGGTTTTTCAGAGAAGATCTGTATGCATCAATTGTGGATCAAAGCAATTTATATGCTCAACAATTTATCGCCGCCAACCCAAATTCAAAGCTTGCCAGACCATTCGCATGGAAGCCCATTACGGTTTCGGAATTTAAATTTTTTTTGGTCCTAACCCTCAACATGGGCATTGCTAAAAAAATTAATTGCGGTTGTATTGGTCCACAGACCCGATTCATCATGTGCTCGTGTTCTCTGCTGCCATGGCCAGGCATAGATATGAGAGTATAGATTCAGCCCCTCACAAATCACCTTAATCAAAAATTTGCAGATGTCTATACTCCCCAGCAAAAAATCTTCGTTGATGAGTCCCTCATTAATTTTTCTGGCTGCCTTGCATTCAAACAATTTCTCTCCAGCAAGCGTGCCAGATATGGGGTCAAGATGTAGAAGACCTGTGAGAGGACAACAGGCTATACTTATAAGTTTTGGATTTACCAGGGAAAAGATAGTCACGTGGAACCCCCCGGATGTCCAGACTACATGGGGAGTAGTGGCAAGATAGTTTGGGACTTGGTGTCATCCTTTTTCCATATGGGGTAACACTTATACGTGGACAATTGTAATTCAAGCATGCCACTATTTAGACATTTGTACAATCTTGGAACTTGGGCATGTGGCAAAAGTGTGACCTAATGTGTGCCCACCATTAGAAGTGGGTGGATGCAGGGCGGTTTATACTAATGGTAGGCATACCACACACTTTTTCTGGCAGAGATTTCTTCTCTTTTTTTCATTCAGTCCACAGGCTGCATACAAAAAATAGAACATAGCGTATACAGTGATACCTCGGTTTACGAATGAAAATCCACTGAAAATAATGCTTCGGTTTATGAATTTTCTACTTATTTTTTCACAATACTAAGTGTATGTCAGTGCTGATTTTTAAATGCAATTGCCGTCTTTTTTTCTTTCTTCACTATAGCTCACAACATTGGCTGTCAGTTTCCCCGGAGCTAAAGGATACTTTGTATCTTTTAAGAAACTGAAAGGAAACACTGTATCTTTTAACTTGGGGAAATAAACTAAAAGACATTTTCTCTCTTTTAGATGGAGGGGGAAAGTGACTGCTGAATTTCTGAACTACTGTATAGTGAAGGAAAAAAAAAACGGTAATTACATTTAAAAACTGGCACCTGACAGCTCAGTGAATTGCCTGCAATTATAATCTTTTTTTTTTTTAATTGCCAGCAATTCTTTTACATTCAGCTGTCAGTTGGGAACCCCGCTGACAGCTGAAACATTAACACATGGTTGTCAATACTAAAATACCGCATGAGTTAATAAAATAACTCATGCGGTATTTTAGTAGCGTTTACTGTTTTTCTGACCTTCGGAATGGATTAATTGGTTTTCAATGCATTCCTATGGGAAACAGTGTTTCGTTTTTCAAATTTTTCGCTATACAAAATGTCCTGCAGAATGAATTAAATTCGTAAACCGAGGTACTGGTACATCACTGGACTTTGAATGGTTATACCAGGATGATGCCTACAGCTGTAGGCATCATCCTGGTACTGTTTTTTTCAGGCGGCGATCGGCTTTCATGTAAAAGCAATCTAATTGGCTAATTAGCTGCAGGATTGCTTTTACAAGCATCGGGAGACGATGCCCCCCTCCCCCACTGCCTTCTCGAGCAGTCCCGTGCCATCGGGGCAACCTGAGAATGCAGCCGGTGTTTCTGCTAGCTGACCGTAGATAGAGCTGATTGGAGACCAGAATGGTGCCAATCATCTGTATAGACTTAGAAATCGGAAGCTACGAGCATTTTATCACTTCAGTTTCACAGGATATAAACAGCGCCATTTGTAAATTGAGAAAGGATCTGATCACACCAATCTTGGTTTGATTAGATAATGTAAGGGCAGAGGAGATATCTAGAGTTTGATAGACCCCAGATTTCTCAAAAAAGAATATATGACAATGCCCATTGAATTTATAGGGGATATTTGCATTCCCTGTGATAGAATTAAAAGTAATCAAAAAAAATTAAGGGGACAGTGTAAAAATAATAAAAAAATCAAAATAACTTTAAAAAAAAGTACCCTCGCCCCCTCGCACATGCGCGCATCTACGTTCGTGAGCAATATCCCTTATGAATAAGTCAATGATGAAACGCGTCAAGGGAAGTGACGTCAAAACATACACGGGAACCGGAAGTTGACCGGTGGCCATTTTGGAAAAGGGAAAACACTGTTTGTCCCTGGATGTTTCCTGGATGGCAGCAAGGAGACTGTACGGTATTTAAGCGGTTTTAAAGCTAAAATAATGTGAGCATTTGGAATAAAGTTCTTTATTGGCATATTTTTGGCGGTATCACACTATTTTGTCCCTCATATGTTTTTATCCATATGGTGCCTGGTATATGGAGATATGGAATATCATGCCTTATGGACCTAGATAGTGCCTTGAACACAGTATCATTTTGGGGAGCTCTACAGGAGGGCCGTCAACCACCAGATATTGTATGATACTGAAAGCAAGTTTATTTTGAATTATTGGTAAGGGTATGCATTCCTTACTGCAATAGAAGTGTCACAGTGTTGGTTTGTTTTGGAGCACTGAAAAGTGATTCACATACACAGTGTCCCTCACTGCTTGGATTCACGATTTCTCACTTTGTTCACTTTTTTCACTTATTACCAAAAACATTTTTTTTGGTTATTCACTTGAGTGTTGTCAAGATTTTGATGTATTAAAAGATAATACACTATGTGCATTATAGCATTGGAAGTATTTGAAGGGCTATAATTTTGAACACTTTTTCTATTATTATCATCACATAAAAAGTAAATAATATGTGATATGATATATTATATATTCATTTAATGTGTGGACTGATAGGATTGATTGTATATTGTATAGACACTGTTTTGGAATAATATTTATATATATATATACTGTATATATATATATATATTTTGCCATTTTTTATATCACTATTGTACATCTTCAAGGGTGAAGGTGTTTTTGGTGCTGTGGGGATTTAATTTTTAATTTTAATTCTTAATTTAAGGAAGTGGTATTTATATATACATATACCATAGTTTTTAGATGCTATAACCTTCACACAAAGCAATAAATATACACTTATTGGGATTTTTTAAATCAAAAACATGTAGCAGTATACATTTTGGCCTAAATTTATGACGAAAGTTTAGTTTTTTTGGATATTTTTTATGACAGAAATGAGAAAATATTTTCTCAAAATTTTTTTGTCTATAGCACCAAAAATAAAAAGTACACAGGTGATCAAATACCACCAAAAGAAAGCTCTATTTGTGTGAAAAAAAGGACATTAAAATTCATTTATGTACCGTATTGCATGACTATGCTATAACTTTCACACAAAGCAATCAATATACACCTATTGGGATTTTTTTTACCAAAAACATGTAGCAGAATACATTTTGGCCTAAATTTATAACTAGCTTTGAGTTTACTATATATTTTTTATAGCCCAAAGTAAAAATTATCATTTTTCTTCATAATTTTCTGTCTTTTTTTGTTTATAGCACGAAACATAAAAAGTGCACAGGTGATCAAATACCACCAAAAGAAAGCTCTATTTGTGTGAAAAAAGGACATAAATTTTGTTTGGGTGCAGCAATGCATGACCGAGCAATTATCAGTTGAATTAGTGCAGCACAGAGTAGCAAAAAGAGGCCTGGTCATTGAGTGGGGGTAAATCCTCTAGAGGGCAAGTGGTTATGGCCTGTAAGAAAAATATAAACACCGTTTTTGCACATCTGGAAGTGACAACTTCTACTCACACTGGGAATGACAACTTCCTTCAAGTCCCTTGAATGCTAAATACTATTTCAGAAAAGGCACTCGAAGATGGGAATATAGCACAGGAGGTGACCAACTAATCCTGTTCAGGACACTGGTTTGCCAGACAGGTCATCCTTTCGCCTACCTGTAACTGGTGGGCTTCCCATAAGCATCATTGGCCAGTAAGCTTCACTGGCTGTGTATTCAGTTGCTACTGCTTTCTGCGGCCCTAATAGCAGGGGTGAGTAATCAATAGTACAGTACATCCAGAAAGTATTCACAACACTTAACTTTTGCCACATTTTGTTATGTTACAGCCTTAATCCAAAATGGATTAAATTCATTTTTTTCCTCAACATTCTACAAACAATACTCCATAATGACAACGTGAAAGAAGTTTGTTTTAAAATCTTTGCAATTTATTAAAAATAAATAACAAAATAAACCACATGTACATAAGTATTCACAGCCTTTGCTCAATACTTTGTTGAAGCACCTTTAGCACCAATTACAGCCTCAAGTCGTTTTGAGTATGATGCTACAGGCTTGGCACACCTATTTTTGGGCAATTTCTCCCATTTTTCTTTGCAGTACCTCTCAAGCTCCATCAGTTTGGATGGGGAGCGTCGATGCACAGCCATTTTCAGATCTCTCCAGAGATGTTCAGTCGAGTTCAAGTCTGGGATCTGGCTGGGCCACTCAAGGTCATTCACAGAGTTGGCACGTAGTCACTCCTTTGTTATGTGGGCTGCATGCTTAGAGTCGTTGTCCTTTTGAAAGATGAACTGTTGCCCCAGTCTAAGGTCCAGAGCACTCTGGAACAGGTTTTCATCAAGGATGTCTCTGTACATTGCTCATTCATCTTTCCTTCGATCCTGACTAGTCTCCCAGTTCCTTTCGCACATCCCCCGGACGAAGCCACGTGACCCTGTGTCGCAACGCGTTGGGGAGGGGCATTGACATCACCACGTACCAGGCGTTGCGCCACTGGGTTACGTGGCTTCGTCCGGGGGATGTGATCACATCCCCCGGGCGAAGCCACGTGACCCTGTGGCGCAACGCGTTGGGGAGGGGCATTGACGTCACCACGTACCAGACTCTCAACAACGGCGAGTATAGGCAGTGTGTGTCTCCATGCCGTGCAGGCTGGACACAACACCAAAAGCACGATTTGTTTTTAGAATTGTAAGTGCGCATTTGGCATGAATAAAACCACCCTGTTATCAAGGATAAGGCACTATTCCTCTTCTCTTTTTTTCTCCCCGTAACACGTGGAGCAATAGGGAGGAAAGCAGGGGTTATCGGTTGGAGGCACAATCCCATCTAGGATTTATCCACAGCCTGATCCATAGGAGCAAGGAAGATAACCAGACAGCCCGCTTTTCCACAGAGGAACTGACCTAGCAATTGTTTGCAGACAAGAGCATTTAGTCTAGCAGAAGGCTTAACAATTGCAGGGATTTCTATGAATTTCATTCTGAGGGGGACTCGGTGATTATTATTGATTCCAAAGATATAATATATATATATATATATATATACACATGAATTGATATATACACATGAATTGATATGTATTTAGTAATTTATTTTGTTTGAAATAGTATAAATTCATATTTTTAATTTATTTAATTTTTGAGATTTTTAATAGATCAATATATTTATTTTAGAGTTTTTTTAGTTTCAAAAGGAGACTGATTATTTATTAATTGAGGATATATATATTTTTTTTTTTCCTCCTCCTTTTCCCTATATGATTCTTATAGAAACATCATGTCTGCTATTGAAATATCGCATTGATTATATCACCATATCCTGATACTCTAATATAAGAGCGCGGCACCTTCTATTTTGTTTATTTTTGCTCCTTGCATACCTGCTGCTGTCCTTAAAGTGGTTTTAAAGGCTGAAGGTTTCTTATCTTCATGCACTCTATGCATGAAGGTAAAAAACTTTCTGTGTGCAGCAGTGCCCCCAGCCCCCTCAAAACTTACCTGAACCTCATCACAATCCAGAAAAGTGAATGACAGCCTCGGCTGTTCCAGATTTACGTCTCCTGATTGGCTGAGACAGCAAGCGGGAGCCATTGGCTGTAAATCAGAGCCAGTAAGCCAATGAGGAGAGAGAGGGGGTGGGGCCAAGCCATGGATCAGTGTGTGAATGGACACATAGGGCAGCAGGTGCCCCTATAGCAAGCTGCTTGCTGTGGGAGCACCCGACCGACAGGAGGAGCCAGGAGAGCCTGCGGGAGACCCGAGAAGAGGAGGATCCAGGCTGCTCTGTGTAAAACCACTGCACACAGTAAGTATAGACATGTTTGTCATTTTACAAAAAAAAAATTAACCTTTAGAATTGCTTTAACTTCACTACCACTCATTACTGACCCTTGGATTGTTCATAATTTATGCTTCTGTCTGATCCCATCCAGCTTTTACTCATTATTGACATTTTGGTTTCTTCATCAATTATGCTTCTGCTTTTTCCCTATCTGCTTCATCCGTTACCTGACTACCGCTTGCTCCTTCTCTGCTGGGCAATCCAGACGGTCATGACCTGGCATCAGCATGCATCAAAACTTATCTCCAACATCAGGAGCTCTGGTGAAGACCGACTAATGCTTAGACTCTGTACCACAGGTGAGCCTGTGTCATCCACTAAGGCAGGGGTGGGCAACTGTGGCCCTCCAGCTGTTGTATAACTACAAGTCCTATCATGCCTCTGCCTTTGGGAGCCATGCTTCTAACTGTCAGTTTTGCAATGCCTCATGGGACTTGTAGTTATACAACAGCTGGAGGGCCATAGTTGCCCACCCCTGCACTAAGGGGATCTGCTTGTATATTTCATGCTGATTACCCATGAATCTTTCTACTGCTACAGCCATTGTCCCCAAGGCTCGTCCCTGACTGTGACACTAGCCTATGAAGCTTCCACCATATTAATTACCCACCTGGGGATTGTGGAGCAGAAACTAGCTGCTGGATTGCTGCAATCCTCTGGAACGATGCAGCTCTGAAACATTGATTCAGATTGAGCTTGACTGAGTCCTTGAAAGATGATGAGCTCACCCACAGTGGGAGTTCTCGGGAACCTACGATATGTTATCCACCTTCTATCCTAAAGAACAGCACTTTGGAGAGTCACCATAGAGTCAATTCATCTAGCTGGAGAACCTACAAATATTGTTCTACCTCGCTAGGTCCAATCCATTTACCCACTCAGTCGCACCAATGCAGCTAGTTGATTTAACCTTCGCTCATACCTAAGGTAAGAATCTTTGTGTAGATGACTGAAATTGTCCCTGTACTGTGGGAAAGCAATCTTCAATTGCTCTTTTGCTCTTCATTGGAACATATTTTACCATTCCTTTAATCCTTTCTTTATACAGTTGCAAGAAAAAGTATGTGAACCCCTTGGGATTACGTGGTGTTTTGCATGAATTGGGCATAAAATGTGCTCTGAACGTCATCTAAGTCACAACAATAGAAGAACACAGTCTGCTGAACATAATACTACACAAACATTAGATGTTGCCATGGTTTAATTGCACATAACATGTAAACATTCACAGTGCAGGGAGGAAAAAGTATGTGAGCCTTTGGACTTAATAACTAGTTGACCCTCCTTTGGCAGCAATAACCTCAACCAAAGGTTTCCTGTAGTTGCAGATCAGACCTGCACAACGATCTGGAGTAATTTTGGACCACTCCTCTTCACAAAACTGTTTCAGTGTAGCAATATTCTTGGGATGTCTGGTGTGAATCGCTCTCTTAAGGTCATGCCACAGCATTTCAATCGGGTTGAGGTCAGGACTCTGACTGGGCCACTCCAGAAGGCATATTCTGTGCTGTTGCAGCCATTATTTTGTTGAATTACTTGTATGCTTTGGGTCATTGTCCTGTTGCATCACCCATCCTCTGCGGAGCTTCAGTTGGCGGACAGATGGTCGTACATTTTCCTGCAAAATGTCTTGATAAACTCTGGAATTAATTTTCCCATCAATGACAACAATCTGTCCAGGCCCTGAGGCAGCAAAGCAGCCCCAAACCATGATGCTCCCTCCACCATGTTTTACAGTGGGGATGAGGTTTTGATGTTGGTGTGCTGTGCCTTTTTTTCTCCACACATAGTGTTGTGTGTTCTTCCCAAACAACTCAATCTTGGTTTCATCTGTCCACAGTATATTTTGCCAGTAGTGCTGTGGAACATCCAGGTGCTCTTTTGCAAACTTCAAACGTGCTGCAATATTCTTTTTGGACAGCAATGGCTTCCTCCGTGGTGTCCTCCCATGTACTCCATTCTTGTTTAATGTTTTCCTTATTGTAGATGTGTCAACAAAAATGTTAGCATGTGCCAGAGATTTCTGTAGGTCTTTAGCTGACACTCTGGGATTCTTCTTTACCTCATGCAGCATTCTGCGCTGTGCTCTTGCAGTCATTTTTACAGGACGACCACGCCTAGGGAGAGTCGCAACAGTGCTAAACTTTCTCCATTTGTAGACAGTCTGTCTTACCGTGGACACATGAACATCAAGGCTTTTGGAGATACTTTTGTAACCCTTTCCAGCTTCATGCAAGTCAACAATTCTTGATCGTAGGTCTTCTGAGAGCTCTTTCCTGCGAGGCATGGTTCACATCAGACAGTGCTTCTTGAAACCAGTAAACCCAAAACAGGTGTGTGTTTTTTAAGAACCAGCAAACACAAATGCTCCTGCGCTTGGGGATGGACTCGATGCAGGCTACAACCACATTAAGAATGTCCTGGAACATGCACACCTTGCTGCCCTCAAATGGACCGGGGGAATCCAAATATACTGAATGGGGAAAGAACAAAGAGAGGGCGCACAGGCCTAGTGCATTACCATAAAATATGTTTAATAAAAAATAAAGTAGGTGTTGTACTCACAAACGACAATATAGTCAAGGCACATCATAAAAGAACAGCTGGGTCAACACCGCGCTGAGTAACAGTCAGTGGCTCTGAGGAAGAGGCAAGTCCTCGAAACGCGTCAGCCTTTTGGATGTCTAAACTCCCTATTGCGGACTGTTACTCAGCGCGGTGTTGACCCAGCTGTTCTTTTATGATGTGCCTTGACTATATTGTCGTTTGTGAGTACAACACCTACTTTATTTTTTATTAAACATTTTTTATGGTAATGCACTAGGCCTGTGCGCCCTCTCTTTGTTCTTTCCCCATTCAGTGTGTTTTTTAAGGGCAGGACAGCTGTCAGCAACACATCCAATATCATCACACTGATTGGAGTCAAGGTTGGCTCACTCCTGGCTCCAATTAGCTCTGGGGGAAGTCATTAAGCTAGGGCCTCACATACTTTTTCCTCCCTGCGCTGTGAATGTTTACATATTATGTGCAATTAAACCATGGCAACATCTAATGTTTGTGTAATATTATGTTCAGCAGACTGTGTTCTTCTATTGTTGTGACTTAGATGACGTTCAGAGCACATTTTATGCCCAATTCATGCAAAACACCACGTAATCCCAAGGGGTTCACATACTTTTTCTTGCAACTGTATACTGCATTGTTTTCTCATGCACACAAGGGAAGATTGTACAATGTTTTGTACACTTTTGCCAAGGCACCCCTGAAAAAACAAGATGGCATTCCAGCGTGCCTGGGCACCCTGGTTGAAAAAGGCTGCTCTAAAATCAACTGTACGTTCAACTGGCTTAAGGAACTTTAAACCTGTGAGAATTTAAAGTGTTACTAAACCCACAACAGTAAAGTCAGTCTGTATAAGCAGTAAAGCATGCTTGTTATACTCACTGTGGAAACTAAGGGTTAATCCTCTGCATTGTGTAAAAAGGCTGTTTGATCCTGACTTCTCTGATCCTCCCCTTCTTCCAGTGCACCCCTCTTATCTCCTGATAAGATATATTGTGTGGAGGCAGTCTGCACATGCTCAGTTTGGTTTGTAGTGCTAGAGAGGTGTTTTTTTTCTTGGTAGAGTGCATGTGATCAGCACAGAGTCAATCAGCACTGTCCAGATAGAGGTCTGGGGTTCTGCATCCTCCTAGAGCAGAAAGAAAACCCCCCTTACAAGCTTTAACCAGTGCTCGGCTAGATACTGATAGCAGTCACAAGACTGCTCTAACTGCTGATGAGAAAAGGTATTGAACAGTGTTTATTTACTAAAATAATTGCATTTCCATGTAGAGTGTACTGTGGGAGACCCGATATAATGAATACAGGGTCTTGGGTTAAGTAGCACTTTAATGATGTTTTACCTCTGCATACATTTTTGATCATATGGATCCTAATCAGCTGTTCATCTTGGCAAGTAATGATTTTGAACCTACTGAGGATACTGCATTTTCCATTACTCCATTTCTAACACCGTAATGCATCCTGTCGGGTGTTTCCCTCAAACTCAATCAAGCTCAAGGTGACCACTTGTCTATCAGCTCAACTTTGGAAATATATCCTAGAAAGTGCAGTGCATACAATTCTAATCTATCTCACAAATAGGTTCTCAGAATAACAAATTACAATTTATATATACTGAGCCAATTTGCTCTGCTCACTCTAACGTTGACAATCCTGAAACATTTTTGCAAAAGAAAAACTCACTGACCCTTACAACACAGCTACTCAGATAATGTTCTGAATTAAGAAAATCTTGACCCAGATTTTTATCGATCAGACCAGGTAATTTATATTTCAAGATGGCTTCTATTTTCCTGATGGCAGGATCTTTGTTTCTGTATTTCTCTGGACCGCATTCAAAATCACCCATTTCAACAGATGATACTTAAAAAAGAAGGTTGAAATTCACATTACATTTCTGAACCAGCCTTTGCAAAGAACCATCACTAACTTCAGATTAAGTGCCAACAGTCTGAGGACACCACAGTCAAGACCTCATCAAACTATGCAGCAATGCTTACAATGTTATACTTCATGCTTTCAGAAGGATCGGATCCTTCTTCAGTTAGCAAAAGTAACTTCAAACATTTTAAGACATGCATCTATCCAACTTAAACCATTTCATGTTAGTAACAGGCTTTATCCTAGTCTATTCCCTAATCAACCAAGACCTTTAGGTTTGTTGGCAACAGATGTTCCAAAAGTCCAGATCTTAATGTAAAATATGAGGTTTGGCATACCAGCTTATGCTCCATTACTCTAGTCCTTCTGTAGTCATTCAGAAAATTACAATGCTGATTTTAAGCTCAGACTGCCCAAAACATAGAAAATACACCCAGAGATCCATATTTCTTTTTTAAAACCAGTTCAAAAGGAATGTATTTAATGAGGTAAAAAGGACCACTGCCTTCTCTATATTTTGAACAGCGGTGAAAAGGAATATGTGGCTAAAGCCATTAATTCTCAAGTAAGAGTTTCATAATCGCTACCCAGAAAAGCCTCTGTGTATTGATCCATGTGCACATGTACAGTACATGTAGTTGCATGTGACACCCACCTTTGAGCCTGCACACACACATGGGAGTTGGCATGTGCCACTGGGCATTATTTTATGCTAATCCTTAGTGTTGCTGGAAAGACTGACATCCTATATTCTTGTTATTCCTGTGACCATTTCTTGATTCTTCCATTGCAATTTTTTCATTTGCCAATATGCATTCAGTTTGGACTGGCTGCTTCAGTGGTATTGACCTTGATTTTATCTTGGACTGTGGCTTGTCTGTTGCTCTGATTAGCAAATATCTCCCTTAGCAAATATTTAAATCTCCCTTAGCAAATATTTTCCTGGCTCTGACTCATGGTTTCCTCTTGCCCTTAACTACCACCTTCTGACCATTTTTTCCCTAGTTGTCTGAATAATACCTTATTACTGTATAGTATATACCCTATACAGTTTCTCTGAGCACCAATGGGGCAATCTGGGATGTCACCTTGCAATAAATCCGGATCACATTACTTTCTTGCATTTCTGTTTAACATTACCTTCTTCCTCAAGGTGGTTTTCATAGTTTGAAGATTGAAAAAAGACACAGGTCCATTCATTTCAACCTATATCCGTGTATGTTTTTGATTTTTATTCTCTATCAAATGCTCTCTTCCAGCACTTTGCTGTCATCTGACCCTAGGTAAATACATACTGCATATATAAGGGGTACCCTCTAGCAAGTGGGTTACTAAGCCAGTTCCTGGACCAAAAGAGGCATCTATGTGTGCCTCAGCTTTTAGTGGACAGTGGACCAATGCCACAGATTAGTGCTACCATTTCCAAAGCATAATAGTGCTTTATTGTATCAATGTCTCAGGTCATAGGCCTGGATAGGAGTATTCAGTTCTAGTCAATACAAAAGTCTCGATACTATAATTACAGCTGCAAGTATAATGTAGGCCAGTGCCACACCTGTGCAAATACTGGAAACCAAGCTATGGATATCCCTGCACCCCCCCCCCCAAAAAAAAAATAAGCGTATACTATAGCCAGCTGCTAATAAAAACACAAACCCAATGCTTTTCAAATAACAGTATATGTATGCGCGCTCCTATACATTCATAAGATGCTCAACACATATGATTAGTTTGAAGGCAAATCAAAAAAATTAAAGTGAAGAAAAATAATATAAAATGACAGTTCAATTATAATATCTATGAAAATCTAATATTCTAATATTATAACGTCCCAGTGAATTTCATCAAGTGTTCAATATGTCCACAAAAAACTAATTGATGGCTTACAGGAATATATTGACCTCTTATATATGAAGGTCAAACCTCGTAACAGTGGATCATAGCTGCATAATGTGTGTCTATACAGACGCCTGGATTATCCATCAGAAACCCATGTGACTATGACAATGAACAGAAATAATTGGGAGACAAGGACACAGCACTGTCACCATAACAGGAAGCGTGTGAACCTTAAAGCGGAGTTCCACTCACGCTGTAAAAAAGTAAAAGTCAGCAGCTACAGAAACTGGTAGCTGCTGACTTTAAAAAAAAACATGATCCCGTGATGTCCTCCCCGTAGCCCATTTCACCAGCCGTCTGGTGTTCATCTTCAGTGTGGGCACCTGGCTGTGACAGCTTGCATCTTCACAGAAGACTACGTGGAGGGAGGGTAGGAGGACTACTTCCACTTCCGATCAGCTAGGCAATCGCAGTGGAAGTGGGAGTGGGTACCTGTCAATTTCAGGTACCCGCTCCCCAAAGGTGCCAATCCTTAAAGGGGAGCGGGAGACCAGTCTTTAAAGTGGAACTTTCCCCTTTGGGTGGAGCTCCGCTTTAATGGCAGAATAACCAGTTATTACTTTTGAACTAACAATAACATTTGAAAGATTATGCAAGATTTTATACTTTGGGTTTACAAGAAGATCATCATCTTCTTGCTAAAACCTGTAAGCCATGAAGTCCACAATGTTAGATACAGTGGGGTTGGTATAAACACTTGAGTCCTGGAAGGTTTTACCCCTTCATGACCAGTCCATTTTTTGCAATTGTACTGTGCTACTTTATCTAGCAATTGTCCAGTCATGCAACATTGTACCCAAATTAATTTATATAATTTTGTTTCACACAAATAGAACTTTCTTTTGGTGGTATTTGATCACTACTGTTTTTTATGAAAAGATACCAAACATTTTGAAAAAGAAATTATATAAAAATAATAAAATAAAATAAATCCAATTAAGTCAAAGGTCTTCATAAATTTAGGCCAAAACATATTCTGCTACATTTTCTTTGGTAAAAAAATCCCAATAACTGTATATTTATTGGTTTGTGTGAACATTATAGTGTCTACACACTATGATATATATATTTGAAAATTAATAAATCCTAATGTACTGACTGCCTATCTCATTTCTTGAGGCCCTTAAAATGCATGGACAGAACAAATATCCCCAAAATGACCCCTTTTTGGAAAGCAGACAGTCTAAGGTACTACTCTCATACTCTCCCTGTGGTGGTGATCAGGGAAACTGACTACTTACAGTATGTAAAAAAAATAAATGTAAATTATTTTTATTCAACTTTTTAAACATTTTATTATTTTTTTAACTTGTTTGTTTTTTACTATTTGTTTTTACATCCTGTCTCCAGGGTAGTTCACTGTCAGCATAACGACATTGTACTACTCTGAGGGGGGTGATAAAGGATTTTTTTTCACTACTATCATCACTGTATAAATAGCTTTAGCTGTCATGAATGGGTTTCCTGTTCATAAACAGCTTACCTATGATTGTGATCTGTGATTTTCTACAGCTAATCACATGGTGTGATTATTATATAGAGTGATTCTTAAAAGTAGTTTAATCACTAAACCGCGCCAATTGATGCTTTTAAATATTCAATATTATATCCAATCAGCTCCCACTTTAAATACTATGTCAAACTTATTCCAAAAAAATATCACTCCTGATATTAGTGATAATCAGTGGCGCAATATATATATGTGTCACATTAATTCCTTTTGATGATCTCTATGTGCAAACTCATTTACACAAATATTAAATGACATAAATTATATGTGACATAAAAATATATGTGACAAAAAAATAAAAATTAAAGATTAAAAATCAAACAAATTATATATAATATAGTAGTGCCCACAAAACACCGTAAAACATAAGTCCAGTGTAATTAATAATAAATTCCAAAAAAAGTCCAAAAAATCTTCCACAATGTGAATCCTCTGTGACTCCCAGTGCAGAAATAAATAAACCATGTGCTGTGCCTTTCATACATCCCCTCTTAGGTGTGCACTCACCAGAACACAGCCTTTAATGAGCCTTATTGCATAAATTCCAGAAATCAGGATCATCAGAACACAGCCTTTTTTCCCACTTTATATAGACTCCAAATTGTTAAGACCGGGAGGTTCCTCCAATAATCACCCATGATAAGAATGGTAGCCAGGATCATAATATATATTCCTCTCCATAGTTACATAGAAAGAGAAAGAAATTCGCTCCAATCGTGTATTACCAAAGGTAAACAACTTTAATAAGCGAAAATATTGCACTTACAACATTCCAAAAATAGTTAAGCCTTATTTAAAATAGCCTTTCAGTGAGACAGATATCACAGGTGCTCTCACCACCTCCAGATCTACCGGACAAAATGCCGCCACGTCACTTCCGGTTGGGTATCTGCGTTACTTCCGGTCCGCCACACTGTCACACCCTGACATGTTTCGTCGTACCCACCAGATGCTAAATTAAGTAACCAGATATTTAATGCGCCGCTAATTATCACTAATATCAGGAGTGTTATTTTTTTGGAATAGGTTCCATGTGATATCACAACAGCAAGCAAGCTGTTCATGAATGGAAAGCCATTATTAACAGATTGTTTACACTGTTATAATGTGATCGCTATGATCAATCATAGTGATCACATGATACCCAATCATATCCCAGAAAAAGAAAAGGATTTTGTTTGCACATAATTGATTTATAGTTCCTCATTCATTGAGCTAAGTGAATTTTCTCTTTGCAATAGAAATTTTCACTTAGCTTAGCATCGGAAAGCATACAGTAATATTTTGCATACTTATAGCTTTCTTATCCAGCTTACCTTTTTTTTTTGTAATTATGAAACTTGGGACAATATTTATAGACCCAATGTAACTGCACATGAGAATGAGATTTGATAGATACAAATGTGTGTATTGTGTCAAAACTTATCAAGGTGCAAAATAACATCTTAACAACTTAATATACTCTTTTCCACATACTTATCCACATAAACCAAATGATAATACAGCTACTAAAGCAATTACTATAACTCCTAATGCAGGCACTTTTTTTAGCAAGGCTAAGGTAAAAAATGTATATATAAGGACCACTAAGGGTATGGACATATGGACCACTATATGGACATATAAAGTAGTCGTATGGCCCTACCATAGCTATACTGTTGCTTTTCAAAATAATTTTCTTGCACGTTTATTAAGCGCTCTAGTGTGCTGCACAACTGTGTTCTTCTCTTAAAGTGATATTAAACACTGATTTTTTTTTTTAATACCAAACATACTTACCTGCTCTGTGCAGTGGTTTTGCACAGAGCAGCCCTGATCTTCCTCTTCTTGGGTTCTTGGGCATTGATGTGGCACTGGCAGGTGCAATTGATGGGCACTGACAGGTGGCACTGTTGGGGCTACACTGATCATCAGGGCACACTGTACATTGTACATGTCTCCTCTGAGTAATGCCGATAACTGGCTCTCCTCTCCTCACGAGCTGTCAGCGTGACAGCTTGTGAGGAGATAAATGCCGATAACCGGTATTTCCTTATTTACTTGCGATCAGCTGTGATTGGACACAGCTGATCACATGACAGAGCCGACGTCTTCAGCTCTTTCCCTTGATCAGTGATCCGCTGTGTGCCAGGGACACAGTGCACCACCGATCGCCCCGGGAGCGCGCACGTGCGGTTAGAGTGGGAGGACGTCATATGACGTCCTCCCAGAACGAGAGAACCGTCTTGCGCCCGTCATTTCCTTATATGGCGGGCAGGAGGCGGTTGAAGGATAAGTTTGCATTTTGGACAAAAATAGTAAATGCTAATTTTTTTGCAGGTTCAAAAATGTGCATTTATTATTTTTCTCCAAAGCGGGCTGTAAAGCATTGCACCAGCAATCAGTAGATCGCTGATGCCATGCAGGTCTCCTGCAGATCTGTCAGAATATCTGCTAGCGGGATGTACAAGCAAGCAGATATTCTGACAGGAAGCTTGAATGAACTTCCACGGAGCTTCACACTGCCATGGTAGTTCATTGAAAACTACAAGCCGACAGCTGCTAAGGTTGCTGGGACTAGTAGACACTCATTCACAGAACTCTGTGAATGAGTGACATGGCTGTGTGGGCAGAGCCCCGCATGGCCACGCTGTTTTCAAATCTGACAGATAGTATGGGGAAACTTCTCCCCATACTATATGTCAGAAGGAGGGGGAGTGGCGGGTGCTGCTGCGGCTATGGGTACATGTTACATGTTCCACCCTAAAAACGGGTAGAACATGTCACATGTTCCAAAGGTGAACTTATCCTTTAAGTTCCTTTGGGATTCCATTGCAAGCACAGTCCTTTCTAAATGAGAGAACAGGAGAACATGAGCCAGGTTACATAACCTGCTAAACGTATATGACCAAGTTCAAAGAATGTTCTCTGCAGTGTTAAGCAAAGGATTTAAACTATTATGTTACCTTATCCCCTGGTAAAACTTCAATTACAAAACACTTCTTTAATGTTAAGAAAAAAGTATTAAAGCCACTACAGGTCTTCAATGTCAGCACAACTAAACAAAGTTGTTAATTTGTGATCTGATCTCTATATCATATCAAGACTAGCAGTCTACAATTTCCTATTCAGCCTTATTTACTAAAGGTATTATATTTACTAATTAATAGTACACAGAATTATTCTTTACAGATTGGGACTTTACGGGTGTTGGTCAGATTTACCAAACATCTGTAAAGTCGTTAAATTACTATAATCTACTTTTAAGAAAACTTTCACTAAAAACTAATAATAAAATACCTTTCCCTAGAGAGCCTTCTAGGACCTCAGTATGGGCAAGCTTCTTAGCATTCTGATTTCATATACTACACTCTTTCACATACAGTAATAACCTGATTGGGTCCTTATGCAGAGATAAGGTCATAGTATCTCTTTGCAGTACTGTAGAAGTATTGAAATAACAATGTAAGATGATAGATCGGGGGGGGCGTGGCCTGAGCGGTATGGTGTGAAGACGTCTGGACGTTGAGCTCCGGCCACCCGGGACAGAATTATCATTGCAGCAGCAGCAGCTCCCAGCTCCCTTGCCTCCCCCATTGTAGAGGCCTTTCTGACTGGACCTCCCCATTGACACATACTACCCTGACAGTTTGGAATAGAATTAATGGGAGGATTGGGTTGTATGCTCCTGAGTCTTCTCCGCTGGCTCCATTGGGAGGCTAGCCATGGTTTTCCCCTGGGGAGGACATTAGATTTTTTAGTTCCTGGGGTGCTGATGGGGATTATTCTTGCACTAAGCTTACTCCTGAGGGTGTCCTTTTACCCCTCCCTCTGTTGCTCTCTAAATATGGAACCTTTCCCTTTGCTACATGGCGACACCAACTGAATTACTTTTTTATGTCTCTACTCCCTAGACTTCGTTCTAGACTGACCCTTACAGCGTATGAACGTATGTGTACTGCGCTTCCTGATTCTAGACATTTATTATCCCAAATATATAAACTGGTGTTGAGCGAGTTTTCTATATCAACTCCCTATTTTGTGAAGGAATGGGAGAAAGAACTAGGCCTTGATTTTTCCCCTCAGCAGATACATAGGATTTTTAAAATGGTGTACTCCTCCTCCATCAGCTCCCGTATTCAGGAATCCTCTTATAATTTTCTTACTCAATGGTATCAGACCCCGTCCTGCTTGGCCCAAATTTTTCCCACCGTTAACCCCCTCTGCTGGAGAGATTGTGGTCATCTAGGTACCTTTCTCCACCTCTGGTGGACTTGCCCTAAAATTGTGCCCTTTTGGGCTACAATTTTCCCATGGATAGAAAAATTGTCTCTGGGCCCTTTGGAACAATCCCCTATCTGTTTACTCTTTCATGTTACTCCAACCTCTATGAAGGCCTACAGGCGTAGTGTTATACCCCATCTTTTGAATGCGTCCAGATCTATGATCCCGAGGTTCTGGAAACGTTCTGATTGCCCTACACTATCAGATTGGAAACGGGAAGTAGATAAAATAATGGACGCTGAGCGTTGGGTCCACCTGGTTAGAGGTCAGGGGAGAAATTTAAAGATATTTGGCAAGGATGGATGTTTTACTCCTCTGAAATACCAGATGCATGGGCCTTTCTGGGTGGTTTCTCTGTTTAGTTTTGCAATTTGTTCCGGTATATGCACATGGGTTTTTTCCTACTGCTATTTGGCCCCTATTACTTTTGCGAACAGCTTTAATGGATGTTTCTGGAAGTCTAGTACTGTGCTATTCTTTTCTCCTCCCCCCCCCCCCATTTCCCCCCAACCTTTTTTTTTCCTTCTTCTTTCTCTCTCCTTTCCTTTTTCTTCTTATTTCTTTTGTTTGAATTACTGGAATTCTAAATGTTATGATTATTCAGTTTAATAACTGGAGGGACATATACATGATACACTGCAATAAAAAGGCATATACTGCATGCAAGACTTGGGGTACCATTTTCCTTGTAATGACCCAGAGGTGAGGGGAAGTGTGTAGTAATGGAGGCTCATAATACTTGATTGACAGTTCAGCTCATCTCTTTTACAGTTCCTTATGAAGTGACTCCACCATTATGATCAATGTGCCATGTGAATGAAGTGGTTACGTGTGATCTTTGTGTGATGTAGCCGGTATAACTGAGATCCACAGTTTGATTACGAATATAGTTGGTTTATAATTTCATTCTCATTTGGATTGATATGGTAAATAGCACAAATGTAAGGGAGAGCATGAAAAACATAATCTTGTGGATGACATTCATAATGACGCAGAGGCATTCTAAATTAAACAGATATGTATTTATCAACAGATAATATTCATTTAAGCCTTCTAATATTAATGCAGCGATAGAGACACACAAATGGAACAGGCCTGCTAATATTATTGCTGAAGTAAAGACTCAGCTTACACAAATGGAAAACGAGGCTGGGAGAGAGTTAAAAATCAGTGTGTTTAAGAACACTAAGGTTGTCCTAATGGCACTGCTGCTACAATAAAAGCCCAAAATATATAAACAAATTGTTTTGTTGGGTCTGGTGTTCTCAAACAATGTACAACTTTAAGCTGAATTCCTACAAATATAAAAAAAATACATGTAAGATTTGTCGAGCCTGCAAAGATATCGTTGAACTATGCTTATAATAGCACCAACAGCTGTGAAGACATTTGTTTTCATGATGTATCAAAACATCATAGCACTGCAAAGACAGCTTGGTATAAAAAGGCATTATTTTCTAAGCTACTTTTCATAATTATTAAAGACTCTTTAAGGCTCCACGCACACTGGCTTAAAAAAAACGCCAGTGCTTATGGCAGTAAGAAACGCTAGTTTCGAGCATTTTTGTGTACTTGCGATTAGCAGCCTTTAGAATCCTTTTCTGCCAGAAAAATGCTTGCAAGAACGCAAAACAGAAGGGTTTTGTTTCTGCTTCTAAATGCTGAGCTTAAAAACTGCCTCTGAACTACCTAATGTGCATGGATAACGTTAATTGCTTCTACAGGCAAAATGCTAAACTCCTCTAGGAGAAGCATTTTTTTAAGCCAGTGTGCGTGTATTACAGGAATGTATTTTAAAGCCTAGTTGCATTAGACAAGCTTGGACCAATGTAAACATGCATGTGACATACAAGGGGGATCCCTGTGGAAGCAGATAATCATTGTAATAGGTGCCACTGCTACAGCGATTGCCACTGTCTTCTAGGTCCTGTGCTGGCTACCCTTCTGCATAGGTAACACAAGGGGTTGTTTGCTTGGTACAGACGGCATTCACAGAACATCTATCATTTTTTTTAAAGCTGGATCAATGTAAGTATTATATAAAATGCAATCTAGCTTTAATGAGTGACGTGGAATCAAAAACACTGGCATAAATCACATGTGGCACCTATGTTTAAAAAGCCATTTTATTTATTTATTTATTTTTTTAAAGCAATCTTAAGTTTTCAGACCTAGAGGCTTAAGTGAAATTGGGGACAGAGGAGCTCACCTAGTATACTTAGTCCCTAAATGGTAAAAGTGTAAACCCTAACAATGAACGTCTCTAATTTGTTTCCTTTTGGTTTGCTAAATATACCATTTGGTAATTGCAAAAAAATACTCACTGATCTTGAAAAAAAGATGATATAAAATAATACTGTGTGCCGTTTGCTTCTGCTGACTTATCAGGAGGGGTATCACCAACAAAGAACTTACACTTACAAAGAAATGAAGGGTCTATCATTTTTATCATAGACGTAATTTAAATGATAGAGACAGAATATCAGCTGAAAATCAAAAACACATGATACAAATGTTATAAACTGAGTTGCAGTTCAGTGAGTAAATTAAGTCTTTGATCCCCTGCCAACCAACAATAATTCTGGCTCCCACAGACTGGCTATGTGCTCATGTGGTACACAGATTAGTGCTGTCAATTTAAGAAGGTGCTCCTAATGATAACTCCTTATGTCTATAAAAGACACCTGTCCACAGAATCTCTTTTTTCCATTCAAACCTCACCACCATGGGCAAGACCAAAAAGCTGTCAAAGGGCATCAGAGACAATATTGTAGACCTGCACAAGGCTGTAATGGGCTACAAGACCATCAGCAAGAAGCCTGGTGAGAAGGAGACAACTGTTGGAGTGATTACTCGCGAATGGAAGAAATACAAAATAACCATCAATCACCCTCGTTCTGGTGCTCCATGCAGGATTTCACCTCATGGGGTAAGAATGATCATGATAAAACTGAGGGATCAGCCCAGAACTACAGGGGAGGAGCATGTGAATGATCTCAAAGTAATTGGGACCACAGTCACCAAACAAACCATTAGTAACACAATACGCCGCCATGGATTGAAATCCTGCAGCGTCCGTATGCTCCCTCTCCTCAAGAAGGCACATGTACAGGCCTGTTTGAAGTTTTCCAATGAACATCTAAATGATTCTTCAGAGAAGGACTGTGTCAGAGGATCAACTGTAGAAGAAGAGCACATCTGTCAACACTCAGTATGACCACACTAAATTGCGCAGAAATGCGCGCAGACATGTGCAGGTGCTCGGAAGCATGAATAATGCTGACTATGACCCTAAGAACACCATCCCTACAGTCAAGCACGGAGGTAAAAACATTATGCTTTGGGCTGTTTCTCTGCTAAAGGTACAGGCTGACTGTGATGCATTAAGGGGCCAATGGACAGGGCCATGTATTGTAAAATCTTGAATGAGAACTTCTTCCCTCAGCCAGAACACTGAAAATGGGTTGTGGATGGGTCTTCCAGCATGACAATAACCAAAAACATCCCACCAAAGCAACAAATATGTGGCTTAAGAAGAAGCACATTTAAGGTCATGGAGTGGCCTAGCCAGTCTCTAAACCTTAATTCTATAGAAAATTAATGGAGGGAGCTGAAATTTCGAGTTGCCAAGCAACAGCCAAAAAATCTTAAGGATTTAGAGAAGATCTGTAAAGAAGAATGTACCAAAATCCCTTCTGAGATGTGTGCAAACCTGGTAACCAACTAAAAGAAACATTTTACCTCTGTGCTTGCCAACAAGGGTACCACCAAGTACTAATGTCAGTAAAGTCAAGTTTTGCTTGGGGATCAAATATGTATTTTACTCACCGAACTGCAACTCAATTTATAACATTTTTAGCGTGTTTCTTTCTGGATCTTTGGTTGATACTACTGTGAACTATAGACAACTGAAGTCCTAAAATACTTCCTTCTATGGAGACAATGCTCCTGCTCCTCCATAGATACAGTATGGTGAGAGAGCATTGAATGCAGCAACCACATCACAAAACTGGCAAATTTTAATATATTACATTTTTGGTTCTTGTTTTAGATACACTAAGGTTTTTTGGTTTAGAAAATCCAAGATGTAAATAAAACCACAAACAGAGAGTTCAATGATTTATACCATCTTTCTCAGCCTTTCTGTCCCAGAGTAATCCTTGAAATAATTTTCAGGTCTAGGGAACCCCTGCCAAAACCAATTAAAAGTGGGACCATGTAAAATAATGCCCCTTACCCTGATGGCCTGTGGGAAGAATACCCCACTTACAGTGGTGTACAGAATACCACCCTTACAGATAGCTAAAAAGATAACTCATGTCTTGGAGCTGAATATTAAGCTGTTGGCAGCTGGACTATGCAGACATCATCAAATGAGAGGTCAATTAGTTAGAGCTTAAGGAACCCCTAGCAACCTCTGGAGGAACCCTAGGGTTCCACTGAATCCTGGTTGAGAATGGCTGGTTTATCATTTAAATGGTCTAAGGTACAATTGTTTAAATTACTCCTCATTCAGCTAAGAATTTATATTGAGGATGAAAAGTACTGTTTTACATTTGATAATAATTTGAAGCTTTGTAATGTACAGGACTGACAATTCCAATACAATTACATACCACCACATTCACTCACCCTAGAAACACTGGCAGCTAAGTCTGCCATTAAATCCATATTCATGCTACAACCAAACCATAAACAGGGACAAATAGGCTGTCCCTAATGTTAAAATTGTGAAAATAGAAAAAAATAAGATCATAATTTATGTTTACAACAACTAATTTTGCATTTTTAACCAGTTATGGACATTGGGCATGCTGCACAAAAAATGTAATGTAAATACTTTAGGTGTATGTAGTAAGCCCAGCTCCCCCCACAGCTCTCCAGCCATTTACTGGCAATTGCAAGCTGTAGTTTTGACAGCTGAGGCTTGTTTCATTTGCACAGATGCAGATTTTTCTCTTTCTATGTAAATTGACACTCTAGAGTATTGTCTACACTGTTAAGAAGAGTTCCAATGATGCAATGTTATTTTTGCATCTTTGTAACATCTCTGGTACGTTTTATAGCAGATCAAAGGGGTAACATTTAATCTGCATATTAAGTCAGTTAGGCATCCCGCATAATAGTAATTTTTGCGTAATAGTTACTTTGTTTTGTCCATTTTTTTCTCATTACTTTGTTTAGTGACTCATTTGAAAGAAGGGCAAAAGTGAAGAACTAAAAAAAGGCATTTATTTAACCACTTGAAAGTTAGTCTAGTCCATAAATGGTATACAGGTGCGAGAGCTGAAATGGTTAACAACTTTGCTGTTGTACACTGAAAATGCATCTTATTCTCATTATTGCAAGAAAATTCCAGATTTTCTCAAGCACTTATGTGTACATTCTAAAGTACACATGGTTACACAATTTATAAGTTCGAAAAAAGACACAGGTCCATCCAGTTGAACTTATCTGTGTGATTTTTACTCTCTAACAATTCCCATAGCCCTCTATATATTTTGCTACCTGAGAAAGACATTGAAACGTTTTTGAAGGACCGCTATGATAATTAATGAGCAGATGTCCAGTATTCTGAAGGACTCCCATGGAAAATTTCTGAAAGTCCGGGAACCATGGATAAATTACACTTTCCCATCCCTGCCTTCGACTAGCTATGGTTTTTGTGAGTGCCATTTGTTCAGGCCCCATGGCCGTTGTACTCTCTCTCTCCTGGGGCCCCTTTTTTATTCTTCTCTCTCCTTCTTTTTCTTGTCTCTTTTTTGTTGTTTCCTTCCTCTCCACTTTTTTTCTAATAGGTTAATGAAAACTGAGGTCCCCTAGGGGACAGTACAGTATTGTCTGGGATATTTCCCTAATTTTTACACTAGTCCTATTTGGTCCTGGTAACAGTTTGCTAATATGTTACTTATTATGCATACTATGTTGCTTCTTTCATGCCTGTTTGATGTGCAGACAAAACTATGGCTTGTCATAATCCCTTGAAATTTCAATAAAAATTTTGAAAAAGAAAAGTCGTCAACACTCTCAAGTGTTGTCAACTTCAACGGGAATACCACATTTTAGTTGCTCTAACATAAAGAACCCTTTCCACAATCTAAGGTTAACCTCCTTTCTTCTAACCTCAAATCATGGCTATGTGTCCTTTTCATGGACCTTAAAGTAAACAGTTTATCATAATTACTGATGTCACCTTTGATATAGAGTTGTGCTAAAAAATTTACATACCCTGGCAAAAATAGTGACATTTTAGCATTTATATTGAAAATATGACTGATCATGCCAACTTGCTAATTGCAGCCACATCTGCCAGAAGAAATGGCGTAGTAAAGGCTTCTTTCTGGCAACTCAACCATGCAGCTCATGTATGTTTAAGTACTGTCGTATTGTGCTCCTTGAAGTAACCACACTGTTTTTTTCAGAGCAAGCTGTGTTTCCCCTGAGGTTACCTGTGGGTTTTTCTATATCCCAAACAATTATTTTGGCAGTTGTGGCTTCAATCTTTCCTGGTCTACTTGACCTTGGCTTGGTATCAAGCGATCCCTGAATTTTCCACTTCTTAATATGTGATTGAACAGTACTGACTGGCATATTCAAGGCTTTGGATATCTGTTTATATCCTTTTCCATCTTTATAAAGTTTCATTACCATGTTACGCAGGTCTTTTGTCAGCTCTTTTCTGCTCCCCATTGCTCAGTATCTAGCCTGCTCAGTGCATCCATGGGAGAGCTAAAAAAACACTAATTGCAATTTAAAAAACCACAGATGCTGGAAATTAACCTTTAATTGCCATTTTAATCCGTGTGTCACCTTGTGTGTCTGTACCAAGGCCAAATATTCCAGGGTATGTAAACTTTTTACCAGGGCCATTTGGGTGATTTCTGTTATTATGAAGGATCCAAACAACTATGTGAAAATAAATGGCTTCCAATGATCACTATCCTTAAATAAAAGACAGGTTTTTGCCATGATCAGTCATAATTTCAATGTCAATGCCAATATTTCATAATTTTTGCCATTTTATGCAAACTTTTGAGCACAACTGTATTTGTACATTTCTTTTTCACCAATGTCTTTCCTGAGGACTGGTGATCAAAACTAAACATGTCCATAAAAGTTAACTAACAGAAAAAGAGAAATTAAAAACCTGCATCCACAGAACCCTAGTCCCACAATTTATCCACAAAAAAATTTATAAAAAGAGGTGCAATTATTCACAGGATCCTAGACCCACAGTTGATTCAGAGCAAGGCAAAAATCCCTTATAAAATGGTGGTCTAACTTGCCACAGCCTGGAGAAAATCCTTTCTGATCCACTAAGGCATGAATTGGAAGTGATATTTTAAAATGGATAATAGAGTATCTATCATGTAAGCACATATTTATCGATTATGCTCTCCTTTTTTATTTATATTATGCTTGCATGTGCTTATTTATTCTGACGCCATATAAACTCTGGGCATTTATGCCATATTCTGCTATATATCTGCTATATTCAGTGCATGTTTTGCTCCACCATTCAGGAAATATTGTACAGTACTACGAATTAAAGAATTAAATCATTGCCCATTAAAAGCTTAGGAAGTGAAACCTGGCAATCTCTCATAATCCTGCACTACGGTTACATTAATGAATCTCTTTGAGATTAATTTATTATGGAGTGGGAAGGCTCAGAGAAAACCTAAAGAGAACCATGGCTGGAGAGGGAATATAGAGGACCTTTTGGGTTTATACTTGAACTACTTCCTAACACAATAATGAATTAAATGGGGCATATTTGTTTTTATTTAAAATATTTTTTGTTAAAAAATAGCAATAAAATGAATAAAAAAAAAAGTAAGATGTGCTTGATTTTGCAGTCAAAAGAGGTTGGGTAAGCCCTCGTTCACACCAGTGAGACTTGTCATGTGATTTGACAGTTTAAAATCGCATGACAAGTTGTACCCTATTGTTGGCAATGGAACCGTTCAGAGTCGCACCGATTTTGAGTTCCTGCACTATTTTTTGCAATTTCAGATGCAACTTGCATAGACATCTGTGCATGTAGTCACACAGATGTCTGCCACGTCGCACCTCAAGTCACACTGACATGTGGCTTTGAATCTATACATCAAAGTTGGATCCCTGTGTGAACTAGGGCTAAAGAGACTGAGCCACCTACAGTGGGGATCGAAAGTTTGGGCACCCCAGCTAAAAATTTGTATTAATGTGCATAAAGAAGCCAAGGAAAGATGGAAAAATCTCCAAAAGGCATCAAATTACAGATTAGACATTCTTATAATATGTCAACAAAAGTTAGATTTTATTTCCATCATTTACACTTTCAAAATAACAGAAAACAAAAAAATGGCGTCTGCAAAAGTTTGGGCACCCAGCAGAGTTAATATCTTGTACTGCCCCCTTTGGCAAGTATCACAGGTTGTAAACGCTTTTTGTAGCCAGCCAAGAGTCTTTCAATTCTTGTTTGAGGTATCTTTGCCCATTCGTCCTTACAAAAGTCTTCCAGTTCTTTGAGATTTCTGGGCTGTCTGTCACGCACTGCTCTTTTAAGGTCTATCCATAGATTTTCAATTATGTTGAGGTCAGGAGATTGTGAAGGCCATGGCAAAACCTTCAGTTTACGCCTCTTGATGTAATCCCCCGTGGATTTCGAGGTGAGTTTAGGATCATTATCCATTTGTAGAAGCCATCTTCTCTTTAACTTCAGCTTTTTCACAGATGGCATCAAGTTACCATCCAAAATTTGCTGAAATTTTATTGAATCCATTTTTCCTTCTACTCGTGAGATTTTCCCTGTGCCACTGGCTGCAACACAACCCCAAAGCATGATTGATCCAACCCCATGCTTAACAGTTGGACAGAGGTTCTTTTCATTAAATTCTGTGCCCCTTCTTCTCCAAACGTACCTTTGCTCATTCCGGCCAAAAAGTTCAATTTTAACCTCATCGGTCCACAGAACTTGTTTCCAAAATGCATCAGGCTTGTCTATATGTTCATTTGCAAAGTTCAAACGATGATTTTTGTGGTGAGGACGTAGAAGAGGTTTTCTTCTGATGACTCTTCCATGAAGACCATATTTGCACAAGTATCTCTTTATAGTGGAATAGTGTACCACAACTCCAGTGTCTGCCAGATCTTTCTGGAGGGATCGTGCAGTCAAATGTGGGTTTTGAATTGTTTTTCTCACAATCCTGCGAGCTGTTCTGTCTGATATTTTTCTTGGTCTTCCAGATCTTGCTTTAACTTCCACTGTTCCTGATGACTGCCATTTCTTAATTACATTCTGAACAGAGGATATTGACATCTGAAAATGCTTTGCTATCTTCTTATAGCCTTCTCCAGCTTTGTGAGCGTCAACTATTTTCAGTTTCAGTTTTCTAGACAGCTGCTTAGAAGAACGCATGGTGCTGATTGTTGTGGCAAGGTCAGATGAGTCTGGGCATTTAAAACCTTTGAGATTGACATCACCTGGTCTTCCCAGATGATGATTGAGAACAATCCATGACACTGGCAGGTCTCAGCTTGGCAAAGGGGGCAGTGCATGCTATAAATTCTGCAGGGTGCCCAAACTTTTGCAGACGCCATTTTTTTGTTTTCTGTTATTTTGAAAGTGTAAATGATGGAAATAAAATCTAACTTTTGTTGACATATTATAAGAATGTCTAATCTGTAATTTGATGCCTTTTGGAGATTTTTCCATCTTTCCTTGGCTTCTTTATGCACATTAATACAAATTTTTAGCTGGGGTGCCCAAACTTTCGATCCCCACTGTATGTAGTGCATTTCGGCCAAAATTTGTCCAACTTTATTCACTGAAAATTAGAATACTTAGAAATACAGAGCAGTATACTATATGCAGTTAATTTGAATAGAAACACCATCATGTCAGACTTGGTGTAGTAAGGTAAATAAAAAAATTACCTGACTACACTCAGCCAACTGTCTTTTATTTCATTTTTGCCTAACACCTGAATATTCTTGAAATAATCTTTAAAAATAAAACACATCATTTACATTTATTTGATATAAACTTTTAGAGTAAAGAATCACACACAAAAAAATAGCTTTTGTTTACATATTAACTTCACATGAAAGTGCAAGAAGTTTTTTTTTCTTTTAAAAACCAAACGTGTAATATCTATAAAACAGAATAAAATAAGTCAATACTTTTTTCTCTCATTTTAGATAGTATTTACTGTATATCAGTATTTATTGCTGTGTCCACATGTGTTCCTATGATGGAAATTTTCTTTAATGTACTTTGTTACGTTAGCAAGGTGCGATAGGGTGTCATTAAGAATCAATGGCACTGTCGTATACCTGCAAAATGGATGCACTTTATTTGAGTAATATGGGAACGCATGCGATTTTGTGCGTGTTCCTGCAACATACACATGTGTGATAATACAGGAAGAGAAATTTCTTCTTTAGGCCTCATGGCACATGGCTGTTAATTTGCGTAACGGTTCTCAAGCATAACATTTCCAGCACTTCCCCACACATTACTGCAGGTGTTGCATATAGCCACCAATACAAGTAAGTAATTGTACGAAGCTATACTCATGTAGTTGCCAATCGCTTCTGCATGCACATATGACGTATCTCCCCAAACATGAAAGAGTCCACAAGTTCATGTCAAAATACTGTAAACTTCAGTTTGCAGGAGTCCTATATAAAAATGGGACTTGCTAAGTAAAGCAGACACAAACTGTGCACTAGTTTCAAAACCTTGAATGAAAACCTTTAAAACTGACCACCATTTTTACTACACCATTATACCAAGCCAAAAGTATATCAATCTATAAAGTTGCATACTCTCTTGGCAGTAAATTATTTTCTGACAGAATGGTAAAATATCAAATCCATTGTATTGTTTTCAACATATGTAAAGTATTTGTAAACCTTCACCTTTTAAAACAACCCATTCAATATAAAATAGAAATGAAAAGTACAACATTTGTGTATAGATATAAAAACATAAATACTTTTTTCCCTTTTTTTTATCAGAATTCAGAGGGCTAGGGAAGGAGAAACAGCTGCACACTGGCCTTCCCAGTGAATGGCTAGGCTGGGGGTGTGTCAGGACTAGTCTGAGCATTGGAGAAGAGTAGGCTGAATTCTCTGCATAGCTAGAACACTCACCAAGCCGTGCTCTCATGCCTAGTATGGTTTGTTTTTAATAGGATTATAAATTTATCCCTGATTTACGTGTTTTTTTTATTTTTAAAAAAAGGTTGTCCATAACAAGTGCTGCTATGCTAGTCGTCTTATGTAATTCCAGTCTTATTTCATTTAACTTACTATATATTTATATATATATATATTAAACTGAGCTGAAAAACATACTTATTACCATGGATGCAATTTTAACATCCTTCCTAAGAATTTTCTCTGCTTCTGACTTTAGATTCCATTTTATTTTTGCGACTTGGCTGTTATTTAGCCTCCTGATCACTATGTGTCAAGTTGAAGATAATGAGTTGGAGGAGAACTTTCATTTTTAAAAGTGCAGACTACAGGGACATCATTT
This sequence comes from Staurois parvus, assembly GCF_062004578.1. Classification (NCBI taxonomy): domain Eukaryota; kingdom Metazoa; phylum Chordata; class Amphibia; order Anura; family Ranidae; genus Staurois; species Staurois parvus. The sequence goes on from NW_028318235.1 coordinate 3,790,434, forward strand.
TTAGACTTGATTTACTTTGTAAGCTATTGAATTGAAACAGGAATACAGCCAGTGAAATATAAGGACTACGGATGTACATGCACGTGTTCCAGGTGAGTGTCTTACCAAATAGTGGATAAAAATAAGAGCACCAGAACCTGCACATTCAGAAACATGCCAGCAACAACAGCTCACATACTTCTATTCTGTCAGGTTCAGTTAAACTGTTAGCACTCCTTGCTTAAAAAGTTAAGCTAAGTCAAGAACTTTTGCTACTGCCATGAAATCTGTGGAAAGCCTAAGTAGCTGAGACATATAAACATTCTCACATAACTACTGCAAACAACATGCATCTCACTTAACTTTTTACACACCAGGAGATAAAGCAATTTGTAAAGACTAATTAAAGATCTCTGGAAATAAAAAAAACTGCTGTTTTTAAACTGCACAGAAAAAAATAACTTAAAGAGCATTTTCAGAAAAACAACAGCTAATGCACTGTAGGCCAAAAGCCTTACTAGTATGTTTTTATTAGTATCATACCTCCTGATACTGTCCCTGATTTTGAGGGACTGTCCCTCATTTGCCACAAAGTTCCTCCTCATTTGTCCCTCATTTTGGTCTGATCTATATGATTGTGTATAAACTGCACTATTTATCTTTCAAGACGTTTTTCCCAGTGCTAAACCTTTCATCCAGTTTCTAAATTGTTGCATTTGTAAACTTCAAAAGCCAATATAAAGGAATAGTAGTGGTTAAAAAAAAGAATTTGTGGGTTTAACTAATCTTTTTTTTTGTAAAATTCACCTTTAAGGGGGCGTAATGGGGGGGCGGGAGGTTGTCCCATGTCCTATGACTACATACATTTGCTAATTGGTGTCCCTCATTCTCATCTCAAAAAGTTGAGAGGTATGTTAGTGTGTTTTTGGATTGTAGGAGGTACCTGTAACCATGGGTCATGCAGATTGTATAAAATGAGCCTACGCCCTTCCACTGATTGCTTCTGAGGATGTGGCGACACTGTCGACTTTTTCCAATGCTTCTGGAACTGTTGATATGTTCATAATTGTTTGCTACAGGTCAGTGATCTTATCTCCTCACCTCTGGGGCTTCCTAATATTTCCCATCCCAAAAACTGTATTTTTAGATATTTACCAATTTCTAAATATGCCGAAGTGTTATTATGTACACTCTATCTGCATACTAAAATAACAATTCTCCTAACGTAGAAGGGATCCTCTCCCACTTCTATTGAGATTTTGGAAAAAATGGATTAATGACAGTTTACCACTAAAAACGCATCAACTTGGGAAAAATCAGTTTCCACCATGCATATACCTGTCTCTCTGGATCCAGGGCCCTCACTAGCCTCATATATACAGTTGCAAGAAAAAGTATGTGAACCCCTTTGGGATTACGTGGAGTTTTGCATGAATTGGGCATAAAATGTGCTCTGAACGTCATCTAAGTCACAACAATAGAAGAACACAGTCTGCTGAACATAATACTACACAAACATTAGACGCTGCCATGGTTTAATTGCACATAACATGTAAACATTCACAGTGCAGGGAGGAAAAAGTATGTGAACCTTTGGACTTAATAACTGGTTGACCCTCTTTTGGCAGCAATAACCTCAACCAAACGTTTCCTGTAGTTGCAGATCAGACCTGCACAACGATCTGGAGTCATTTTGGACCACTCTTCTTCACAAAACTGTTTCAGTGTAGCAATATTCTTTGGATGTCTGGTGTGAATCGCTCTCTTAAGGTCATGCCACAGCATTTCAATGGGGTTGAGGTCAGGACTCTGACTGGGCCACTCCAGAAGGCGTATTCTGTGCTGTTGCAGACATTGTTTTGTTGAATTACTTGTATGATTTGGGTCATTGTCCTATTGCATCACCCATCCTCTGCGGAGCTTCAGTTGGCGAACAGATGGGCGTACATTTTCCTGCAAAATGGCTTGATAAACTCTGGAATTAATTTTCCCATCAATGACAACAATCCGTCCAGGCCCTGAGGCAGCAAAGCAGCCCCAAACCATGATGCTCCCTCCGCCATGTTTTACAGTGGGGATGAGGTTTTGATGTTGGTGTGCTGTGCCTTTTTTTTCTCCACACATAGTGTTGTGTGTTCTTCCCAAACAACTCAATCTTGGTTTCATCTGTCCACAGTATATTTTGCCAGTAGTGCTGTGGAACATCCAGGTGCTCTTTTGCAAACTTCAAACGTGCTGCAATATTCTTTTTTGGACAGCAATGGCTTCCTCCGTGGTGTCCTCCCATGTACTCCATTCTTGTTTAATGTTTTCCTTATTGTAGATGTGTCAACAAAAATGTTAGCATGTGCCAGAGATTTCTGTAGGTCTTTAGCTGACACTCTGGGATTCTTCTTTACCTCATGCAGCATTCTGCGCTGTGCTCTTGCAGTCATTTTTACAGGACGACCGCGCCTAGGGAGAGTAGCAACAGTGCTAAACTTTCTCCATTTGTAGACAGTCTGTCTTACCGTGGACACATGAACATAAAGGCTTTTGGAGATACTTTTGTAACCCTTTCCAGCTTCATGCAAGTCAACAATTCTTGATCGTAGGTCTTCTGAGAGCTCTTTTCTGCGAGGCATGGCTCACATCAGACAGTGCTTCTTGAAACCAGTAAACCCAAAACAGGTGTGTGTTTTTTAAGGGCAGGACAGTTGTCAGCAACACATCCAATATCATCACACTGATTGGAGTCAAGGTTGGCTCACTCCTGGCTCCAATTATCTCTGGGAGAAGTCATTAAGCTAGGGTCTCACATACTTTTTCCTCCCTGCACTGTGAATGTTTACATGTTATGTGCAATTAAACCATGGCAACATCTCATGTTTGTGTAGTATTATGTTCAGCAGACTGTGTTCTTCTATTGTTGTGACTTAGATGACGTTCAGAGCACATTTTATGCCCAATTCATGCAAAACTCCACGTAATCCCAAGGGGTTCACATACTTTTTCTTGCAACTGTAACACTGATATCAAATGCTTTCTATTGTAACTGGGCTTTTCTTTCTTGTTTAAAGGGTTGTTCACCCTTACCAAAAAACTGCCTATGCAGATAAAAGGCCTCTGTCCATAAAAACAAACCATGCAGTTTTGACTAAAGTTGAATAATGATCATTAATGTACCTCATGAAGCCTGACTGGAAAATCCCAGGACATTGCTAAGCACATTGCTAAGAGACGCCCAGCTATTACTGTTCACCTCCACCACCGCAGGAGTGAGCTCTCAATTGCTGAGCTCAGAGCTACTGCATCAGGGAAGAGAAAGAGCATGTAAAGGGGTTTGCTGCATCAAAGAAAAAACTCACTTCTGTGATGAAGGAGGTGAGCAGTGTTCAGTATTGAGTTGGCCCACCCTTTTCAGCTATAACAGCTTCCACTCTTCTGGGAAGACAGTCCACAAGGTTTAGGAGTGTGTCTATGGGAATGTTTGACCATTCTTCCAGAAGAACATTTGTGAGGTCAGGCACTGATGTCGGATGAGAAGGCCTAGCTGGCAGTCTCTGCTCTAATTCATCCCAAAGGTGTTCTATCGAGTTGAGGCCAGGACTCTGTGCTGGCCAGTCAAGTTCCTCCACCCCAAACTCACTCATCCATGTCTTTATGGACCTTGTGTACTGGTGGGCAGTCATGTTGGAACAGGAAGGGGCCATCCCCTAACTGTTCCCACAAAGTTGGGAGTATGAAATTGTCCACTATGTCTTGGTATGCTGAAAACGTAAGAGGTCCCTTCACTGGAACTAAGGGGCCAATCCCAACCCCTGAAACACAACCCCACACCATAATCCCCCCTCCACCAAACTTGGTACAATGCAGTCAGGCAAGTACCATTCTCCTAGCAACCGCGAAACCCAAACACGTCCATCGGATTGCCAAACAGAGAGGCATAATTGGTCACGCCAGAGAACATGTCTTCAATCTAGAGAGTCCAGTGGCGGTGTGCTTTACAGCACTGCATCTGACGCTTTGCAATGCACTTGGTGATGTAAGGCTTGAATGCAGCTGCTCAGCAATGGAAACCCATTCCATGAAGCACTGTTGTTGTGCTAATTTGAAAGCCACACGAAGTTTGGAGGTCTATTGACTCTTCAGACAGTTGGCGACTTCTGTGCTCCAGCATGCGCTGACCCCTCTCTGTCACTTTATGTGGCCTTCCACTTCGTGGCTGAGTTGCTGTTGTTGCCAGTTGCTTCCACTTTGTTATAATACCACTAACAGCTGACCGTGGAATATTTAGTAGCAAGAAAATTTCATGGATGGACTTATTTCACAGGTGGGACCTATCACGCTACCACACTTGAATACACTGAGCTCCTGAGAGCGACCTGTTCTTTCACAAATGTTTGTAGAAGCAGTCTGCATGCCTTGATTTTATACACCTGTGGTCAAGGAGGTGATTGGAACACCTGAATCCAATGATTTGGAGGGGTGTCCTAATACTTTTGGAAATATAGTGTATGTGTGGTGGAAACTGATAACCCCATATTGTATCAAATGCATGGGACTTTTTCCCAAGTTGATGAGTTTTTGTAAAGATGCCTTTAAGTTTTGATATACTAGTAGCTTTTGATGTGCAGAGCCATGACAGACTAGTACAACTGTTGTACTTGTACTTTTTATGTTACTGTCAGAATTTATACATAAATAAATAAAACCTTGGTCAAATAAACAAAACAACTCAATTCAGAGAATGTCTTTGGTGGCAAAGGCTGAGAAAGTTGTGTTTGAAGATCTAAATTGTTAGTGGCAAAGATCACAAGACAATACTGAAAAAAAATGTATTTAAGACAAGCAAAACAGTATAAAAAAAAAGTCTAAAATGCATTATGTGAATAAGACAAAGAATCACTCTTCACAGAAAACCCTAAAAGGAATATAGAAACATATTCAAGTGACAAAAAAAATAAAAATCTGGAAGTCTCTTCCAAGTATCAGCTACTCTTTTTGGTAAAATAATACTTTAAAAGAATATGTAAACCCAACATTTCATATTCCTGACATGTGCCTGCTGTACCATGTACTTGTATGAAATGTATCCTATTCTCTTTGTATTGCTTATTTTGTGTGAAATTCCTGGTGTTCCTGTCAGTCCCTCTGCTTTCCTAAGAAAAACTGATCACACTAAGCAGGAGAGCACAGCTTGGTCAGTTCTCTAGCTATGACATGGGGCTGACCTGCTGTCTTCCAGACTTGCCCTCCTCCAATGATCAAACTTGTCCTGACACACCCTTCCTGCATAACCTTTGACTGGAAAATTCAGTATGATATTACTTCTCCTCCCGCAGCAGCTGAGAACAGAGAGAACAGAAGGAATGTGATCACTTATAAAATAAAAGGGAAAAAAGGTATTTATAATTTTTTTATATCTATACACAAATGTTTTTTCTTTCATTTCTACTTTAAACTGAATGGCTGCAGCGGTGTGGAAATTTTTTAAAAAACCACTTGTCCAGGGACTAAATCGGGCCCCAATCTACTTGTCCCTCATGACAATCTATTTGTTCAGATAAAAAAAATTAATTTTAACCAAAACGGATTTAAATCTGAGGCGCTTTTAGGAATGTCTTTAGGAAGGGCTTAATGGTGACTTAAACGTTTAATATTTTTAACATTGCGCAGTAGGCAGGGGAGAGACCTTGCAGTGTAATGAGTACTGATTGGTTACTCGTCAGGAAAGGAGAGTGTCCAACTTATCCTTTATCCCCTTTGCTGCCAGAGCCATTTTTGCATTTTTTGCACAACATTAAAAAATTATTTTAGGCCTGAAGATGACACAAAACCCCAAACATTATATATTTTCTGAGACCCTAGAGAATAAAATAGTGGTAGTTCCAATTTTTTATGTTGCATGATATTACCGCAAAATTTCAGTAAATAATACAAGTTCATTTTAGGGCAGAAAAAAGCAATAAATTACACAATTTTTTTGTAAAATATAAAAGATGAAGTTGCAACGAGTAAATAGATATCCAACTTAATTGGATAACAAAGCTTAATTTTGTGCATGCTTGCGAAATGGTGATGAACTTCTGTACCCTATATTTTCTATAGGTGACGCTTTTAAAGCCCCTTATAGATCATCAGTTTAGTGTTACAGAGAAGATCTAGGGCTAGAATTATTGCTCTCATTCTGGCATGTGCAGCAATATGTGACATGTGTATCGCAATCGACATTTTCATGCATAGGAGCCCCAGCATGTGCTTTTACGTTGATACGTGCGTATATGTGGGAATGAGGTGCTTCAATTTTTTTTTTGAGGGGGGGATGTTATGTGCTTGGGTGTAACTTTCATTTTTTACCATAAAAAAAACTTTTTTTCCATCACATAGAGGACAAAGTCCGCTATGTGATAATTTTTGGTTACAGGTTCTCTTTATTGAGACATCCAGGGTCTAAATGACCCTGGATGTCTTCCCTGTGCTCCCCTGAATGTAATACGGTGCACATCACACGCATTACATTGTTTTCCGGCCTCCATGGCCGGGAATCTCTCAACGGGGACCCGGAAGTGATGTCATAACATCACTTCTTGGTCAGGATAAGAAGGGGAGGGGACGTGTCCGCTCTCCTCCCTCCCCTCTAGCTGACAGTGGTGAGCCCACAGATGGGCAAATGGGCAAACGTAGTCTAGGAGACCTTAAGCAGGGGTAGGTTCATGGGGCGGGGAAGAGAGGCTGGCACTGTGTCGAAGCAATCGGGCGAAACAGATTCAACATCCCTGAAGGTGATCATTTACAATCCTTTTAAGGTTTGTTTTGAACTTTCCTCCTCCTAGTATGAGGTCATGTCCCCGTGTTCTTGATCTTAGCTTTGAAATGAAAATACTGCCTCTTGAACCTTATTCTTGTATTTAAAGGTTTCAGTCATGTCTTCCTTTTCCCTTCTTTCCAGACTGTACATATTAAGTTCCTAAAGTCTCTCCTGATATGTTTTGTCCCTCAGAGATGGTACCATTTTTGTTGCCTGGACTCATTATATCTTATCATTATCTTTGTGATATTTTTGTATTTTCTTTTAGTAAATATTATGTTCAGGACTAAAAAAAAAGTGGCTGGCTTACTACAATGTTTGATGGCTAGATTTGAATATTAGCATATCAGTTACATACATACCAGTTATAAATTTAAAACATTTTAAATCATAAAACAACTGACAAAAACCATTATAGGTTCCCTTCAGAGTATATCTAAAGCCAAAAGCTAAAAAATACTTTGGATAGAGTAGGGGAGGGTTAAAACCCCTAAATGTTTTTTTTTATTGGTGGGGGTTGTTTTCTGTGCCTGACTATGGGACTTCCCTTTATTTTCTCTCCTGTAGACTCAACAGGAAGTGAGAATATATCTTTTTAATGTGAGGGAAAAACCTTGTTGGAAAATAGAAAAGCACCCCCATTGGAATATTTACCATTTACTATTGTTCTGGTGGCAACATATAAATTTGGATTTACCCCTACTTTTATTTCCAAACACACTGGTTAGCAGGACAATAATAAGATAATCATCCTATACCTACTAATACAGCCAAAAAATGATACAGTCCCTGCCCATCAGCAGTTTAATCTTGAATGTCCTTACAACATTCTTATGCCCATGCACTCAGACATAGCAGTGTCAGACTTTCTGGAAGCAGATTAACAGGCCAGATACTGCAACAGAAGGCCACTGAGATGCAATGCTTCCCATGATCTTTACTTGTAACCTTTAGTTTGGTAATATGTATTTTATTAATTAGTGCTTTGGTTACAGTTTATGCAGAAATGGAGAGGATAGTGAGATTAGGATTTAATGTCATATTTTAAAACCTCTGATGGCATAAATGGCAAAAATACCTAGCTGTTTACAGTCAATCTTTAGAGCACAACTGAAGTGGAGCACGAACTGAAGTGGAGCATTGGATAATCCAGAGTCTGTCATTTAAACAATAATTTATGTTAGGACTCATTCATGCCGCAACACTGAGTGCTGCATGGTGACAGTCATTTAGTTTGCTAAAGCACTGTTTATTATAAATAATTGTAATTTTGGTCATAGTTTTTCCCAGGGTGGGTTTCCTGATTGTGACATAAGGGACCATGTGTTGAAATAGCCTCTTTTAGTCTTCATCTGAAACCCATGTAACAATGCAAGAGAACAATTGGGAGACAGAGACAGAATAGTGTAACCGCATAACAGGAAGTGCCTGAACAAGGACTTTTTTGGCAAGATCATCAGTTATTAAAATTATTTAAAAAATTATAAATAATTAATTTTTTTTTTAAAAACTGCACCGATTTAAAAATTCTAAACACTGTCTTTCAAACTACATTACCATGTCAGTGTTTTAGAGATTTTGATGATTGGAGTTACATACTTTTGATAGGAACTAAAATTTGGACTCTGGTTTAAAAAACGGTAAAGGTAATAGCAGCTAGTATTGCTTGCAGTCCCCCTGATGCTGATCTTTCTCCCAATATTTACCATGCCTTGTTTTACACTGTGTGTGTGGAGGCAGCAAACTTGGTAGAGGCAGGACTTTGTTTTCTCATGCCAGTGCCTCCAGAAAGCAGAATAGTGAGTAGCACAGTAGCAGAGTTATGAAATCTCATGAGAGTAAAAGTGGGAGACAGCAGTGCCATACACCTATCACTGCAAATGAACAGCTATGAGGCTCAAGGTACACAAAGTGCCTAGGTTCCCTCACATACCAAGGAACTCACTGCTATAGTTTGGGAGGAATGCCAGACAAAATGTTGATTTTTTTTTTTTTTTACATATGCACAATTAGGAATTTCAGATGTTTAATATAACATAGCCAAACTTCACCTTTTGAATTTATGTCCACTTCAAGACTGCCCATTTTGAAGGGAAATTATTAGGGGGTGAGTGAAACTGATATTTTTTTGTTCCATTGTTACTAAAAGTGATGATATTTTGACAAAATTTCATAATTGAAATCAATGGGGATGGTAAAATTAAAGCATTTTTTTAATAATAAAAAGAGTGCAGCGCTACAGTGAATGACATGAGTGACATGAAAATAATATATAACATAAAAAATAGTGACTTGCGTGAGCAAATAATCAGTGCATAATTATCAATGCAATATGAGCAATCAATCTCTTATATATAGTGTACACAAATTGTAAATAAACATAACATCAAGTGGTGTGTGAATCCGTGACAATACTTCCTCCTAATGCACTCACCAGAAACATATAAAGAATGCGCATTCAAAATGGAAAAAACTCGTCCAGTAGGTAAGCCTTATCCACCGCCAAGCACAGGTAAATGGTATGCACAGCTTTAATTCAATGGAGACAGTTGGTTCCCCCAGAAGGTGGAGCCTACATGCTGACATCACGCCACCGTGTCCATATTATTGTAAGTGGATTTGATCTGTTTGTATGCTCCACGTGGATACTTTTTATGCTTTAATAAAAATTTACTGCGTCATAAGCGGTTCTCTGTGGCTCTTTTTGTGAGCTGTTTCCATCAAGGTTGGGCCATTTTGTTTCTGAAGATTGAGCCACCTTATGGAGGAACCAACTGTCTCTATTGAATTAAAGCTGTGCATACAGTTCACCTGTGCTTGGCAGTGGATAAGGCTTACCTACTGGAGGAGTTTTTCCATTTTGAATGCGCATTCTTTATATGTTTCTGGTGTGTGCATTAGAAGGAAGAATTGTCACGGATTCACACACCACTTGATGTCACGTTTATTTACAATTTTTGGACACTGATTGCTCATATTGCATTAATAATTATGCACTGATTATTTGCTCATGCAAGCCACTCATTTTTATGTTATATATTATTTTCACAACACTTATGTCATTCACTGTAGCACTGCACTCTCTTTTTATGATATGTTTATGAGGATAAATCGGGTTGTCATTTTTGCGCTAGCAGCTGAGGCTTTTTCTCCCCGGGCGCTTTCTATATTCTTCTTTTTACATCAAGGGTTTTATGTTTGTTTTTTTAGGGGTTGCCAGGGCTTTAAATGGCTTCAGCAAATTGTGTAATCTCCTTTCCTCTATTCCAGGGGTCTCCAAACATTCTAAACAAAGGGTCAGTTTACTGTCCTTCAGAGGGGCCAGATTGTGGCCAGTGTGAGTGGAAAATGCCCCAATAACAGTGGGAGTAAATAATGCCTCACCTTTGGTGTCAGGGGGAGGAATTGTTCCCCATCATTTGTGTCATTGAGAGAAATTGTGCCCCAATTGTTGGTGTCAGTGGGAGGCATTGTTCCCCATCATTTGTGTCCTTAGGAGGAATTGTGCCCCAATCATTGGTGTCAGTGGGAGAAATAGTGCCCTATTGCTGGTGTCAGTGTGAGGAATTGTTCCCCAGTCGTTGGTGTCAGTGGAAGGAATTTCGCCCCATCATTGGTGTCAGTGGGAGGAATAGTGCCTTATTGTTTGTGTCATTGGGAAAAATTGTGCCTCATCATTGGTGTCATTAGAAGGAATAGTGCCCCATTGTTGATGTCAGTGGAAGGAATAGTGCACCATCATTGGTGTCAGTGGACAGAAGAGTGTCCCAAGGGCCTGATAAAGACATGCAAAAGGCCGCAGTTTGGAGCCCATTGCTCTATTCTAAACCTGTTTTTGTGCCACTGTACTGTCACAAAATATTTTAAATTGTGAAAGATTCTAATATATATTCATAGGGTTTGTCTACTAAACTATGTATTTTAAATTCTGTTTCAATGTGGACCTAAAGTCTGCTATAGCTATTCTCCCTCTCTCACTAACCTCTAATGGCCCATTTACACTTTGGCGTTACAGTAAAACATGTGCTTTACCGTGTGTCAGGGCAAAGCACAGAAACTTGCATACTATGGCACAATGTCATTCCTTTAATTTTCAATAGCACCCCCAACATGCAAATACAGTAGTGGGGAACACACACACACTGCAGTGTACCACTACTTACAACATTTGTCCAGGGGTGATCATCTGTCCCTAGATGCAGGTAACTGCTGGATATGTGGATACATGTGGATACATGCTTACAGTTATGGACAACCCTAGCTTCGTTGAGCCTGTCCAAGATCTGATTGGAGATACAGGCCACAGATTTCTGCCATATGCCTTCTGTATGGTCGATTTAAGATGTGTAAATGAGGCATAAGTGTACGTGTAGTAAAGGTCAAAATCACTTGGACAATATTACAATGTTTATCCTGTATATATGCTCTACAAGTCATTGGCTTCTTTGTCCTTTATCTAAGCAGTAATGCTTAAGAAGGTTAGGAAGAAAACTGCATAACATTAAATCCTCAGGTTTATAATTTATTGCTTAAAACATTAGGCCCCTTTTCAACACTTGAGTGTTTTTCATCTCATTTTCCTATACTTGACTATGCTCAACATTGTGTTCACACCTGTATTTTTTACAGTATATTCTATGCCCCAAAAAACATAAGCCTTTTTGAACATATTTAGGCATTTTTGTCCTCATAGACTTCAATGGGAGTGTTGTAAATGCGCAATACGTATTTTTGCCTGAAGAACTCCTCTTCTCCTCTAGAACTGCTCTCATCGCTTTGCCCAGCTTAGGAGTCAAACATATGGAGGTTAATATGTGCACAAAACTTGTAAAATGGCTGAAAAAAACCCCTTCAAAGAAATATGCTTTTCTTATGTTGTGCTCAGCTGTGATTTCACACTGGATAGTGCTAAACAAGCGCAATCTGAAATACTAAGGCTGCTTTCACACTGATCAGTTCAAAAGAGGAAAAAACACAAAATAATTAAATCCTATGGAATTCTTCACATTGGTCAGTTGCAGGTCCGCTGTATTTTTCAAAGTCCTGCTTGCTGCATTTTTGGTGCATATTTAGTGGGGTAAAAAAAAGAAAGCACCAAAAATGCATCTTCCCATTGAAATGAATGGATAATGCATCAAAAACACACCAGCAGTTGCATTTTTGGTGTTTTTTTGAGTCACATTTTTTACAAGTGCAAAACACACCAGAAATGCAGCATGAAAAAAAAACAGCAAAAACACATATGTGTTTTTCCGTGTTTTTGCAAGGGAGCAGTGTGAAAGTAGCCTAATGCACCCACGCTTTGCTGAACCTCCAGGAGTGGGTATTCAATTCTCTGGCCAGTGTAATGATGTCACAAGCTCCACCTCTCAACTCTCACTGGACGACTTCCTCAGGAGCAGCATCTGTGAAATCACATAGCGACGCCTATATACAGTAGTCCTACTTCATTCTCAAGCCCTCTCACTTGATTTATAACATAAGAGTTATGTATATATTATATATATATATATATATATATATATATATATATATATATATATTCAGTATAAACTAAGCTGCTTTGTTCCACAGTAACCATATACAGTATTTGTAGTACATTAAAGAAATAGACCAGCACTGTTCACTACACATCTGGAAGAGGGAGCCTGATATTTATTAAAAACACTCAACTGACTAAACAAAGTAGGAAGGACTGTATATTGAGGTTGCTATGATGATGTCACATATGCTACATCTGAGGAAGCAGTCTGGTGATGAAATGTATTGAGCTTTGTGGTTTGTGACATCATCACGCTGGCCAAAGAACACAATATCCACTCCCAGAAGTTTGGAGGAGCACATTAAAGTATACATTGTGCTTATTTAGCACTATCCAATGTAAATTGTATCACTGTTTTTATTAAAAAATGTGACTTTGATGCTACTTTATTGCCAAGGAGTGTAAAGTTGCATTAAAGTCACAGTACATGAACAGTACTGCCATACTCTCCTATTAGCCAATAAAGAAACACACCACAAAACGCACCAAAAAAATGCATCAACCGCAACCTGCATAGATGTGAACCTAGCCTTATAGTAAATCAGCCCCATAGTATAACAATTACAATGTGTCAACTTATAATAAAAACAAACAGTTACATTCAGGTGAGGTACAATCAGGATGAGCACTGAGTCTTTAAAGACCTTTTTTTTCTTAACCATTAGCCCTAGGCCAATTCTGACATCCCTCTCCTACATGTAAAAATCAGCATTTTTTTGCTAGAAAATTATTTATAACCCCCAAACATTGTTTTTTTGTTAAGCAGAGGCCCTAGAGAATAAATTGGTGGGTGCTGCAATTTATTTATGTCATGCGATATTTGCCCAGCAGTTTTTTAAAATTTTTTGGGGAAAAATACACTTTAATGAATATTAGTGCACACAAACATAATATAATACCCAATTTTTGGTTATATATAAAAGTTGATGTTACACCAAGTATATATACCAAACATGTCACGCTTCAAAATTGCGCATGCCCATGGAATAACAACAAACTATTTTACATTAAATTATCCGTTGGCAACGCTTTAAAAGCCTTTACAGATTACCACTTTATATTTAGAGAAGAGGTCTGGTGTTAGCATTATTGCTCTCACTCTGACATTTGCGGTGATACCTCACATGTGTGATTGCTGTTTACTTATGCATCACTTTTGTTGCTATCACAAGGGGTGAACAATATCCCTTTTGATAGCATAGGCCACGACAGGTCCACTCTATGAAGAGATCTGGAGTCTATGAGATCCCATATTGCTCTTCTGGCCTCCGAAGCAGCAGATAAACTGGAGATCGGTTTCATCTGCTGCTACCCAAGTCAGCAATGGCACCGAAACAGGAAGTGCCAAATCCTTGGCGATTCTGGTTTCTGTCATCACACAGTGGGAGGAATAAAATCAGCTTCTCTCTCTGTGTTTGGGGAAGCTGATGCCACATGTGGCATCCTTACCAGGCTCCCTGATTGCTTGGGAGAGTCCAGTAAAGTCGGTGGCAGGAGGGGGGGATGGGACCTCCTTCCACCACCTATAAAGGTAATCCAGCAGCTTCTTAGCCACTAGGATTACTTTTACATTCAAGGGAATTGCCAGCCCTAAAAAAATATTTATTGGCCATCTTTGCAGCTGCAGTGATGACCAAGATATTACCCTTCCAATGCAGCACATCGCTGGTCAGTAAGTGGTTAAAGTGGAACTAAACCCTCCTATCCTTTTCAGCCACATAAGCTGCTATCTTAGCCTCTGTTTGATCTGCAACTGCCATAAAGCTGCACATATGTTCAGTTATTACACCAGGCATTTGATGGTTTTAGCAGTTTGGTAGAGAGCACAAGTGTGGCAGTTAGCATTCCCGGTATTCCAGGAATGTAACTTTATTTTGACACTTAAATCGATGCGTTTTGTTACAGTTTAAAAAGCAAAATACAAAATAAGCACAAAGGACTTCTGTCTTCTAACTTCGTAGAAATCTTTCCCTCTAATGCCAACCCACACACCTGCTGCCATAAACTTCCAGTACAGCAAGGGTTAACAGAGGACAGCAGGGGTTAACAAAGGAGCTGTCACAGACTTTCATCAAGTGTGCCCAATTATGCCCACCTTTCTGCCAAGCTCCTCCATTCACAGAAACCACACTACAGCTTCTATGAATAAAACTTGATCTATGAATGGAAGGGGCCGATCTTTCAATCATCTCCCTGTCTTCAATTCATAAATCCTGTTGTATTCATAAAAGTTGTAGTAACGGTTTCTATGAATGGAGGAGCTGTGCATAATGAGCAGGCATAGTTAGGCACTCTTGATGAAAGCCTGTAATAGTTTCTAGTAACCCCCACCTCACTGGAGGACTATTGTGGTGAGGGGAGGGGGGTTTGAGGAGGAGGATTTCTACTGATCTGAAAACAGAAGCACAAGGGATGCATCACACTGAAGGTATTATCCCTTGTGCTTATTTTTTGTTTTTTTTAGGCGAATCTAAGCTTTAAGTTTAGCGAGCTGTAGAAATAGGAAGAGATACACCTTGCCCGGCCTGAGTGGTTAACAAGTGAGAGCAGCTTCAGCTCAATTCATCTTAACCATGCCCCCCAACATGTTTCACCCTGCCCCCAGGGCTTAATCATGGAGACACCTTCATGATTAAGCCCTGAGGTGGGGAAACATGTTGGAGGCATTGCTTGGATGAATCGAGCTGAGGCTGCTCTTACTTGTCAGGCTGGGCGAGGTGTGCGGCAGGTGGGGTATCTCTTCCTATATCTACAGCTTGCTTTGGTCTGGACAAACCATTCCCAAGCCTGCACCTTCCTCAGTCAGCGGCATCCAATTCATCGGATCCTGTGAACCTCAGCAGCGGCCACTAAGCATTTATCATGGGTAAATTTAGCGAGTTTAACAAAAATGTACATTTCTGGCTGTGTTGTGGTCCATTAAAACACATTGTGCGCATAAACACAAGTTTGGAAACGCGTGACAACACAATAGCCACAAATACTGCCATGAGCTCCCGAAGTTCTTTTTAACAGCTTCCATTTTCTTCTTACCAGTGGATCAGTGCTTTCAGGTCTGTGACGTGGTCACAATCTGAATGAAGCAGAGGCACCTATTTGCTGCCTCCGCCTGAGAAGCCAATCCTCAGCTCTGCTTACATATGCATTCCATAACCTCTTTTTGGCAATCAGCTCCTATACACAACCAAGGTGCTGCAAATAAGGTGACAGCCAACAAGTGGTTAATCAGATTGTCCTGTGTCCGCATGACTGTGGAGGGACATTAGATGGTAAGCTCCTTCAGAACCAGGTGCTAACTGAACGTTTTCCTTGTGGTGCTAAAGCAAAAGCATAGCATAACAATAACGTGAATGACTGAACTGAATGAACATGGTTAGTGTAGCAGGTAAAGATAAAAATAAACGACTCATCGCAAATGACATAAATACATAATCACATGAAAGAGGCAAGGTAAGACGCACCATTTAGCAAGCATAGAGCAATGAAAAAAAATATTCTAGACAATCACAACAGCCCTTTAAAAACAAGAGCACTTTATTTCTATTCTCTCCCTGCAAACACAATATATATGGATTTTTTTCTACGGAGGTTTTTGATTTTTATTTTTTTCCCTATCGTTTGGACTAGACGGACTCATAATTTTTCTTTTCCCCTTCCGATCGGCGACGATCTCTGCTTCCTAAAAAAAAAACAAACAGCTTTCGTTTGAAAGCCACCTTGACGTCACCACCCCCAATGTATTCTGCTGACACATTTTTTTATTGTGAAAAATCCTTTTTCTCCCTCCCACCTTGTTCATCGCTATAGTGCAGATAAAAAAAAAAAAAGAATGGCGAGGTGCGATAGCGACGATGAGCTCTATAGTAACACAAGAGCGTGGACCAGGAATAACAAAAAAAATGAACGCGATCGCATCCTCGGTGGGATCGGGGGGCTGAAACGTCGACGCATTCCCGTCGTCGGAAGGTAAAGCCACGGAGAGGGCTTTGCATCCTAATTTGCAGACGTGTCATCGCATTGTGATGGGCGTCCGGGGCAATGGAAATAAAGGATGGCCAATCTAATCGTAATAAATAAAAAATGATATGTAAATATAATAATAATAATACAATAACAATAAAGAACTGTTATCAATATAATAATAATAATACAAATGATAATAATAAAAATATGATGTGCTCTAATAATGTTACCTTTCAGAGAAGGGTCCCCTCAGCAGTCCCATGAGCTCAGCAATAGGCTGGGAGGTGGGGAGGCAGCAGCCCAGCCATCCAGAGCCCCTTGCAGGGCGGATGTGATGATGATGATGGAGCCCAGAGATGCAGGACGAAGCCGCTATGGCTGAAGATGAAGCGATCCCAATGATAAACAAGGCGCTGTGAGGAGGCAGGCCCCAAGAAGAGTCCGAGGATGGCAGCCAGAAATACAGATCCCACAAATGCTGCACCTGTTCTCTGGATGCAACAAAAAAAAAAAGAAAAAAAAAGAAAAGGAAAAGCCAAGCCAGCAAATCTCCTGTATTTGTCTATTAATAAAGGCGTCCGTCCATGGTCAGCCCGCGGTGCCCAGATGTGGCTGCTTCTCGTCTGCCCTGACTGGAAGGAGAAGGCATCATCCTCATCACCATCCAGCTGTCAGGGCTGGAAGACGACACTGGCCATCTCTGAAGATGCAGGCAGGAGATAGGAGGAGAAGGAGGGCGAAGACAATGCGGCTCGGTTGCGGGAGGAGAGAAGATTAAAAAAAAAGCCAGAGGAGATGCTTGGGTCCGTGCAGCTCGCTTTACTTCATAGCCGTCCAGGGAGCCGAGCAGACGCCATAGCAGAAAACACAAGGCTGCAGCTTAGGCTGTCAGTGCTAGGGAACGGGGAAGAAAGGCAGAAGGCACAGGGAGAAAAATCAAGGCGGGGGAGGGGAGCTCATGGAACCCTAGGAAGGCTCCAGAAATATGGACTCTTGCGCCACCTAGCACATGCCTGTGAAATATGGGGCCACTGATTTTTTTTTACCTCACAAATAACTCATTTCATGTCGTCCTGCTTTACTCAGTTCAGTCAGTAGCATTCAGAATTACAGTCCAATCACAGGAATTACAGTCCAATCACAGGGCCATGTATTTTAAAGTAGGACTAAATCTACAATTTAAAGTAGAACAGTGGGCAAAACTTTTTAGTTTTGTTTTGGATAGGGTAAGGGAGGGTTATAACCCGTCAGATTTTTTTTTCACCATGCATGTCCCATTGCGGAGATTTCCCTTCACTTCCAGTCCCATAGACATGGAAGTGAGAGGAAATCCCTGCAAATTAAGGGAATTCATTGGGGACCCCCAGATCACTAGAACTAGTGTCCCCATTGGAACATTTCCCCTCTATTTCTTTTCTGGGGGCAACCCAAAAATTTGTGTTGTCCTATTTCTGAGATTTCCCTTCACTTTCGGTCCCATAGCCAAACAGGAAGTGAGAGGAAATCCCTGCAAATTAAGGGAATTCATTGGGGACCCCCAGGCTCTCAGAACTAGTGTCCCCATTGGAAATTTCTCCTCTATTACTTTTCTGGAGGCAACCCACAATTTGGGTTGTCCTTTTCTCTGAGATTTCCTTTCACTTTCTGTGCCATAGCCAAACAGGAAGTGAGAGGAAATCCCTGAAAATTAAGGGAATTCCTTGGGGACCCCCAGACTATCAGAACTAGTGTCCCCATTGGAAGATGTCCCCTCTATTGCTTTTCTGGGGGCAACCCAATATTTGGGTTGTCCTTTTTCTGAGATTCTCCTTCACTTTCTGTCCCGTAGCCAAACAGGAAGTGAGGGGAAAACCCTGAAAATTAAAGGAATTCCTTGGGGACCCCCAGGCTATCAAAACTAGTGTCCCCATTGGATATAGCGCCTTTAAAGGTAGCTTCTCAAAGTGCTTTACAAAGAAAACTCAAGAAATATGCAGGATAAAATAAAGGAAAAAGGGACTATTACATGAAAGCTTAAGAAAGAAAAAAGTTTTTAGCTTTGAATTGAATGAGTTTAGAAAACATGACTCACTGATATTCTTTGCAAGGAATTCCAGAGTTTTGGGGCGTAGCAGAAGAAGGCTCTGTCTCCCATCGAGTGTAGGTGAGTAGGGGGGACACACAGAAGACCAAAATTTGAGGAGCAGAGGTTACGATGGGGTAAGCAAGATGATAAATGTTCAGAGAGATAATGCGGTGCCAAGCCATGAAGAGCCTTGTACACTCACCGGCCACTTTATTAGGTACACCTATTCAATTTAAAATATATATATACATATATATATCCCAGCGCCCAAAGACAAAAACCTGAGTGATTATGCAGCTGTGCAACAGTGAAAAACACCAATAAGTAACATCAGAAAAAAACAGCGCAAAACCAAAATCTCCAAATATATATTATATGAGTGAACAAACAAAAAAGAGAACGCCCTGTGGGTGGGGCGAAACGCGTTGACACACTTCCGGTCCACCGTTATTGTGGTTCACATCACTTCTGGTGTTTGGAACGCACGCCGAGGGGTGCGCTCCAGGCGGCCATCTTAGGGGTGGAAGGCTGTTCATCCTCTGCAATTCAATAGAAGCGTGAGATCCCTAAAATGTTTACTGTGGAACCTGGATACCTTTAAGCCATTTAGGCTATTAAACAAGGCTTTTGATTATATTTTACCATGTGAGTGGCCTGAATTTATGTTTTTTATTTTAATGTGAATGTGGCAGTATTACACTATGTTGTTTCTTTTTCTCTGCACTATGGAGGAATTCATGGAGGAATAAAGTGGAGGCGATTATTATACCCAGAAAGGGTGAAAAAGAAGATTTGATCTTGTTTAAAGGGGGTATAGGATCCCTTATATCCTATAAGGCTCATCACTCACCTCTATCTGGTGAGTGCGGTTGATATTTTTTCACATGGTGGAAGGTGGAAGCATATTGTGAATAATTTATATACTGAACTCAATGGGAACAAGGACTTTTCTGCACATGGACACTTGATTTGATTTTTTGTTTGCTCACTCATATAATATCTATTTGGAGATTTTGGTTTTGCGCTGTTTTTTTCTGATGACACCTATTCAATTGCTTGGTAACACAAATTGCTAATCAGCCAATCACATGGCAGCAACTCAATGTATTTAGGCATGTAGATGTGGTGAAGATGACTTGCTGAAGTTCAAACTGAGCATCAGAATGGGGAAGAAATGAAATTTAGGTGACTTTGAACATGACATGGTTGTTGGTGTCAGACGGGCCAAACTGCTGATCATCTTGGATTTTCATGCTCAACCATCTCTAGGGTTTACAGAGAATGGTCCGAAATAGAGAAAATTTCCAGTGGATGGCAGTTGTGTGGACGAAAATGTCTTGTTGATGTCAGAGCTCAGAGGAGAATGGGCAGACTGGTTCAGCTGCAATATTCAGATGATAGGGTCAAAATTTGACATTAACAACATGAAAACATGGATCCATCCTGCCTTCATGGTCCAGGCTGGTGGTGGTGGCGTAATGGTGTGGGGAATAATTATTTGGCACTTGCAAGCTGTACTGAATAAAGTGCCCGGTGAGTGTAGGTGAGCAAGAAGATCTTAAAATCTATGCAAAACCAGGAAGCCAGTGCAAAAACTCCAGGATAGGGGTAATATGATCACTTGTACCAGATCTAGTCAGGATTCTGGCTGCACAATTTTGTACAGTTGTAGGGATTTCCTCTCATTTCCTGTTTGGCTACGGGACAGAAAGTGAAGGGAAATCTCAGAAAAAGGACAGCCCAAATTTTGGGTTACCCCAGAAAAGCAATAGAGGGGAAATCTTCCAATATGAGACACTAGTTTTGATAGCCTGGGGTCCTCAAGGAATTTCCTTAAATTGCAGGGATTTACTCTCTCTTCCTTTTTTGGTATGGGACAGGAGGTGAAGGGAAATCTCAGAAAAAGGACAACCCAAATTTTGGGTTGCCTCCAGAAAAGTAATAGAGGTGAAATGTTCCAATGGGGAGACTAGTTCTGATAGCCTGGGGGTCCCCAAGGAATTATTTTGGAGTTATTTACAGTACTCACAGGTAAGCCTTATTATAAGCTTACCTGTACAAGTAAAAAAACAGACTTTACTACCACTTTAATCAAAGCTGCAGAAAGTTTTGACAGCTGGAGCTGCCAAACTAATGCAGTCTGGCAATGTTTATCAACAATGTTGCTAAATGTTTCCTTTTAGTATTTGTTTTTTTATCTACAGGTCAAAGAGATGAACTTAATCTGCAGGTGAAGTCAGTTAAAGTCACCTGACTTGTTTTTTTTTTTAAATTAAATGTTCCTCTGTTTAACCCCTTATTAACCCTTAGCTTACACTAATCAGCCCTAATTAACTCCTTATTCTCCTTCTCTACTGAATTATTATTTTTCTGCTGATTTTTTTTTTGTTAGTTTATATTTTATTATCCAATACTATTTAACCACTTGCCCTCCTGAGAATTTACCCTCCTTCCTGACCAGGCTATTTTTTGCTGTTCGGCGCTGTGCTCTTTCAACTGGTAATTGCGTGGTCGTGCAATGCTGTACCCAAACAAAATGTATGTACTTTTTTCACACAAATAGTGCTTTTTTTGGTGGTATTTGATCACCTCTGTGGTTTTTATTTTATGCGCTATAAACAAAAAAAGACTGAAAATTGTGAACCCCCCCCCGATATTTTTCACTTTTGGTTATAAAATATATCCAATAAACTCAAAGTTAGTCATAAATTCAGACTAAAATGTATTCTGCTACATGTCTGGTAAAAAAAAAAAATCTCAATACGTGTATATCAATTGGTTTGTGTGAAAGAGTTATAGCGTCTACAAACTATGGTATATATATATATATATATATATATATATATATATATATATATATATATATATATATATTGGAATTTATGTAGCTTTTACTTTCTGACTGCCTATCACATTTTATGAGGTGCTAAAATACTAGGGTATTACAACCCACCCCAAATGACCCCTTTTTGGAAAGTAGACACCCCAAGAGTTTTGAAGAGAGACATGTTGAGTCCATGGAACCTTTTTATTTTTTCGACACAAATATTTTGAATATGACAATGTATTTATTTATTTTTTTTTACATAAAGTTGTCATTTTAATGATATATTGCTCATGCATGCATGCCGAGTATGGGGATACCACATGTGAGAGACTTTTTGGCAGCCTAGCTACATACAAGCCCCCAAAATCCAATGACCACCTCCAGGCTTTCAAAGGGCATATTTTCTCATATCACTTCCCCACTGCCTATCATAGTTTCGGAGGTTGTAAAATGCCAGGATAGTACAACCCCCCCCCCCTCTCCCCAAATGGCCCCTTTTTGGAAAGTAGACACCCTAAGGAATTTGATAAGAGGCATGGTGAGTATTTTACAGATATCATTTTTGTCACAGGGTTTTGAAAAATAAAAAAATTAAAAAAAAGAAATGTTTTGTGTTCTTTCTTCATTTTCCAAAAATAAATTAGGTCTGCAAAACACTCACCATGCCTCTTAGCAAATACCTTGGAGTGTCTATTTTCCAAAAATGGGTCATTTCGAGGGGTTGCTTCTACTATCCTGGCATTTCAGGGCCAACATTAGAAGCTTATGCCACACATCACAAACTCTTGAAGACCAAGCCTTTTCTGACACTTTTTGTTCACATGAAAAAACTGTTTTTTTTACTAGAAAATTACTTTGAACATTTTTTAAAGCAGAGGCCCTAGAGAATAAAATGGTCACACAGTATTTGCGCAGCGATTTTTCAAATGCAAATCTTTTGGGAAAAATACACTTTTAGAATTTGAATGCACAAAAACACAATGTATTGCCCAATTGTTTGATAAAATAGAAAATATAATGTTACGCTGAGTAAACAGATACCAAATATGACATGCTTTAAAATTGTGCATGCCCGTGCAATGGCAACAAAGTACATACATTTTTATTATCGATAGGCGACGCTTTAAAAGTCTTTACAGGTCACCAATTTATATTTACACAGGAGGTCTAGTGCTAGAACTACTGCCCTCGATCTGACATTCACTGTGATACCTCACATGCATGGTGCAACCACTGTTTACAAAGCGGCACGGGATCAACGCATGCGCATACAGTGGGGCAAGGGTGTTTTTTTTGTGTTTTTTTTGTTATTTTGTTACTTATTTTTATACTGTCCCTTTCATTTTTTTTTTATATCACTTTTAATGCTATCACATGGAATGCAAATATCCCCTGTAACTTCAATGGGCATTGTCATATATTCTTTTTTGAGAAATCTGGGGTCAATCAGACTCTAGATCTCTCCTCTGTCCTTACATTATCTAATCTCACCAAGATCGGTGTGATCAGATGCTTTCGTAATTTACAAATGGTGCTTTTTATATCCTGCGAAACTGAAGTGATGGAATGCTCATAGCTTCCAATTTCTTAGACTATAGAGATGATTGGAGCCATTCTGGTCTCTGACCAGCTCTATGGTCAGCCAGCAGAGCTGCCGGCTGCATTCTCGGATTCCCCTGTGGGACAGGAGAGCCCAAGAAAATGTGGAAGGCAGCAGGAGGGGGGATGTCCCTTCCCGCTGCTCGTAAAAACAATTCACCAGCTAATTGGCCACTAGGATTGTTTTTACATGAAAGCTGGCCACCAGCTGAAAAAAACGATATTGGGATGATGCCTGTAGCTGCAGGCATCGTCCCGGTATAACCACTCAAAGTCCAGCGACGTACCAGTACATTGGTCCATGCTGGGGATATATGTAACAGAGGAGAACATGGGCATATGATGAATTGGCTCTGTGGATCAACATGACTACAATTCATTCTTTTTTGTAATGCCCATGTTGAGGGTTAGGCCCTAAAGAGTTTTAAATTCAGAAACCGTGATATGTTTCCATACAAATTGTCTGGCAAGAGCTGATTTTGGGTGGGCGACGATGTATTGTTGTGAATATAAATTACCTTGGCCCACAATCAATTGAAACAAATCTTCCATGAAAAACAGCAGAGGGGCTAAACGCTAGTGCTGGCAGTGAACGGGGCCGATCCTGCTAACTCTGCGTTTTTGTGGACACTATACAAAGGAGGCACTAGTATCGTTCTGTTCATGATCAGTATATTGATCCATACAAACTCTATACTAGTAATGGCAGTACTCAGCGGCCTATGCGATAGTTTGCGGTCAATCTAAGGCTATCTGACCCTGGCTGGGAGGGACACTTACTGACCCTGATGCTATCTGATGTTGCTAGTGGCAGTAATACAGTGATCAGTGAAAAATTCGATATACTGACACTATACTAATGGCACTGGCTGGGTGACGGGGTGATCAAAGGGTTAATAGGGGTGATCAAAGGGTTAAATGTGCTAATCTAATGCATGTGTGTAAAATGTAGTGGTGCTTTTACTCGGTGCCCTGTTACCTCTTCTATCCCTGGCGGGTGGGGGTGGCAGTGGGGGGCGCAGGTGTGCTCACACCCCAAAGTAGGAAGCATGATTACGTTGCTTTGCCAAGAGCTGCTACTCACCTGAAAAATGCAGGTAAGCAGTTGGCAAGTAGTTAAAAAAGAAAATCTTAAAAAATGTTTTTTTACAATTCTCAATATGGTATTTTTCTTTTTTTTTTTACATTTTTATTTATTTATTTTTTTAAATACGTTTATCAGAATAGTACATTACCATAGTAACATTGTACTTTGTGGGGGGGTCAGGGATTTTTTTTTTCACCTGCAATGCAAAGCTTGCTGTCAGAGCCTAACTCATTCATGAACTGTCATGAATGAGTTAAGCTTTGAGAGCTCAGGATAGTGATCTGTGATTGGCTGGAGCTGGTCACATGGTACAGGGTGCTGTGATTGACCACATGTATCATGTGACAGCTGTGGGCCAATCACAGCTCACTAAGAAGAGGCACAGAGCTTTTATGAATGACATTGATTCATAACCAGGGGCAGACTGACCATTTGGAAACTCGGGCACTACCCGAGGGCCCGGGGTCAGTAGGGGGCCCCATGAGATGCCCCTGGTACCTTTTTCATAGGTTTTTTTGAGTTTGGGCAAGGACACAGGGGCCCCATGATCCCCTATTGCCCGGGGGCCACATGAGTTGTCAATCCACCCCTGCTCATAACAGTGATCATGTGATTGCATAGCGATCATATGATCACCGGGTCCTGTTCCCCGGGATCTTCACTCCGCTGTGTCCACTGGACACAGCAGTCGTGCGGGGGGCATGCATCACCCCCTTGTGTTAGTACAGCTAGAGCAATGTACGGGTACGTCGCTTTGCCTGTAGCTGCCACCCAGCCGCAGTACATTGCAGGCGGGCGGGAAGTGGTTAAACTTTTTTTTTTTGTTTTGTTCATTAATATTTTTACACCTTTAACATATATTTACAAATTTCACATTTACAAAAGCGCAAAACTGAAAAAAAAACACTTTATTTAATTTGTAAATAACTTTACAATGCTTTGTAGCAGAATCATAACTTTAGTGTAATTTTAAAACAAGACAAATTGCAGAATAAAATCGGCACTTTTTTATGTGTAGTAAGACTATTTATTTTTAAACTAAGGGCTCGTTCACACTTGGCTGTTTTATGCTATAGGGGCGTTTGGCAAGCGTTGGTCCGGCGTTTGCGGAGCATTTTTTAACGCTCGGCAAACGCTCCGCAAACGCCGCATGCGCGGTTTAGCAGTGGTTGCTAGGTGTTTGCCGATCGTTAATAACGCCCCACAAATGCCTATAATGCAGTTTGAGTGGTGTTACCGCTCCGCAAACGCCCCGCAACCGCACCGCAAACGCCGGCTGGTCGTTTGCGGAGCGGCACCATAGACTAGAATAGGAGGCTTCAATGCCTCCTGACTCGACCAGAAGCGTCCGTTTTTTTATGTTTGTTTAAGGATTGTGAAAAAAAGTGTTGCAAGACAATATTCACCAAAAGAAAGCCTTGTCTGTCCTTAAAAAAAAAAAATATACACTATTGCCAAAAGTATTAGGACACCTGCCTTTACACACACATGAACATTAATGGTACCCCAGTCTTAGTCTGTAGGGTTCAATATTGGGTTGACCCACCCTTTGCAGCTATAACAGCTTCACCTCTTCTGGGAAGGCTATCCATAAGGTTTAGGAGTGTGCTTATGGGAATGTTTGACCATTCTTCCAGAAGAGCATTTGTGAGGTCAGGCACTGATGTTGGATGAGAAGGCCTGGCTTGCAGTCTCCACTCCAATTCATTGCAAAGGTGTTCTATCGGGTTAAGGTCAGGACTCTGTGCAGGCCAGTCAAGTTACTCCATCCCAAACTCACTCATCCATGTCTTTATGGACCTTGCTTTGTGCGCTGGTGCACAGTCATGTTGGAACAGGAAGGGGCCATCCCCAAACTGTTCCCACAAAGTTGGGAGCATGAAATTGTCCAAAATTGGCATGCTGACACCTTAAGAGTTCCCTTCACTGGAACTAAAGGGCTAAGCCCAGCCCCTGGAAAGCAACACCACACCACAATCCCCCCTCCACCAAACTTTACACTTGGCACAATGCAGTCAGGTAAGTACCATTCTCCTGGCAACTTCCAAACCCAGACATGTGCATTGGATTGCCAGACAGAGAAGCATGATTCATCACTCCAAAGAACATGTCTCCACTGCTCTAGAGTCCAGTGGTGGCGTGCTTTACACCACTGCATCTGACACTTTGCATTGCACTTGGTGATGTAAGGTTTGGATACAGCTGCTCAGCCATGGATATCCATTCCATGAAGCTTTCTATGCACTGTTGTTGTACTAATCTGAAGGTACTAATCAAAGTTTGGAAGTCTTTAGCTATTGACTCTGCAGATAGTTGGCGACTGTGTGCTTCAGCATGCGCTGACCCTATTCTGTCATTTTTCGTGGCTGAGTAGCTGTTGTTCCTAGTTGCTTCCACTTTGTTATAATACCCCTAAGAGTTGATTGTGGAATATTTAGCAGCAAGGGAATTTCACGGATATACTTATTGCAAGGTGGCCGCGTACTGTATCATGGTACCACACTTGAATTCACTGAGCTCCTGAGAGCGACCCATTCTTTCACAAGTTTTCACATACTTTCACATGTTTGTAGAAGCAGTCTGCATGCCTAGGTGCTTGATTTTATACACCTGTGGCCATGGAGGTGATTGGAACACCTGAATCCAAAGATTTGGAGGGGTGTCCCAATACTTTTGGCAATATAATCTATGTATTACATTTTTATCTTAGGTAATGACAAAGTTAATGCCGAATAAACAGGTCCATAGCAGATGTGTAAAATTGCTCTGGTCCATAAGGGGTGAACAGGTGTGAGAGCTGAAGTGGATATAAAATAAAGCTTATTATATTATTACAAGTTCAGGGAATCCCTTGGAAACTCACAGATCACCAGAAATAGTGTCCCCATTGGAAGATTTCTATTTCTTTTCTGGGTACAACACAAAATTTGGGAATTTCTTTTACTTTTGCTTTCAGTGATAATGGTAAGCAGGACACATAGAGAGGGGGAATCTCTTTGACAGGGGCACAGACCACAAGAAAAACTGACAGGCTTCTAATTCCCCTCCACTCTGCCCAAAGCTAAAAAAAAAGGTTTTGCCTTTAGTACAGTAATACTTTAAAGCAATGAAATGTATTGCAGCTTACCAATCATTAAATGTGGTGAATGGATTTGTTTTCCTTTTTGAGGGCCTGTTCACACCACATGCAGTGTGGTGCTTTTTTTTTCATTAAAAAAGCATGGAAAGTAGGTTATATGGGTTCCAATGGTATAGTTCACACCAGTGCAGTCAGTTCCAGTGTGTTTCAGTTTCAGAAAAAAAGTAGAACGTCCTATTTTTTTTTCCTACACAGAACTGTACTGGAACGTGGTAAAATGCATCAAAAACACACACACAAAAAAACACAGGAAAAAAGCATCTGGAACGCATCTAGAAACACACTGGAATGCATCAAGAACATGCATCTGTAACAGATCTGGAGGACATTTTTGTGGTGTGAACAGGCCTTAAGAGCCCTTTCACACCGATTAAAGGTTTTACCCTTTCATGATCAGACCATGTTTTGCTATTCAGCACTGTGGACCCCAAAGACCCGAACAACCTCAGACCCATCTCCCTGCTCCCATTCTCATCCAAACTCCTCGAGCGCTTAGTCTACAATCGCCTAAGTTCTCACCTCAACGACAACAACCTCCTCGATCCCCCACAGTCCGGCTTCCGTCCCCTACACTCCACCGAAACTGCCTTACTCAAACTCTCCAACCACCTTCTAACCGCCAAAGCTGATAGCCACTATTCAGTGCTCCTACTCCTCGACCTCTCCGCTGCCTTCGACACAGTCGACCACCCCCTCCTCCTCAAAAAACTACACTCCCTCGGCCTCAGAGATTCTGCTCTCTCCTGGCTCTCGTCCTACCTATCATAATGCTCCTTCAACCTTACCTATAACGCTACCACCTCCCCCTCGCTCTCCCTCACTGTTAGGGTCCCTCAAGGCTTCGTCCTCAGGCTCCTTCTCTTCTCCATCTACACCTCCTCCCTTGGCCAACTCATACACTTTCACGGCTTCAACTACCACCTCTATGCCAACGACACACAAATCTATCTCTCTACCCCTCGCCTCACCCCCTCTGTCTCCGCCCGAATCACAAACCTACTAAATGACATATCAGACTGGATGTCGCTCCACTTCCTTAAACTGAACCTCTCCAAAACCGAGCTCCTAGTCTTCCCCCCAGCCCGCACACCACCCCCCACTGACTTCTCCATCACATCCAACAATGCCACTATCAGGCCCGCCCTGCAGGCCAGATTACTTGGTGTCATTCTGGACTCCAACCTATCCTTCCAGCCCCAAGTCCAATCACTAACAAACTGATGCAGACTCCACCTCCGCAACATCGCCAAAATCTGCATGTTAGGAATCTCAGAAACCACTAAACAGCTCATCCACTCCCTCATCATATCACGATTCAATTACTGCAACTCCCTCCTCACTGGCCTGCCTTGCCACAGGCTATCCCCGCTTCAGTCGATCCTGAACACGGCAGCCAGACTCATTCACCTTACCAACCGCTCAGTTTCCGCCACCCCCCTCTGCCAATCCCTCCACTGGCTTCCGATTGCACAACGGATCAAATTCAAAATCCTAACACTGACATACAAAGCTGTCCATCATACTGCCCCAAACTACATCACCGACCTAATATCCAAGTACCACCCAACACGCACACTCCGCTCCTCTCAAGACCTCCTTCTCTCTAGTTCCCTGGTCTCCTCCTCCCATGCCTGCCTCCAGGATATCACCTATCCTCTGGAACTCCCTACCCCAATCCACCAGACTATCACCTACTTTCCTCTCATTTAGGCGCACCCTGAAAACCCACCTCTTCAGGGAAACCTAACCCACCGTGAAAAAAAGGGGGAGAGAACAATGTTCTTGGACAACTTGCCAGCCAGCTTGCTAACAACCGAATTAACCTGTCTAACAGTATGCGTTTATAACAGGGGTTTAGTTAGCACACATTTGCAAATACATACGTAAGCCACAGAGCCACGACACGGCACCCTGATCATCTGTGGTCCTAACTCTAAAATTTATGAGTCCCCATAGTAGAGGCACATGCATTTAATGGATAGATCAAGGGCAGGTGGACCTGAGGGAGCCACCCCTCTTAAAGGCAAAGGAGTGCACTGGACCCCAGCATGTAGCACAATGGCAACCAGGGCCCTAGTGCACCCACGTACCAAAAACTCAAACATGCATAAAAGTGGCCACCCGCCCAAGTCTATAACTGGCTTATGAAGCAAGGACACATAAACAGGCATCACATAGTGAAAAAAAGGGGGAGAGAACAATGTTCTTGGACAACTTGCCAGCCAGCTTGCTAACAACCGAATTAACCTGTCTAACAGTATGCGTTTATAACAGGGGTTTAGTTAGCACACATTTGCAAATACATACGTAAGCCACAGAGCCACGACACGGCACCCTGATCATCTGTGGTCCTAACTCTAAAATTTATGAGTCCCCATAGTAGAGGCACATGCATTTAATGGATAGATCAAGGGCAGGTGGACCTGAGGGAGCCACCCCTCTTAAAGGCAAAGGAGTGCACTGGACCCCAGCATGTAGCACAATGGCAACCAGGGCCCTAGTGCACCCACGTACCAAAAACTCAAACATGCATAAAAGTGGCCACCCGCCCAAGTCTATAACTGGCTTATGAAGCAAGGACACATAAACAGGCATCACATAGTGAAAAAAAGGGGGAGAGAACAATGTTCTTGGACAACTTGCCAGCCAGCTTGCTAACAACCGAATTAACCTGTCTAACAGTATGCGTTTATAACAGGGGTTTAGTTAGCACACATTTGCAAATACATACGTAAGCCACAGAGCCACGACACGGCACCCTGATCATCTGTGGTCCTAACTCTAAAATTTATGAGTCCCCATAGTAGAGGCACATGCATTTAATGGATAGATCAAGGGCAGGTGGACCTGAGGGAGCCACCCCTCTTAAAGGCAAAGGAGTGCACTGGACCCCAGCATGTAGCAAAATGGCAACCAGGGCCCTAGTGCACCCATGTACCAAAAACTCAAACATGCATAAAAGTGGCCACCCGCCCAAGTCTATAACTGGCTTATGAAGCAAGGACACATAAACAGGCATCACATAGTGAAAAAAAGGGGGAGAGAACAATGTTCTTGGACAACTTGCCAGCCAGCTTGCTAACCCACCCCCTGCTAATTGCCGACCTCCTCCACTCTTCCTACCACTCCATCCCCCACAGCTATCTGCTCCTGTACCACTATCCCCTCCCTCCTAGATTGTAAGCTCGAGAGAGCAGGGCCCTCGAACCCCTCATGTATCACATTGTATTGTTTTCGTACTGTCATATGTTCTGTCTCCCTTTGTAATGTACAGCGCTGAGCGAACTGTTGGCGCTTTATAAATACTGTATAATAATAATACTTTAACTGGCAGTTGTGCGGTCATGCAACACTGTACTTAATATTTTTTTCACACAAATAGATCTTTCTTTTGGTGTTATTGGATCACCACTGGGATTTTTATTTTTTATTCTATAAAGTAAAAAAGACTGAAAATATAAAAAAAACCAATACTTTCTATTATAAAACATATCCAATCAAAAATCAAATTTCTTTATAAATTTAGGCCAGAGTTCTGTGTTTTTGTAAACATAGGGCTCTGTGTGTGATTGGGCACAGCCAATCAGCTGACTTCAGCTAAAACCATTGGCTGAAATCCGCTGCCAAACTCATGTTGTGTTCAATCACAGCATGGGTTGACAGGGGACATGCATGCGTGTCACCATACCCGGAAGAATCAGCCAATGTACAGGTACATGATTGTGCCTGCACCTGCCGCCCACTTACAGTATATTTTCTATAAGCAGTCAGCAGGTGGTTAATAAAAAGCAGAAGAAAACGTAATGAAAAATGCATTGAATTAATCCTATGGAACACTTCACACTAGTCAGCTGCGTCTTTGGCTGCTTTCACAATGCTGCTTTGCAAGAGCGTGGTAAAAATTAATATTCTCCCACTCTTTACCTGAAAAACTGATCAAAAACTGATCGGTGTGAAAGGGCCCTAACAAACATCAAACAAGCACCAAAAATGCAGTATGCAAGACTTTTAAAAACGCAATCAAAACACAACTAACTGGTGTAAAGAGTTCCTTGGATGCATTTTTCTTACACATTTATTTTAAATGAACAACTGATCAAAAACTGATCAGCGTGAAAGGGCCCTTAGGCTTTTTCCCCTGTTTTCACCTGGTAATCTGGCTTGTAAGGGTACATTCACACTGCTCTGTCTGAAAAACAGATCAAAAAGCATATGCATTGTTGATGCGTTTTCCCGCGCTGTATTAAATTAAACGTACCACATTATGTGTTTTTGATGCTTTTTGCTGCATTTCCGTTTTCCCCATTTCACTTCCCACTATTCTAACGCAATTTTCATGTGATTTCCAGTGCAACTATTGATGCGACTTTGATGAGACTTCAGTGCAACTTTAGAAGTTCTCAAGTCTGGGTTCACAGAATTGCATGATAACAGAAATCACATTATATTCTGACTGCAGTGCAATTTCAGCCCCATAGACTTCTATCTCACAAAAGTCACATCAGCATAGATAGGAAACATTCTTATTCAACTTTGATGAATCATGTTTTTTTTTTATAAACCTCACCTCTCCTGCCTCATCCTTGCTGCCTAAATGCTGTTTACAGCATTTTTGATCCTTTGTTTCATTGATTTATCAACTGATGGATTGAAGGAAGGATTGATTCTTTGATCAATTGAAGGAAAGATCCACCAACTGAAGGGTTAGTTGCTTGATCGAAAGAAGGGCAGATCAATCGAAGGAAAGGTTGAATAATTGATTGAAGGGTCGAACGATTGATTGAAGAAAGGCTTGATCGAATGAAAAAAGGATTAATCGATGGAAAGATCGATCAATTGAAGAGTCGATTGATCAAAGGAAGGGTTGATCGATTGATCAAAGGAAGGGTCAATCAATCGATCAAAGGAAGGGCCTATTGAAGGGTCAATTGATCATAGGAAAGGTTGCTCAATTGAATAAAAAAAGGGTTGATAATTCAAAGAAAGGGATTATTGATCGTAGGAAGGCATCAAAATCGCAGCTGTATCAAAATCCATAGATGAAGGATGAAGAGAGGAGAGGGTTAAAAAAAATCAATGAATCCATCAAAGTCGTATAGGAATATGGAATGTTTCTTATCTATGCTGATGTGACTTTTGTGAGAAAACATAGAAGTCTATGGGGCTGAAATTGCACCACCAGGAACCTTTTCCAAAATCGCACTGTGCTGGGTTGATTAGAAGGGCACCATTGAATATAATGTGATTTCCCTTATCGTGTGATTCTGTAAACCGGGGCTTGAGAACTTCCCACAAGTGCGTTCTTGATGGGGTTTTCAATAATTTCAATTAGAGGAATGCATGTTTGCCATGTTTATTTTTGTACTGGACCAAACATGCACAAAAAATGCAGCAAGCAGGATTTTTTTAACCTCAACGGATGAGTGTGAAGAGCTACACAGGATTTAAATGGATGCAGTTTTCTTCCACTTTTCTTCCGCTTTTTTTTACCTGAAGAATGCACCAAAAGTGGATCAGTGTGAAAGCAGCCTAACACCCCTCCAGTATTAGTGAGACTCAACTCTGGATGAAGGAGTACAGGGAGCACCTTTGGACAGCAGCATTGTAATTCTGGGGGTAGGGGGAGTGTTAGATGAAGATTTATATGTACTATCAAACTGAAATCAGACTCCAGCTCACACTGCAATTACACAATCAGTTACAGCAAACAGTTTTATTTTGTTTGGGATACAGGTTTACATCAAACATAGCAAATAAAAGTTGATCATTGCAAATATGCCTCAGGAAGTTTCTGGTACCCACCGGTTACTGTGCTGGGAATGCCCTTGTAGCACAGGAAAATGTTTACATAGGGACACATATATAAAGCCCACTCACCGAGAGGCTGCTTACTTCCGGCGGGAACTAGTTAAAAACAATTGGAAGCAGACAGCTCTTTTCTGTACAATAAGACACACTTACCTGCCTGCTCACAGTCTTCTATTGAATGTACACTGAACTGTGCATGCTCAGGGAAGAATACATTCTCAAAATACCAAGGCTTTGCCAAAATGACTGATTCCTGTGTGCAGGATCATGATATCCCTCACCAGCCAATAAAGATGCCTAAACCCCAGCACCTAGAAGTAGCCCAGGGAGAAGACGACAATGGCCGGTAGGGGCTGTGACCATCATACCAAAAAAGGGGAGGTAATGATCTTGCCATGTTTAGTTTAGCTTTAACCATTTGCCCTCCAGAGGATTTGCCCCCCTTCATGACCAGGCCATTTTTTGTGATACGGCGCTGCGTTACTTTAACTGACAATTGAGCAGTCATGCAATGCTGCACCCTAATTAAATTTACGTCCTTTTTTTCCCATGAATAGAGCTTTCTTTTGGTGGTATTTGATTGCCTGTGCTTTTTTATTGTTTGCACTATAAAAAAAGGCTGAAAGTTTTGAGAAAAAAACATTTTTGACTTTTTGCTATTAAACATGTCCAGTAAAAAATAAAAAAAAAATTAAATTGTGTCATAAATTTAGGCCAAAATGTATTCTACTACATGTCTTTGCTAAAAATAAAATCCCAATATATGTAAATTAATTGGTTTACATGAAAGTTATAGCGTTTACAAATGGCGGTATGTATACTGAAATTTTTTACATATTTTTTTACTAATGATGGCGGCGATCAACGAATTATACCGGGATTGCGGTGGGCATTCTGACACTGGGGATAACTGACTTGATATCACTGACATCCCTAGTGACACCAATACAGTGATCAGTGCTAATAAAAAGCACTGACACTGTACTAATGGCACTGGTCAGGAAGGGGTTAACATCTGGGGCGATCAAAGGGTTAACCGTGTGCTGTTTTACTATGTGGGCTGTGTGTTCGCTTCACTGTAAGCACACTGCTTTGCATGGCTCTGCTATGCAGAGCTATACACAGCAGTGTGCAGGAACTGACAGGGGAGAGATCTGTATTGTTTACATACAGGTCACTCGGAGATCGCCAGGTGCCGGCGGGGAATGACTGGCTGGGACCCGTTGATTGACAGCCGAGGCTGCAAATGGCGGCACAGGTAGGGCATGCGTGCCCCTTCTCGGAACTGCAAAATCACGTTTATATATGTATATGTGTGTGTGTGATTTTGCGCACCCATGCCGCCGTGTAGCAGTATTTCTGCTATAGGGCGGCCCAGAAGCAGTTAAAGTGATTCTAAAGTATAACTTTTTTTTACTGTAACGTGTTTCCTGCATTAAGTCACTGGTCACATCGGGTGCGACTTGGCATGCCAGGTGACTTGCAAATCGTATGCCAAGTTGCACCCTATTTTCTGCTATTAGAGCGGTCATATCGGTCTGGTTCCGAATTGGTTGGAACCGTACCGATTTCTAATTTTGTGGGATTTGCATAGACATCTGTGTCAGATGTTTTGCAAATTGCAATGAAATCGGCAGGTCACCAGATTTTGAAATCGTGCGACTTCACTGTAAGTTGCATGATTTCAAAATCAGCTTTGATGTGACCGGGGAGTAAACTGGAACATTAGTCAGAAAATGCAGTCCTGATAATGTGAAAAAAATTTAAAATAAGTGCCTATACTGTATAATATCCTCACCCTTGTCTCACCCTGCTCTGCATGTGCTCAGTTTACCTGTATTCTTAGCACTGTGCCAAAAGTCACTAGAGGTCAATCTGCAGACAGCCTAAATATTTACTGCACTGGGGGGTGGGGGGGGGGGAATTAGGAAACAGGAATGACATAGACAGAACAGGGATTAGGGAGGAATAAAAGCAAAAGAAGTGACATGGCTATATCTGCTGCCATGGAGACCAAAAAAGTTACATTTACAAGGATAGTATCTTATTTTATCTCCCTGATATTCTCTTCTTTGCAAGTGGCAGAGCTAGGAGATTACAAAGCTTCTGTGAGGCCTCCTCTCTAGCTGAGAAAAGAAATGCACATATTTTAATTACAGAATGTGACATATAGTTTTTGAGGCTAAGGAGAAGGGGAGAGTTTCCAATAAGAAAACGGTGACCTCCAGCAGGAAGAAACAGGAACAATTTTGGAGGCAATTTACAGCACACAGTTATCTTGGTAGTATACTTATTAATGTGGAATGTATGTTCTTTTGTTAAAGAACATTCATTGTTACCAAACATATATGGAGAAAGTTTCACTTTATGGTAAAAAATGCCCTGCTAACTGTTCCCCTCCCCCATCTCTAAACACCCCCCTGAATTCTCTCATCTATCAAGCGCTGTCCTGGCTGCAGCACCCCTCTCTGTACTTCATGGTCTCACGAGAGACACTGCGCAGTAGGAGCCACAGGCTCCTGCTACTGTCATTCAAAATCCTCAGAGTAGGGAATGGGGAGTGGTTTACCAGCGTTGCGTGTGTCTAAAGATGTACACAGCTTGGCTCTGGAGCACACCTGCATAGGTGTCTCTTTAACTTGCTGCGAGGGCGCTCAGAGGAAGAAGGAGTGGACAGTGCTAGTGGTGTACCACCAAAGAGGAGGTAAAGGACACTCAGGCACAGCTGTCATTTGCGTGCTACATGTTAAGATTTTGTATTTTGTTTTAAATCAATTTTAATTTTAAAATTAAAGTAGACTATAGGCAAAACTTTTTTTTTCATTTTGGATAGAGCAAGGGAGGGTTATAACCACTGTCAGGTGAGAAGAAAACCTTGCAAATTAAGGGAATTCCTTGGGGACTCCTAGGCTATCAGAACTACTTTCACTTTCAATGATAATGATAAACATGTATAAATAAAGAGGCTGAAGCTCTAATGGGGGCACAGGCAGCAATAACAATTGACAGGTGCTCTAATCCATCACGATGCTTTCCTAAACTAAAAAAAGGTTTTGCCTTTAGTTATACTTTAACCACTTGCCCTCCAAAGGATTTACCCCCCTTCCTAACCTTTTTTTGCGTTACAGCAATATGCTATTTCAACTGGTAATTGCGCAGTCATGCAATGCTGTACCCAAACAAAATTGATGTCCTTTTTTTCACACAAATAGAGCTTTCTTTTGATGGTATTTGATCACCTCTAGGGTTTTTATATTTTTAAATAATATTTGTTACTTTCGGTTATAAAAAATATATAGTAAATTCAAAGTTAGTCATAAATTTAGGCCAAAATGTATTTTGCTACATGTTTTTGGTAAAAAAAAATCCCAATAAGTGTATATTGATTGCTTTGTGTGAAAGTTATAGCATCTAC
Source organism: Staurois parvus (assembly GCF_062004578.1). Lineage (NCBI taxonomy): Eukaryota > Metazoa > Chordata > Amphibia > Anura > Ranidae > Staurois > Staurois parvus. The sequence continues at coordinate 3,826,648 of NW_028318235.1, forward strand.
AAACTATGGTATAGATATTGGAAATTATGCCATTTGTTGCTATACAGAGCTGCTCTAGTTTAACTGACAATTGTGCGGTTATGCAATACTGTACGTAAATTAAATTTATGTCCTTTTTTTCAAACAAATAAAGCTTTCTTTTGTTGGTATTTGACCACCTCTAGGGTTTTTATTTTTTGTGCTATAAACAAAAAGAACTAAAATTTTGAAAAAAATATATATTTTCTCATTTCTGTCATAAAAATATTCAATAAACTCAAATTTCGCCATAAATTTAGGCCAAAATGTATTTTTCTACGTCTTTGGTAAAAAAAAAAATCCCAATAACTGTATACTAATTTATTTTTGTGAAAGTTATAGCATTTGCAAACTATGGTATAGATATTGGAATTTACGCCATATTTTGCTATACTGGGCTGCGCTAGTTTAACTGACAATTGCGCGGTCATGTAATACTGTGCATAAATGAAACTTATGTTATTTTTTTCACACAAATAAAGCTTTCGTTAGGTGGTATTTGATAACCTCTGGGTTTTTTTGTGCACTATAGCCAAAAAAAAGACTGAACATTTTGAAAAAAAATATATTTTCTCATTTTTGTCATAAAAAATATCCAATAAACTCAAATTTCATCATAAATTTAGGCCAAAGTGTATTTTGCTACATGTCTTTGGTAAATAAATCCCAATAACTGCATATATTAATTGGTCTGAGTGAAAGTTATAGCATCTACAAACTATAGTATAGATACTGGAATTTACACAGCTTTTACTTTATGACTGCCTATCACATTTCTTGAGGTTCTAAAATGCCAGGGAAGTACAAACAACCCCGAATTACCCATTTTTGGAAAGTAGACACCCTAAGCTCTCTGCTGAGAGGCATGTTGAGTTTATAGAAGATTTTTTTTTTTTTTGGAAAGTGACACATTTTTTTTTTTTTTACACAAAGTTGGCATTTAAATGGTATATTGCTCACACATGCCATGGGTATATGAGGAATTACACCCCAAAATATATTCTGCTACTTCTCCTGAGTATGGGGATACCACATGTGTGAGACTTTTTGAAATCCAATGACCCCTTTGAAAGCCTGAAGGTGTGTAAATTTCTCATTTCACTTCCTCACTACCTATCACAGTTTCAGAGGCTCTGAAATGCTAGGATAGCACCAAACCTCCCCAAAATGACCCTTTTTGGAAAGTAGACACCTCAAGAATTTAAAAAAGGCATGGTGAGTATTTTGCAGATCTCAATTTTTCTCTCACAAGTTTTTGAAAAAAAAAAGAAAAAATATGTTTTTGTTTCCTTAATTTTTCCAAAAACTTGTGGCAAAAAACGAGATCTGTAAAATACTCACCATGCTTCTTATCAAATTCCTTGGGGTGTCTACTTTCCAAAAAAGGGTCATTTGGGGGGGGGGTCGTACTATTTGGGCATTTTAGGGCCTCCGAAATTGTGATAGGTAGTCAAGGAAATGTAAAGAGGAATTAAAGCCTTTTAAAAGCCTGAACATGCTTATTGGAACTTTGTGTAAAATAAATGTTTTTTGTCATTTTCCAAAAACTTGTGGTAAAAAAATAAATTCTTCTATTGGTTCAACATGCCTCTCACCAAATAGTTTGGGGTGTCTACTTTCCAAAAAGGGGTCGTTTGGGGGGGGCATTCTCTGTATTTTTTTGCAAGGAAATTACTTTGAACCCCCACATATTTTTTTTAAGCAGACACCTTAGTGAATAAAATGGTGGGTGCTGCAATTTTTTATGTCACATAGTACTCAAACGCAAATTTTTTTTTTTTTTTTTACTTTTTATTTTTTATGTTTTTTTTTTTTTACTTTTTTAACTTTTAACCAGATAGTAGGGTCTCTCAAAATGTGATAGCCAGTTTCCTGACTACCTAACTTCTTTCGAGTCCCTGTGCATATTTGTGCTGTGCCATGCTGTACCCTATACCAGTGGTGGGCAACCTTTTTTTTCAACTGAGCCAAATCTCGCCAAAACCACGATTGAAATTTATTTTGAGAGCCACATTTTTAAAACTGAAAATACATAGGATGGTACACTGTTTTTAGTTTCAATAAGTTTTTATAGTAATTCATCCCCCATATAGTAATTCATCCCCCATATAGTAATTCATCCCCCATAGTAATTCATCCCCCATATAGTAATTCATCCCCCATAGTAATTCATCCCCCATATAGTAATTCATCCCCCATAGTAATTCATCCCCCATAGTAATTCATCCCCCATATAGTAATTCATCCCCCATAGTAATTCATCCCCCATATAGTAATTCATCCCCCATATAGTAATTCATCCCCCATAGTAATTCATCCCCCCTATAGTAATTCATCCCCCATATAGTAATTCATCCCCCATAGTAATTCATCCCCTATATAGTAATTCATCCCCCCTATAGTAATTCATCCCCCATAGTAATTCATCCCCCATATTAATTCATCCCTCATATAGTAGTAGTAAGTAAGTAGCAAGTAGTAAGCCAAGTCCCCCCTGTGTCAATTCACTTACCTTTGCTCCGCGCGTTCCTCTCGCCGTGTTCCCTCGCCGTTCCGGTCTTCAGGGCGCACTGTGAGAGGAGCCTAGCTCCTCTCACGTTCGTCACGCTGCCCCGCCTACACACATCCTGACAGCCAATCACTGGCTATCAGGATGTGAGTGGCAGCGAGACTGGCCAATCATTGCATTTGAGCGTGCTGCCCTGGCTGTTTTTTTTTTGGATCACGCTGCAGAGTCCCTGCCGCCCGAGAGGAGGGAGGGGAGCGGGCGCCCGGCACACAAGAGCCGCATTAAAGCGTGTAAAGAGCCGCATGTGGCTCGCGAGCCGCGGCTTGCCGACCACTGCCCTATACTAATAATCCACTAGTGTATGGTAGCGATGCAATCAGTCCTTGAGGCAGAGACCAGGTTGGCCAGGACAGGAGGGACAAAAATAGCAGGTGTCATGCCTAATTTCGTGTCTGCTACAGACACAACATCTTTTTTGGGGTGCCTTTTGGGTTAGGGTACCAGGAATGGCATCGGGAAAATGCCTCAAATGCCTCATCTCAATTCAGCGAGAGCAGCAGCTCACTGGGGATCCTTCCTCTTCATTGGCTGAGACAGCAGCAGCAGCCATTGACTGCTGTTACTGTCAATCACAGCCAATGAGCCAATGAGGAGAGAGCAGGGGTGGGGCTGGGCCACACTCCATGTGTGACTGGACACAAAGAGCAGCAGCTTGGGAGCAGTTGCTTCTATACCAAGCTGCTTATTATGGAGGCACTCAGCAAGAGTGAGTGCTGACGTGGGACCCAAGAAGAGGAGGATCAGGGCTGCCTTTAATATCACTTTAACTCAATGGCAACATATGTATTTGTAGATTCCACTTTCACTCCTACCCCATAGGACCCCTTTCCTATATATTTTGAGGCTGATCCAGTCCACATGTTCCGTAACTAGCCTACTCAACAACTGGGAGTGATCATTTGTTGCCATGGAGTCAATCAGAAATGGAAACTGATGGTACAGTAAGTATTTGATACAAGTTTTCCATTTTCCTATACACTGAGCTTTCCTATGCACTGAGCATTAGTATGCTGCCACGTATATCTGCGGGTGCGCAAAATCACTCATATATATGTGACAGCATACTAATAGGAAATAACTAGAAAAAAAATTAAATATGTTAATGGTAAGAAGGCGAGGTCAGGACATACTGGCCCCATAAAAAATGATTAGGGGAAGCTGGTCACAAGTGACAGGGATAAGGCAACTGTATTAAATACATTCTTCAGTTTCTATGGACTAAAAAGGTGGGGTATAATAAACAATACAGTAATGCTAATACCATTATGTTGAATTTACTGGTATGGCTGGCAGAAATCTGTGTTCAAGATAGACTAGAAAAATTGAATGTGAATAAATTACCAGGAACAGATGGCTTACTGTACACCTGAGAGTTCTCAAAGAACGTAGCCATAAATATAGCCAGACCATTTTTCGTAATTTTTAATAACAGCTTATTGACTGGAATGGTTTCAGTAGATTGGTGAAAAGCAAACATGATGCCAATATTAAAAAAAGAATCGAGATATATACCTGGAAACTACAGACCAATCAGCCTTACATACATAGTATGTAAACTATTGGAAAGGATAAGGCGCCATATCCAAGAAATTGCCAATGAAATATGATCATTACTAGTAACTAACAAAAGTTGATTTGGTATTGACGATATTTTATGTACTTAGAAAGAAAACTGGTTGCAGGACCATGTTCAGAGGGTGGTGATTAATGGCATATTTTCTGAATGGTCTAGGGTTGTGACGGGTGCGCAAAATCACGCATATATATGGGATTCACGCTCCCCCGGTTTTCGTGGGCTGGGGATGGCGCACGTGACCCGCGGGTGCCATGATTTTATCCCCAAGGGATCAATCACCCGATTTAGGCTAGTGATGGTCGGCCTAAGTTGGATGATCGATCCCTGTCCTATCAGGGATCTTCCTGTACCTGTGTTTACACTTGCACAGGTACAGGAAGTGATGAAATCTTCTCTTTCTGGGTACACTCTGTCCCAGAGAGGGAAAAATCAAGACACAGTGTGTAAAAGCACTACACTTTCACAGTTAGAACACATTTTTGGATACATTTAACTCCTTGATTGCCCCCCCGTTAAACCTTCACTGCCCTGTCACCAGTGTCATTAGTACAGTGTACAGATTTTTTGCTGATCACTGCATTAGTGTCACCTCCCAGATAGCGTCAGATTGCCCGTCAGTACACCAGTAATCACTATACCAGCGTTCACACCTGCGTTTAGCCCTGTGCTTACCCCCCCTTCCCCCCCTCTCCCCCAGTAAGTGCATTGTCAGTAGATCACTGTCACTTGATACATTACACACAAAACCGCAGTGTTTGCAGAATCAGGACTGATCTCTGTTAGCACTTGTCGGTAATTTTTTTGGCGCTGTTCAAGCGGTCCCTAACAGCCAAGTGCTCTCTTTCCCGTGAGTGGCACTAGGTACCTATACATTTAGTGGCCAAAATGTCAATGGAAAGGTACTCTAGTGAAGAGGCCTACAAGATTCTGAGCATGTCAGGTGAGAGCGAAGGGGAAGACTCCCTGATACAATCAGCCTCAGAATACGAACCTGTAGACAGCAGCAGAACCCTGACAGATAGCTCAAACGATGGAGAAGAGCTCTCTGCTAAGGTCAGGCGTACCTGACCCTGTTCCCAGGTTGCTGAGATGTTACAATCGCATGATGACTCTCATATGCAGTAGAGTGCCAGTACTAGTGCCGCTCTACCTTTTGGTAAACTTGCAAGCACCGGTGGCCTATTACATCCTGGTCTTTCACATACCAGCACTGCAGTATCACTTGGTGATGTCGCAAGTCCTATAAGTGCAGTACAAGCTGGGTGGCGAGCACAAGTAGTGTTCCGCAGCCACCAAGAATTCGAACACAGGTCCGTAGAGCCCCTAGTATCCTTCCAAACTTAAATTTTTTTTTGGGCCTAACCCTCAAAATGGGCATTGCGAAAAAAAATGAATTGCGGTTGGATTGGTTCACAGACCCGATTCATCATATGCCCGTGTTCTCTGCTGCCATTGCCAGGCATAGATATGAGACGATAATGCGTTTTATGCATTTCAAAAACAATACACTCTGTCGTCCTTGGGGTGACCCTGAATTTGACCAGCTCCACAAAATTCGGCCCCTCGTAAATCATCTTAACAAAAGGCCGCCTTGCATTCAAACAATTTCTCCCCAGCAAGTGTGCCAGATATGGGGTCAAGATGTATAAGACCTCTGAGAGGGAAACAGGCTATACATATAAGTTTCGGATTTAGGAGGGGAAAGATGGAGCTCCCCGGATACTCAGACTACATGGGAAACAGTGGCAAGATAGTTTGGGACTTGGTGTCATCCTTCTTCCATATGGGGTACCACTTATACATGGACAATGTTTATTCAAGCGTGCCACTATTTAGACATTTGTACCATCTTGGAATTGGCACATGTGGCACTGTGTGACCTAATCGCCAGGGCTTCCCCCAATGGCTTGTAAATACCCATCTTAGAAAGGGGGAAAAAACCTGCTTGAGAAATGAGGAATTGCTCGCAGTGAAATGGAAGGACAAACGGGATTGTCAGGGTCCTGTCCACGGCAGAAGTTCTGGAAGATCTGGCATTTCTGCCAGTACTCTGCATGGCCGCAGAAGCACACATCAGCCTCAGGTTAGTGTCAGACGGCCTTTATAAGGAGGTTCATCACTTCCTCAAGTTGCTGGATGATCTCTAGCGCCCCGTGCCCTGTTCCTGTTTCCCGTGATTTTGACTTGTGATTTCCTGTTATTGACTCAGCTTGCTCCTGGACCTGTCTACTCTGCTTTACCCCTGATCTGACCTCGGCTTGGCTTACAGACACTCTCGCTCCTCTGTGTATGACCTCGGCTATCCCATCTGACTACGTCTGCTCTGATTCCCACCTGGCATCTGACCTTGGCTTGAACCGACTACCCAGTAAACATCTAAATCCTGGAAGGGCTTGCATACCACGCACAGGTGCCTACTGTCTGCAGACCTATCTCCATGCACCAGCTGTGCTTCTGAGTGGACCACCAACCAGCACTCCTACAGGCGACTTGTGCAACTTTGGGCCTGACTCCCGTTGTCCCACTGTTAATAAATCTAAATTATGATTCGGCACTTATATTGATGGCAAGCTTGCAAAATATTTGGTTTTTATGATTAGTCATAATTAATATTAATATGTGTGAATGGTCTTTTGACAAATGGTAGTATTATTATTCTTCAATTATAGCTGAGACCAAAAGATATACAAGTTAAGCTGAGACAGTAAATATGGGTAAGTTAGCTGAGACAGCTATACCAGCTGAAGGCTGAGTATACTATATTTAGGCTGGTAGTTATGTCAAGGTTATTAGAAGTGACTTACTGTTACATTACGTATTTTAATAGTATCTGTGTGTATTTAGTATACGTTTCTAACATTGATACATATATAGTTTAGTGATTATACATTGATATGTTCTTAAGCTATATTATTCTTTAAATATATAGCTGAGGGTTATGTACATCAGCATACATATGTTCCTGTCCATCAAAGACATTATGTGAGTGTCGTCCCCTCCCTTCTATGCCATACAAGGTATTAAGATCACTAACTATGACGTAAATTTGCCTCATAAAAGATCATGAGACAACGGACAGTCTCTCACTCACACGCTAATACTGACATTCTAACACACACACACATGGCTGTTCATAAGAACTTTCTGAGATGCTGGAACAGGTGCTGCAAGACAAGAATTAGTCATTAACGTCACTTCCGTCTTCTTACTCGGACTCTGTGTTGTACAAGACAAGATCACATGAAGGACAGAACAGCACATGGCCGTACTTCAATACCTAAAAATGGTGACTTTATCTCTAAACGTTTGCTTGTTATTTTTACAGTAGTTTTATCTACATGGAACTGTTCATAATACGCTTTACATTGTTATTTTACACCATTGTGTGATAGAAAAAAATCGCACTTCATTTTTTATTTCAATGGCTCTTTCATTCATAATCGCCTCAAGACACTAGAAGAAGTATTATATGTGTCTAAAAATCCAACACCCACTCTCAGGGGAGTCCGAAACTTAGCCGCAAGGGAAGCCCTCTCTCCATTGGCCTCCATCACCAGGTACATGATAGTATCATCTAGCCAGTATGTCCGAGGCCGAGAGAGGCGCTTCCGCACTAGAGGCCCTGTGCCAACAGATGACGGCACTTACCCAAACAGTGAAGGATCTACAGCAAGGGTACTTCCAGCTAGAAGGGTGTCTTCACTCCCTCTCTACTTCCACGGACCTGGATCCCTCCGCCAGTTCCAACCCAGTAGCCGTACCTGCCAGTCAGTCTCCTGCCACCATTCCTGACCACCTCCGGAACCCAGAGTTCCTACTCCTGAACGTTTTCTCGGGGATCGACGTAAGTTCAGAGCTTTCAAGAAAGCCTGTGAATTATATTTTGCTCTGCATCCCAGGACCTTTTCTCTGAAAGCGGTCAAGGTCGGGTTTATCATCTCCCTCTTGTCTGAAGAACCTCAGTCTTGGGCACATAGTCTTCTGGAACAAAAGAGCCCAGCACTCAATTCAGTGAGTGAATTCTTTGAAGCCATGGCTGTCCTCTACGACGATCCCCAGAGGACCTCCACTGCTGAATCCGCCCTCCATGCTCTACTACAAGATCGGCGGCCTGTGGAGGACTACATAGTGGAGTTCCGTAAATGGTCTGCAGACACTGGTTGGGACGATGCAGCATTGAAGTACCAATTCCGCCTAGGCCTGTCCGAGTCCCTCAAGGACGAGTTAACTAGGGTGGAAGCTCCCTCCTCCTTGGAGGACCTTATCCTGCTCGCTACTCAGTTGGATCGGCATCTACGGGAAAGATGCGCTGAGCATACTCAGACCTTTCGGCCCACTTGGGTTCTGCCAAAAGTTCCAGGACCAACGACTCCTGCCCTTGCGCCACAACCCATCAACACTTTGTAGGTAGAACCTATGCAAATCGGCCTTCTCCAACCTGCCCTAACTCCGGAAGAGAGGCTACGCAGACAGCAAGGCAACCTCTGTTTTTACTGTGGGGCCATGGGCCACTTCCTGCGTAACTGCCCAAGTAAGTCCAGCCAGCCCCATCCTTCGTACCTTCAGCTATCCGGGACTTTAACCACCCATGTCATTCTCCCCATGCTTTTGCAGGTGGCTGGAAGGGACGTCAGGTTGCGGGCAGTCCTTGACTCGGGAGCTTGTAGCTTTTTTTTAGACATCCAATTGGCCAAGGACTTACACATCCCTCTTCTGCCTAAGAAACAGAAACTTGACGTCTTATTTGCGGATGGCACTACTCCGAGCTCCGGACCTGTTACCCAGGAAACCATTCCTAGTCTGGCAACCACCGACTCTGGCCATCAGGAGTTTATTCGTTTTGACGTGATCAGATCCCCCATGTTTCCAGCCATCCTAGGAATACCCTGGTTGCAAGCCCACAACCCACAGATCAATTGGCCCAAGAAGGAAATCATCTTTTCTTCAGAATATTGTCTACAACACTGTGGTGCCCCTGCTCTCACCAATTCTTCTGTATGTCTCTCAGTCCAACCTCCACCAGAGGCCAGTCAATCAGTTCCCTCTCCCTACCACGACTTCCTTGATGTGGTTGATAAGAAGAAGGCCGATACATTGCCTTCTCATCGGTCTTACGATTGCCCAATTGAGTTACTCCCAGGGGCAGAAATACCATTTGGGTGAATTTTCCCATTGTCCGAACTTAAACTGGAAGCCTTCTGGCACTATCTAGACGAGAATCTCTCTAAAGGATTCATCTGCCCCTCTTCCTCTCCTGTCGGGGCTGGTATTTTCTTAGTAGAAAAAAAGGATCGGTCTCTTAGACCTTGCATTGACTACAGAGGACTTAATGAAATTACCATTAAAAATCGGTATCCTCTTCCTCTGGTGCCTGAGTTGTTTCAGAGATTTCGAACAGCCCAAGTGTTCACTAAATTGGACTTACAGGGGGCCTACAATTTAGTCCATATAAGAGAGGGCGATGAGTGGAAGACCGCCTTCAGAACATGCTTCGGACATTTTGAGTACTTAGTGATGCCGTTTGGGCTATGTAATGCCCCTGCTACGTTTCAACATTTTGTGAACGACATCTTTAGAGAGTACCTTGACCTTTTTGTAATTGTCTACCTGGACGATATTCTAATTTTCTCTACCTCTCTGGAACTCCATCGTGATCACGTTAGGAAAGTGCTAAACACTCTAAGGATGCATGGCTTATACGCCAAGGCGGAGAAGTGTGAGTTTGAGAAGCAGTCCATCCAGTTCCTGGGGCTCATAATTTCCACCGAGGGGATCTCCATTGACCCTCAGAAAGTATCTGCTATCCTGGATTGGCCTGCACCTTCAGACAGGAAAGGGGTCCAAAGATTCGTGGGTTTCGCCAACTTTTATTGGAAATTTATTAAGGGCTTTTCTACAACCATTGCCCCTATTACTCAACTCACCCGCCAGCATACACGATTTTGCTGGAGCCAGGAAGCTCAAAAAGCGTTTCAGCAATTAAAAGATCAATTCACCTCCGCTCCTGTGTTACAGCATCCAGGGCCAACACTCCCCTTCATCCTGGAAGTGGACACATCTGAAGTTGCTAAAGGAGCCATACTCTCCCAGCGCCAGGGCCCAAAGGCTCTGCTTCATCCAATAGCCTTTTGTTCTACAAAACTGAGCCAAGCCGAAAGGAACTACGATGTGGGTGATAGGGAACTTTTAGCGATAGCCTTCCAAGAATGGAGATATCTCTTGGAAGGAGCCAGCCACCCAATTATGATTTTCACAGATCATAAAAACCTGGAGTATCTAAGGTCCACCAAGCACCTAAGACCTCGACAGGCTAGATGGGCTTTATATTTCTTCAGGTTTAACTTTCACATAACCTACCGCCCAGGATCCAAGAAGGGGAAGGCAGATGCCCTTTCCCGCATGTTCCCGGACCCAGAGGAGCCTTCTCCCCCCAACACCATTTTGCCGGCCCAAAATGTTTTGCTGATCCAACCCAGCCTAAAGTCTTCGATCAAGCAAGCCTCTGCACTATGTCCTGAACCTGAAAAAGATTTATTTAGAAGGCAGGATGGTCTTCTTTGACACAATGATGAAATCTTTGTACCCCAAGAAGTGAGGTCTCAAGTTTTCAGGGCTTTCCATGACCATCAACTGGCTGGGCACTTTGGAGCCCGTAAGACAATGGAACTAATCCAGCGATCCTTCTGGTGGCCCAACTTGAATCATGACTGTAGAGCCTATGTGAAGTCGTGCACAGTGTGTCTGCGGAACAAGGGAGACAAAGCCAAGGCCTGGGGGTTGCTGAGGCCCCTGCCCATTCCTGATCGTCCCTGGAAGATGGTCACAATGGACTTCATTATGGATTTGCCGCCCTCGGAGGGGTTTACTGCCATTCTGGTAGTAGTGGATCGGCTATCCAAGATGGCCCACTTTTTACCAATGGTGGGTAGTCCATCCACACCAGAGACTGCACTAACCTTCATCAAAGAGATTGTCAGGTTACATGGTCTGCCCAGTAATATTGTCTCAGACCGAGGGGTGCAGTTTATGTCCAGGTTCTGGAGAGCCCTCTGCAAGGCCCTGAAGGTGGAACTCTGCTTATTGCCCGCCTACCATCCCCAGAGTAGCAGGCAAACGGAGCGAACGAACCAGACTTTGGAGCGATATTTATGGTGCTTCTCTGCTTTTTCTCAGGATGATTGGGCATCCCTACTCCCATTGGCAGAATTTGCCTACAACAATCCAGTCCACTCTACTACAAACCAGTCTCCATTTTGGGCCAATTATAGATTCCACCCTTCCTTCATACCTGACACCATTCCTGAAGCTTCGGTAACCGCAGTACAGGACAGACTCTACATGCTACAGAACAACTGTAAAGTCCTCCGAGAGTCCATACTGAAATCCCAGGCTGATTATAAGAAACACTACGACAGGAAACGGAGAGGAAACCCTCCTCTGAAGATTGGAGACAAAGTTTGGCTATCAACTGCCAATCTAAAACTCCCATGCCCGTCATGTAAGTTGGGTCCAAGGTACATTGGCCCTTTCTGGATCAAGAGAGAAATCATTCCAGTGGCGTTTGAGCTGTTACTTCTGGAATCATGCAAGATCCACCCAGTTTTCCACGTCTCCCTACTTAAGTCTCCCTACTTAAGTTCCTGATCCTTTTCCAGGGAGAGCAGAACCACCTGCTCCACCGATAACAGTTGGGAAGGAGACGGAATACGAGGTTGAAGCAATTCTGGACTGCAGAGTGTGGGGAAGACATATCCAGTACCTGGTTAGATGGAAGGGGTACCCACCTGAAGAAAGTTCCTGGGAACCAAAAGGCAATGTACATGCCCCAGGCTTCTCCAAGAATTTTGTTCCAAGTATCCTGAAAAGATGGCCCATGTGGGCATCCGCAGGCTGCCCTTTAGGGGGGGCACTGTCAGGGTCCTGTCCACGGCAGAAGTTCTGGAAGATCTGGCATTTCTGCCAGTACTCTGCATGGCCGCAGAAGTACACATCAGCCTCAGTTTGGTGCCAGATGGCCTTTATAAGGAGGCTCATCACTTCAAGTTGCTGCATGATCTCTAGCTCCCCATGCCCTGTTCCTGTTTCCTGTGATTTTGACCTGTGATTTCCTGTTACCGACTCGGCTTGCTCCTGGACCTGTCTACTCAGCTTTACCCCTGATCTGACCTTGGCTTGGCTTACGGATACTCTCTCTCTCGCTCCTCTGTGTATGACCTCAGCTATCCCATCTGACTATGTCTGCTCTGATTCCTACCTGGTACCTGACCTTGGCTTGAACCAACTACCCAGTAAACATCTAAATCCCGGAAGGACTTGCATACCACACACAGGCGCCTCCTGTCTGCAGACCTATCTCCGTGCACCAGCTGTGCTTCTGAGTGGACCACCAACCAGCACTCCTACAGGTGATCTGTGCAACTTTGGGCCTGAATCCCGCTGTTCCACTCTCAGGGGAGCCCAGAACTTATCCGCAAGGGAAGCCCTCTCTCCATTGGCCTCCATCACCAGGTACGTGATAGGGATGTTTTCGTCCTATCTTCGATTCATGCAGACATGACCATCCAAATTGCCACGGCAGCTGGTGTTGTTGAGAAGCCCCTCTGTGTCCACGTTTATAACCTTAACATGGGAGGGGTGGACTTTAACGACCAGATGATGAAGCCATGCTTAGTTTCCCAAAAAGCCAGATGCTGGTACAAAAAAGTGTCTGTTTATTTATTTCAATTGGCTCTATATAATGCTTTTGTGCTTTACAAAGCAACTGGATGAAGTGTCTCCTTCCTAAAACTCCAAGAAGAGATCATCGCGGCCCTTTTGTTTCCAGAAGGTGCTTTGACCCAAACCCCCAACCCAGATGCAGTTAGCCAGCTGCATCAGAGGCATTTTCCTAGTGCCATTCCTGGTACCCTAACCCGAAGGACACCCCAAAAAGATGGGGTGTTTTTAGCAGACATGGAATTAGGCATGACACCCGCTTTTTTTGTCCCTCCTGTCCTGGCCAACCTGGTCTCTGCCTCAAGGACTGCTTCCATTGCTACCACACACTAGTGGAGTATTAGTATAGGGTACAGTACGGCACAGTTCAGGGCACATATTTACACAGGGTCTCGAAAGATGTTAGGTAGTCAGGAAACTGACTATTTTGAGAGACCCTACAATCTGGTTTAAAAAGTTAAAGTTTAAAAAAAAAGTAAAAACAAAACATATATATCATATATATATAACATATATACATATATAACATATATATCATATATATCAATATGTATATATGTATATATATATCATTGCTGTTTTCTTTGCAGGAATGCCATTCAGTTGCAGCACCAACTTTTTTATTCTGACAACAGGATCTTGCTCACAGAATATACTATACATAAGTAGGTGTGGGGAACACTGTTGGATGAGATTTTTCATCCGCAGTTAAAAAAAGAGCATATATGCCGAAGCATGGGGGCCTGGGCCTGGGGTGGCCAGAGGGTGGATGGCACCTATGCTTCGGTATATATTTAAAAAAAAATTTTTTGCCAGAGATTTCTTCATCCACATCGACCAATGGAATCTGTTAGGGTCTTTTTTTTATTCAGCCCATGAGCTTAACGACAAAAAAAGAACATTTCATGTGTGCCCACCATTAGAAGTGGGTGGATGAAGGGCGGTTTATTCTAATGGTGGGCATACCACACACTTTTTCTGGCAGAGATTTCTTCTCTTTTTTTCATTCAGCCCACAGGCTGCATAAAAAAGAGAACATAGCATATGCACCCAACAAGGACCAGCTACGTACTGGTACATCACTGGACTTTGAGTGGTTATACCAGCTGAAGGCATCATCCTGGTATCATTTTTTTTCAACCGCCGATCAGCTTTCATGTAAAAGCAATCCTAGTGGCTAATTAGCTGCAGTATTGCTTTTACAAGCAGCGGGAGAAGATGCCCCCCATCCCCCGTTGCCTTCCACGGTCTTCTCAGGCAGTCCCGCGCCATCAGGGGAACCTGAGAATGCAGCCGGTGTTTTTGCCAGCTGAACATAGAGCTGATTGGAGACTGGAATGGTGCCAATCATCTCTATAGTCTAAGAAATTGGAAGCTACGAGCATTTCATCACTTCAGTTTCACAGGATATAAACAACGCCATTTGTAAATTGGGAAAGCATCTGATCACACTGATCCTGGTGAGATTAGATAATGTAAGGGCAGAGGAGATATCTAGAGTCTGAAAAATATATGACAATGCCCATTGAAGTTAAGGGTATTTGCATTCCCTGTGATAGCATTAAAAGTGATAAAAAAATAAATGAAACGAACAGTGTAAACATAATTAAAATAATGTAAAAAAAAAAAAGCATGCTCGCCACCCTTGACCCCATGCCAGTATGTAAACAGCGGTTGCACCATGCATGTGAGGTATCACCACGAACATCAGATCAAGGGCAGTAACTTTAGAACTAGATCTTCTCTGTAAATCTAAAATGGTAGCTTGTAAAGAGTTTTAAATTGTTGCCTAGGGATATTAAAAATGTATGCAGTTTTAAATTATGTCATGTGTGGTATCTATTTACTTGGAATACCATCATCTTTTATATTTTACCAAATAATTGGCCAATATATTGTATTTTTGTGCATTAAAAGTAAAAAAAAGTGTATTTTTTAAACAAAATATGTATTTGAAAAATCTCTGCGCTAGTACTATGTGACATATAAAATTGCAGCACCCACCATTTTATTCACTAGGGTATCTGCTTTAAAAAAAATATAATATTTGGGGGTTTAAAGTAATTTCCTAGCAAAAAATACAGATTTTTCTCATGTGAACAAAAAGTGTCAGAAAAGGCTTGGTCTTAGAAGAGTGAGTGATGTGTGGCATAAACTTCTAATGCTGGGCATAAAATGCCCCCACCCCCCAAAATGACCCCTTTTTGGAAAGTAGACATCCCAAACTATTTGCTGAGAGGCATCTTCAGTCAATAGAAGAATGTATTTTTTTACCACATGTTTTTGGAAAATGACAGCAAAATAAATACTTTTTTTTAACACAAAATTGTCATTTAAATGATTTATTGCTCACACATGACATAAGTATATGTGGAATAACTCCCCAAAATACATTCTGCTACTTCTCCTGAGTATGAGGATACCACATGTAAGAGACGTTTTGGCAGTCTAGCCAAGTACAGGACCCCAAACTCCAATAAGCATCTTCAGGCTTTTAAAGGGTTTTTTTTCCTCATTACACTTCCTGACTATCTATCACAGTTTCTAAGGTCCAGAAATGCCAGAATAGCACCCTCCCCCCATGACCTCTTTTTGGAAAGCAGACACCCCAAGGAATTTGATAAGAAGCATGGTGAGCATTTTGCAGATCTTGTTTGTTACCACACGTTTTTTGAAAATGAAGGAAGAAGACAAAAACATTTCTTCTTTTCTTTTTTTATATTTCAAAACCTTGTGAGTAAAAATTAAATCTGCAAAATACTCACCATGCCTCTTTTTGAATTCCTTGGGGTGTCTACTTTCCAAAAATGGGTCATTTTGGTGGGGGGGGGGGGGGGGGTATGGCACTATCCTGGTATTTCAGGGCCTCCGAAACTGTGATCGGTAGTGAGGAAGTGAAGTTAGGAAATTATGCTCCTTCAGGCTTTCAAAGTGGTCATTGGACTTCAGGCTCCTGTATGTGGCTAGGCTCCCAAAAAGTCTCACACATATGGTATCCCCATACTCAGTAGAAGTAGCAGAATGTATTTTGGGGTGTAATTCCACATATACCCATGGCTTGTGTGAGCAATATATCATTTCAATGACCCCTTTTTGGAAAATAGACAGTCCTCCTCGCTTTTAGGCACAGGTAAAGAGAAATTAGTTTTTGTGATAACAGCCTCACAGAAGTAGCAATATCTCCCTCTGCCTGAAGCAGCTCCTATGAAACAGGTCTAGCTGCTTTATTAATGTGGTGCACACCACTTGCACCAGTTTACTGGGCTATTATAATGTTGCAAAAACCTTTGTTAATCACCTCCATTGTTTGGACAAGCAGAAGTGAGTATCTTCAACTATCCATCTGGTGGGGTTACAGTATTTATACTCTTTTTGGGAAAAAATAAATAACTTAATTACCAGATTATTAAATTGTCCTATTGAGTTAAAAGACATTTTAAACTGTCAATAGTGTCCTGTGATAAAAATAATTTCTGCATGTGAACCTTTAAAGGAAATTGTTGATACAATTTTAAAGCCATTGAGTACATGTAAAGTTACAGAACATTTTATTATCTACAAGAAAATTGAATGTTTCTAACTAATCTTCTTATGGAATTAGAAAATAGTCTAATTTATTATTACTGTTACATATGTGATGAGCCATACAACTATGTACAGCATATTCAATAAAAGTTAAATATTAGACAAAACATTGAATTGCTTGTGTAAGTTCTTTTCATCTCTTGGCCTCCTTAGCTATCTATATATTGGGATGTTCAGTGCTGTAAGGTTGCAATAGCAGAAAACTTAACCAGATCATAGTGTCTGTATTTAGTGGGCACCATGTGGCGTTAAGCCTGTAATTGGAGTGGAGGGGGGAAAGAAGAACTTCAAGGGGAGAGAGGGGTTATTGTCAAAGAGTGGTAAAGAAAAAGGGCAAGGAGGCAAGCCATCTGGTGCCTGCAGCCAAATAAGATCCTGGATAAAAGTCAGCGCTGGTTTTAGATCATAAAGGCATCCCATGTAGTACATACAGTGTAAATTTATCCAATGAGTTTGTGTATTCATGCTGTCAGTTTTTCCGTTATATGATTTTCTTTGACTTGACTAAGTAGGTCATGCATAGTGAAGGTGGAGGAGGAGGGGAGGTTGGCTGCTTCCATTTGGTGAAGACTATTAAACAGTGTGTTGCAGTGAGGATATGGGAGAGGAGTTTTTTTCGGGTTATTTTCTATTTTGTTGATTGAAAGCACCAGCAAGTTTGTTTATCGACCTAAGTCTATAGACACTTTTGCAAGTTCTGAATTCTTTCCAGAATGGTAAAATGTCTGGGCAGGACCACAGGACATGATATAGTGAAGCTACTTCTGAATTGCATCACTAACGAATGTTGCTGACTGTGGGGTAGATAGAGTGCAATATTTCTGGTGTATACTAGTACATTCATATTTTATGTGATATTCTAACAATTCTTGTCCTAAAATTCTCTTCTATTTCCTCATATACAAATGTTTCAGAAAGGGATTTTGAGGCAGTATGCTCAGAACCTTATAGATATCAGAGATAGATGGACCTTCCCTACACACCTTTTCTAAATGAGTGGGCTCATCAAATGTGGGGTCTTTAATGAGGGACATGTTGAAGTGATGGATCTGTAAATAGCTTTAGAAGACTGTACAGAGGTGTCTGCATTTGTTCTGAACAACAGAGAATGTTAGAAGTGCTCTGGTGTGGTCAAACAAGTGTTGAAATCTAAACAGAGAATGTGCCTTCCAGGGCCGCACTGTCTGTGAGTAAAACTATCTGGGATATTTGGAGTGCGTAGGGTTCAACATTGAATTGGCCCACCCTTTGCAGCTATAACAGCTTCAACTCTTCTGGGAAGGCTGCCCACAAGGTTTAGGAGTGTGTCTATGGGAATGTTTGACCATTCTTCCAGAAGCACATTTGTGAGGCCAGGCACTGATGTTGGATGAGAAGGCCTGGCTTGCAGTTTCTGGTCTAATTCATCCCAAAGGTGTTCTATCGGGTTGAGGTCAGGACTCTGTGCAGCCAGCCAAGTCAACTTCCTCCACCCCTGGCCAGTCTAATCATAACATGTTACATGTTACACTCTGAATATGGGTGTAACATGTTACAAAAGGTGAACTTAACCTTAAAGTATTCAGACCCCTTACTCTGTTCTTTGTTGAAGCACCTTTGGCAGCAATTACAGCCTTGAGTCTTTTTGGGTACGACACGACAAGCTTTGCACACCTGGGTTGTAGGACTTTCTGACATTCTTCTTTGTAAATCCTCTCAAGCTCAGTCAGGTTGGATGGGGAATGTTGGTGGACAGCCATTTTCAGGTCTCTCCAGAGACGTTCAATAAGGGTTCATGTCAGGGTTCTAGCTGGGCCACTCTAGGACAGTCATAGAGTTGTACCTAAGACACTCCTAAGTTGTCTTGGCTGTGTGCTTAAGATTGTTGTCATGTTGGAATGTGAACCTTCAGCCCAGCCTGAGGACCTGAGAACTGTAGAACAGATTTTCATTGAGGATATCTGTACTTTGCTCCATTCAGCTTTCCCTTAACCATGACCAGTCTTTCAGTCCCTTCTGCTGAAAAACACCCCCACAGCATGATGCTGCCATCACCATGCTTCACTGTTGGGATGGTATTGGGCAGGTGAAGACACAGCATTTAGAATTGCCAAACAATTCAATCTAGGTTTCATCAGACCAGAGAATCTTGTTCCTCACAGTGTGAGAGTTCTTCAGGTACTTGTTTGTATACTCCAAGTAGGCTTTCATGTGTTTTGCACTGAGAAGTGGCTTCTGTCTAGTCACTCTGCTCAGAGTGGAGATGGAGGGCTCCAGTGATGGCTGTCCTTCTGGAACTTCGTCCTATCTCCACACAGGATTTCTGGAGCAGTCAAATTGACCATTGAGTTCCTAGTCACATCTCCTATTAAGGCACTTCTCCCCCAATTGCTCAGTTTGGCTGGGCGGCTAGCTCTGGTTGTGCCAAACTTTTTATATTTGAGATTTATGAAGGCCACTGTGCTCTTGGGAACCTTCAGTGCAACAGAATTTTTTTGTAGCCTTCCCCAGATCTGTGCCTTGCTATAATCATGTCACTTAGCTCTGAAGGCAGTTTCTTTGACTTCATGGCTTTTGCTCTGATACAGTATGCATTGTCAGCTGTGAGGCCTTTTATAGAAAAATGTGTGCATTTCCAGATCATGCTCAATCAATTTAATTCAATTTAAATTAAGGTGTAGAAACATCTCAGCAACGATCAAGAGAATACTTGATCGTTGCTGTGATATTTCAATTTTTCTTCTTTCATACATTTGCAAACTTTTCTAAATTTCTGTTTTCACTTTCTCATTATGGGGTACTGAGTGTAGATTAATGAGAGAAAAAAATTATTTAAATAATGGTCCTATCAGGCTGATATATAACAAAATTCAAGTAAAGGGGGTCTGAATACTTTATGAATGGACTGTACATGACTATCCACTTGAGAGCCAGCGACATACCCGACACAATTTTTTAGAGCCGACAGTCGGCTCTTTTGCTGCTGGATTGCTTTTATAAGCATCTGGAGAGGATGTCCCCCCCCCACCACCACCATCACCTGGTATGGCTTTATCAGCTGTCCTGTGCACCTGGACACCTGATCAACCAACCGGTGCTTCTACTGGCTGATCATAGAGGCGAACAAAGATCAGAACCATTCTGTTCAGCTCTATGATATAGGGAACCAGAGGAGATGACCTTACATCACTTCCAGTTTACCCGAATGTAAGCTGCGGAATTTGTAAAAATGAAAAGCGTTTGATCACATTGGTCTTGATGTGATCAAATGCTTTTAAGGGCATAAAGAGTACCTGTCACATTGCTGTCACAAGGAATGTTTACATTCCTTGTGACAGCAATAAAAGTGATTAGAAAAAAATGTAAATGACAGTGTAAAAAATATATTTTTTTAAATTTCTAAAGTGCCCCTGTCCCCCCATGCTCACGTGCAAATATGATCGCACGTTTTGGTCCCGCACACAAACAACAATCACCCCACACATGTGAGGTATCACTGCGAACGTCAGATCATGGGCAGCAATTGTGTGACACAAGCAATACCTATTCACAATGAATTGTGATTCAAGGAAGTACATACATGGGATTCTTCAAAAAGTACATTTTCAAACTTATAGATGGTTCAGATTGTTAGGAGTAGGCTAGAAATAATTTAAATTCAGAGTGGAAATAAATACATGATTTCAAATTTTGACAAAAAAATACATTTTAAATTCTGTGGATGAGACTTTAAAACAGTAACAGCAAAAAGTATTATTTTGAATACTGTCTTTTTACCCAGTAAAGCAAGCCATTGTAACAGTATTGATGTTTTTCTACAAAAAATGTTATTGCATTGCTGGCTTGCTCACCACACACTATTATTACATTTCTATGGTTACATTTATTTTACCTATTTTACCTAAGAATGTTCACATTTTATTATATGTTTCTTTATGTTTGGAAGACTGTTTTGTAATGTTTTATGTTGACGTACCTGTTGGGACTAAATATAATGCTTTGATGTTTTCTTGTTCACTTTAATGTGGCTTTCTGTGCAACTTGATGGATCTATATCAATGTTTTTGTGATAATTAAATTCCATTCATTATTGAAAAATGATTTAATAGGTCTTAAAATAACAATGCTATAATGGAGAGCAGATCTGTCAGAAAAATGTATATTCTCTGCATTTAAGAAGCACATTTTCATAAAGACCCTCAAGTGTGCATACTTAAGAATTCTCCAATATTGACTTCTCATCAACAAAGAAGGAAATGGGAGTAATGATAGCAATTAGAGAATTGCTAGCATTTCAATTATAAACCATATTTCCAGATACCAATGATAGCTATGTATGTTATATTAAAATTGGTAGATTAGTAATACACTACAGCAGTAAATGTATATTCACTGATATATTTATTCTTAAAGGTTTTTATCTGGGTAATAAAGCTACCCAACATGCTATACACCCCCTTCTAATAGATCCTGCATAGTACTGCCTTCCTGTCCCCTCCACCGCCTTTTCTTTTCTTCTCTTCCCTCCTTGTCTCCCCCTTTCCAAGGGACTTTCTGAATAGGCTTGGCACCTTACATAGTTACATAGTTAGTCTGGCTGAAAAAATACATAAGTCCGTCTAGTTCAACTAGTTCAACTTTCTTCCTTTCCCTTTCTCCATCCTTCCATGGGTGAGGCGTGGGCTACAGAACATCTTCTACCAGTATAATTCCTTCTCACAGCCAGACTGCTTCTAAATTTTTACCCCCCCCTCCACTGGATTGGTTTCCTGGAATGTATGGGGGTTAAAAGTACCTGAAAAAAGATCTACAGTGCTGCGAATGAGCACACATAGCTCTCATTTAGGGAACACACTTTACTCCAGAGAGAGAGATATCATTTTACGCCTGTACAAATCATTAATAAGACCTCATCTGGAATATGCAGTTCAGTTTTGGGCACCAATTCACAAAAAGAACATTGGGGAACTGGAGAAAGTGCAGAGAAGGGCAACCAAACTGATAAGAGGCATGGAGGAGCTCAGCTATGAGGAAAGATTAGAGAAACTGAATTTATTCTCTCTTGAGAAGAGATTAAGGGGGGAAATGATCAACATGTATATATACAGCAGTGGTTCACATAGTGAACTCGGTATAGAGTTATTCACCCTTAGGTCATCACAAAGTACAAGGGGGAGCTCTTTATGTCTGGAGGAAAAGAGATTTAATCTCCAAATACAGAAAGGTTTCTTCACAGTAAGAGCTGTGAAAATAAGGAATAGACTCCCTCAAGAATTGGTTCTGGCCATCTCAGTGGATTGCTTTAAAAAAGGCCTGGTTTCTTTTCTAGATACACATAATATACCTGGATACTAACATTTAAAGTTGATTCATGGAATATCTGGGGTTTTTTTTCCCTTCCTCTGGATCAACTGTAGGTATAGGATTATAACTTTTTTTTCTTTGTTTTTTCTTTGTTTGAACTGGATAGACATTTGTCTTCTTTCAGCCAGACTAACTATATAAAGGCTCTAACCACCCAAAACTGGGCAACTTCCATTACCCAACAGCTCACCACAGTAATTCCCCGCACTAAAAATCTCAAAGGGAGTAAGTATACTGATTTCATACAAACTGAGGGGTTGAGGACAATGCAGAGTTTGCAAACAAAGCAGGTAGTTTCTTCTTTGCAAAAGGCTCCCTAGAAAGTGAGATGGTGACCCTGGTCAATATTTACACCCCCCCAACTTGGACCAAATCTCTTCTCTGGAGACATGCCTCAATGATCTCTCTACCTTTGTAGAGGGGACATTGATAATGGGGGGAGATTTTATTGTAGCACCTGATCCTCCGCTAGATGTTTCCCATGTTGCCTCTCATCACTCATATTCCTTCTTAAAGCAAACTTTACACTTTGCACAATTAATCAACGTCTTATGGTGCTTATTTCATAGTAAAGAAAGAGATTAATCCTATTATTCTGCAACACACAGATCCTACTCCAGGATCGACTATTTTTTGATCAAACATGCTGATCTGCCTAGTGTGCAAGCAGCATCGTGAGATAGCAGCATGGGAGTACAGACGCTGTCTGATCATTCCCTTGTGTGCTTAGAACTCTTTTTGCGGCTAACTAACGTAAAGTATGGAAGTGGAGACTAAGTGACTCTTTACTACAAGACGCAGACAAGAAGGCCTGAGTTGAAACCCAGCTCAAGGCCTTCTTCCAAACTCATGCTGAAACATCCTACTCCCTGATGATGATCTGGGAGACTCACAAATGCGTATAAGCATAAAACGAAATGTAAAGACGCTGTCGAACTACAATCAGCTACAGATACTGCAGCTTTTATGCAGTGAAGTGATGCAATTAAAGGCTAATATTGCATCATCTCAGTATACATGCAATTTTCTATTGGTCATCAGTATCAATTGCGCAATATGCAGCTGAAGTTGCATCATAATTTTGAATGGCTTACGTCATTAGATGGGTGAATATATCATGAAAACTAGAGCCAATCAACATTTTTTAGGGTCATTTTCGTTTTCAGCACCCCAAAATTATGTAAGATTAGCTAATTTTATGCCCAAAACTTTTTACCTGTTGAACAGTGTTACCACAAAGTCAGGAGTTAGTTGGCTACAGACAGGTACTTTCTCTCCCTGATAGTCAAAAACCCATACTGGAGTACTGTGATGTTTTATAAAATGCAGTTTCCAGGAAGTATACTTAGAACTCTGTCACATGACCTTATACATACAGTAGCTGCTGTATTTCACCCAGACCAGAACTGATACTATTAGGTAAGTATTCACATGATCTAATAGTTTAGCTGCAGCTGCCGATAGCTTCTTGAGTGTGTATTAGAATCCTTGTGACATGTATCTCTGTCAAATTGTTATTATTTCACATGCACAGTGCCAGATAGCTAGGTCTGTGATTCTGTATGTGTGTAGTGCTCACCTTCCAGTATATTAGTAGGTGAACCTGTTAATTCAAGTAGAGTTTATATGCATCTCCAGTATTTTAGTTAACCCTGTTGCTTGTGGTCTGGGATTCTACAGGTAGTTTTAGCTTAGAGCTCAATAACCTGCATAGGCTAGAGCCAGATTAGGCATCCAACAGCCACTTCTGGTAGTTAGATGTCCGGTTGCATGACAAATTAGGGAACTACTAGGGACTAGGATGCATTGTAGATACGCTGGATCTGACATCCAGTGCTATACCATGGTTTCTGCTGGTGAGAAGCTACATTCCAGGCTGCTTGGACAACAGTTGGATGATCTCTCCATCACCTCTGATCTTGTCTTCAGGTCTCTGAAACAAAGACAGATGCCGAATTGCGTTTATTTTCAGGTGCCCCTGCAACTGAACTTTGCTGCAACATTCATCTGGAGGTATCTTTATTAATAATTAAATATACCTCTGTGTATGTGCACTATTCCACCAGGACTTGTTGGGCCCTTTGCTGGTAATATCTGTTTGTACATTGGATGTATTATAATATACACTTTCCTGTATAAAGCTCATATTATTTATATACTTGCATGCAGCTATATATTTAGAGTTGCAGTAGTTCTTCTGTTTACAATTACTTTGATTAGATTACTGGTTAATTTCCCAGGAAGGGAACTGTCAGGGATCTCCACGATCCCCGCAGCGATGGTCCCGGCGCAGGCGCAGTGCGCCGCCCTGTGCAGGGACACGGGCACTAGGTCCGGGCCGGCCGCGGCGTTCGAGTTCACACATGCGCAGTAGAAGCTACGGCCGCCCACTGGGCACCAATGGCAGCGCAGGGCGGGATATTTAAATGGCCCTGAGCTGTCATTCAGTGCCTTCTGGTCTTACCTGCATCCTGTATCCTGCGAACCTGTGCCCTGTAAGTTTTTGACCCGGATTGTACCTGACCTTGCTATATTCTCCTGTCCTGACCCTTGCTTTGCCTGACCTCTCTCCTGGATGCCCCCTATTGGATCTGACCTGCTGTTGCTGACCTGGCGTGTGACCCGACTATTCTCTGCCCGCTGCCTTGTACCATGCCGTCCTCTCTGTTACCGACCCGGCCTGTCTGACCTTGCTCATCCATCCATCCCTCGCAGTGGGGTCTTCAGACCTCCTCATATCAGACTCTTTCCCGTGGGAGCCCTCGGCGCATACCACTACCACTGACGGACGTACCCAGTAGCCACGACCTGGTCTCGGGGTGCTCCAAGTCCATCCCCACCATCAGGGGCCCTGGTGAACAAGCACTCTGGGACTTAGATTCCGTGCGCTGGGGGCGTCTATTCAGTGGAGTGCTAGTGGTACCGCCGGGCGGTCCCTTACAGGGACCCCCTCCATTTACAGAGTCCCTCTCTGACAAATTTATTATCAAACCCACTCCTCCACTTAATGAAAGGTTTTAGTTCTCTTATTTATTTAAAGGTTTAGCGTGCACCATTCTGTATAGGGAAAGTAATTTCTCATAACCCCCCTAAAAGGTGGCTGCACATGAAAAATAGCAACAAAAAATAGGATATAAACTAGGTATTCCAAGTGATTTTATCAGGTCAAAGCTTATATAAATTTTAGTTGTTCGGTTTACGTCTATGTCAAGAGAACCAGAGAGCACACAGAGACAGATTGAACAGAACCCAACGTGCTTTTATTGGGGAGGTTTTTGGGGCACAGACAACAGTTCCTTTAGTCCACACATCCACACCAGACACAGCAACACAGTACAGTTCTCTGGAAGGCAATATGGAACAACAGGGGTATTGTAATCCACAGGGTTAGTCCACACAGGAGGCTCCAGGCAGGGATGGGTTACGTCCAGGCAGGTTCACGGAGAAGAAAGGGGTTAAGTCCAGGTAGGTTCACGGAGGACGAGGGGTTAAGTCCAGGTAGGTGATAGATCCAGGCAGGTTCACGGGGACAGCAGAAGATCCCTCCACAGTGCAGGGATTCGAGGCAGCACAGACAGTCCAGGAGCTGAGGAGGAGGACGGGGGATGAGAGGAGCTGGCCCTCAGCCAGCCTTCCCTCACACACGCAGCCAGAAGAACACAATGGGGGTTTTCCTGCTCACCCTTAAGAATAGAGCTGGTAACCGGATACTTCCTATCGGGTTACCATGGCGACGGGCCCTGTCTCTCAGGTCTCCAGACCTGCCCAGGAATTCATGCATGAGGGGGAAGGGAGGAGATGGCCTGTTTGTGGATTCCTCCAGCAGGAGGCCAGGCTGCAAGCCAGGGGGGTGAGGGGCTGCTGAGGTCTGCCTGTGTCAGGGACAAAGAGGACTAGAAGTCCCAGCATGGATGGGACAGAAGGGTGGCAGCCGGCAAACCTGGAGGATGGGGAAGGAAGGACCAGCTCCGTGACAGTCTACTTTAACAAATTATGCCGAGCTTTAAGCAAAATGTTGAACAACTGATTGAAAGCTAGTCCCTCAAATGTCAACATCTCAGCTTCTTTTTTTTTACTATAATTATGGTATTTTTCCATTTTTTTGCATTGTAACTTTTAGCTTGAGTGATTAGAGCCCATCAGGCAGTTGTTGTTGAAAGTCTGTTCAAGAACTGCCTTTTTTCACAGTACGTCACTCTTTCCTTTGAATAAAATATGTAAAAACACTGTTCATCTGAAACACTGAACACCCTTATCTCAAAATCCCTTACCATATCACCATATACCCACTTTTTCTAATATCAGAGGTAAAGCCCTTAGGCATGCTTTGGTAAAAATTGTCCAGAGCCAGCAATGTACAGGTTGAATAGGCTAAAATGTGGAAACAGGTGTCTTGCTACAATAGAAATCCAAGTATACCATCTAAGATACACTGTGGCATGCGCAATTTTAAAACATGACATGTTAGGTATCTATTTACTCAGCATAACATCATCTTTTATATATTACCAGACATTAGGATATTGTATTGTGTTTGTGTGCATTAGAATTAATTAAAGTGTCTTTTTCTCCCAAAAAATTTGCATTTGAAAAACTGCTGCGCAATTATCACGTGACATAAAAAATTGCAGCAACCAATATTTTTTTCTCCCAGGCCTTTGCTTTCAGAAAATATATTTAATAAAATCTAGTAAAAATATGCAGATTGTTACATGTATATGAGAAATGTGAGAATACATAGGATTGATAGTCAAATGGTTAGACTTTGCACCTCAGGTTTTGGGAAAATTGGCCACTGGCACCACATTTTCACAAGTACAGATCACAATTTAGAGACACAAGGCAGTGTGAACAAAGGCAAATGTTTAGACAGAAGGCACAGAGAGTTGTTTTCCAAACAAAATAGAGCTTTAGCTCATTTTGGATTTGAGGTGGTCAATTGATTTGTTTTGGCAAAGGGAAGATAGGGAAGGAGAAGAAGGTGGAGAGGTGCCAGGAGGTGGAAATGTTGGCAGTAACAAAAGCAATGTGTGAACAGATGCCATTCCTGCCCCTGTTTGTTGGAACATGTTTTGTTTGTTTTGTAAGACCAAAAGTTAAATAAGTTACCTACAATGAAGAGTATGCTAGGCAGTGTTTGTTATTGTAGAAATGACTGTTTCATTCATGCTTTATATTATACACATCACTTTTCTTCCAGCTCTGCAACAGAGAGTTTTGGCTCTCATACTGTGCAGGGATTGTGTCATTACTCATTCCTTCCCACCCCCTGTCCATTCACAAAATGCCTTATATTCTGTTCACAGAAAAATTATATCCAAAGAGTTTCATGTTCTTTTATTATCAAAAAGTTTAAGATCTATGGGACTGTAGCCAAACACCCTGGATGTGGCTGCCAAAAGAATATGGACCCCAGACGTAAGAGAAAGATATGATAAATCATGCAGAAAGAATCAATGAAAACCTGACTTCCAAGCTCTAGGAACAACCATATCAAGTCGCATCATCTATCCCTGTTTGATTGAAAGTGGTCTCATTCTAGGAGACCCCACTTCTAAAAACCAGACACAAAACAGCCATGTACAATTATGAACAGAATATGCAGTCATGGACTTTGTGTGGACATATAGAAGGGAAACTGCGTACCATAAAAACAACTTTATTATGTACAATTATACATCTATTAAGCAACATTAGAAACTACTCTCCACATAGGGGTTCACAACATGCAAAGATTCCGATTACAGTTCAATTTAATCTTTAATAAAATAATATCAGCCAGTAGGGTAGACTGGAATTCATAACATGTGTATGTTGCCCATAGAGGTGCAAATGAGTAAGCCAAGGTGAAGCCACTGCCTCTCAGGTGAGAAATTCAGGTACATTCAGTAACTAGCCTATAGTCTTGTTCACAGGCTGGAATGATGTGAACTGAGTTTGTTTCTAAGATACTTATCAAGAACCCCCTTTTTGGAATATATGTGCCTTGACTGCTTTGACCACCCTGCTGTCCTTATGGTGACTTACATACATTGGGTCTGGATGGTCCCCCTTTGGGAAGTTGGTCCTTCTATTTTTAGATTATATGTATAAGACCTAGCTCACGACTGCCTATGTATTTAAATTTCAGGATATTTTATGTAATGTGTTTCTATTTATATGTAAATGCATATCCTGGCTTGCTCATGTTGCTCCTATCATGTTTTGCTGTTGGATACTTGTGATATTCAATATTGTTTCATTGTACCAATGTGTCTTCCTCCAGACTTACATAAAGAATATAAAAAAGTAAAAAGTTGCAACACCAATAGTAATAATGACAACAATAGTTTCTATTTCAGTATTTTTATTGGTTTTCAAAGGGAGGATAACAAGAAACCTGCTCAGGCAGTGGTTGTGACAGGATGTGACAACTGTAACATTTATGCCAGACACAGACAACAGTGTCACACAATGAGGGCATTTCAGGGTACAATAGAAGTATATACAGGGCTGCCCAACAAGGGGTATCCACTTATGAAGGTGTCCAGGAATGTAGGCTCTCAGTTGTCATCATGTTTTATATCATGATGCCATTTTAAATGCTCCTGAACACATTTTATAACCTTAATACCAACTTATTTAAACTTAGGCTCTATTTTTTCATGACTTCAAATCTTAGCTGTCTTATCAGATCTTAGCTGATGATCTGTAACTCATGAAAACTATGTTAGGCATGCAAGGATAACTTCAGTGGGATGGGCTGCAGCAAATGTTTTGAGGGCAATGTGTCTACACTGCTAAAATAGATGACCAAATACTGCTCTCTCTGAATACAATCTTTTAGCCAGTTTTCTATCTATTTACATACGGATTTTTCCAAACCCGTAGACTTTACCTTACAAATTAGCTGTGTGTGGGGAACTGTGTCAAACGCTTTTGCAAAATCCAAGTATACCACGTCCAACGCCACCCCCTCATACAAAGAAATCAGATTTGTTTGACAACTTCTGTCTTTCATGAATCCATGCTGTCTGTTGCTTAAAATATTTTTTTCCAGCAAGAACTCATCTATGTGGTCTTTTATTAAACTCTCCAGTATCTTCCCAACTATAGAAGTTAAAATAACAGGTCTGTAATTACTTGGTAAAGATTTTGACCCCTTTTTAAATATTGGCACAATTCATTATTCATTTCAGGTACTTACAGTATATAGCACCATCAATTTACGCAGCGCTTTACACATATATTGTACATTCACATTAGTGTAGCAGAATACATTTTGGCCTAAATTTATGAAAGCATTTTATTTTTTTACTAGACATGTTTAATAGCAAAAAGTCCAAAATATTGTTTTTTTTTCTCCAAATTGTCAGTCTTTTTTTGCTTGTAGTGCAAAAAATGAAAACTGCACAAGCGATGAAATACCACCAAAAGAAAGCTCAATTTCTGGGAAAAAAAGGACACAAATTTCATTTTGGTGCAGCATTGCATGACCGCGCAATTGTCAGTTAAAGTAACACAGCACTATAACGCAAAAAATGGTCTGGACATGAAGGGGGGTAAATCCTCAGGAGGGCAAGTGGTTAAATCACTGAAATCACTCTGCTCATCACCAATACTATCTATTTAAAACAGTTTTGTATAACACAATAGATTGTTTGTTTGTTTTTTTTGTGTAGTGTAGTAATAAAAACCAAATAAAATCTTTTTATGTCCTTAAACAATGTAAACATTATTTAGGCAGGAGAAGAGTTATTATCAAGTAATCTGGTGCATACTAAAGCTGCTAAATGTGCTCTGGGCATTGAGAACTTCATGATCTTTGCCCAAGAATAGGTTAAATAGATATAGATTGGAAGATGGCTCAAGTTTACTCAGCACTATCCCCCCAAGGACCCCAGCTTGGGGCGAGCTGCTGGCTGTAGCTTATAGCAGAGATAATGGTGCAGGTGTTGCTGCACCAGCAAACAATTGATTGTAAAGTGGTGTAAGAAAAGCTTGACACCACCAGTAGGTAAATAGGATGAAAAAGGTGTGGAGACAGGATGCCTATATAGAGGGGTAAGGACCAGATAAATGAGGGGATGGTGTCAGGGAAGTGACACATGGGAGGCATTAGAAGGGATAGCTTGGTGTGATGAATAAAAATAAAAAGCAATTTTGATTGAGTACAAGAACACTTACAATAGTGTTTTGTAAAGGCTGAAGGAACATTGGGAAATGGGAAAATGAGTACAAAGTAATGTTGGTCAATCAAAGCATATTGGTGAGAGGAATAAAATATATCTCACTGCTAAAACATCTCATATATAATAAAAAAAATAAGATAATCTAATCATATAATATCATGTAGAAATGAGCTTTGGATTTCAATCAAACCTAATTTGGCGCCAAATTGCCAGAATTTGAATAAGGGCATTTTAATTAAATTTGTGGTCAACAGACATTTTCACTGACCCATAATGCTCTGTGCACCTTCTGATCCTGGCCATTAACCTCAAAGCAGCCAATAGGGTTTAGGAGGTGGATAACCCTGTCCTTCACTGGTCATAGAGACTAATTTACTAAAGGGAGTTGAGACTATTCACTTATTAAATTGAATGAAGGTTCACTTCAACTATCCAGTCAATATATCAGATGTGAGTATTGGAGCTGTGATAGTGTGCTGTAGGAATAAATTAGTTGGCTGATTTAGTAAACTGCACTTGAAGTCTGTGTATTGCAGTGGTGGAGAACACTTTTCTTTGTGCCCCCTGTCGCAATCGTACACACAGTGAAGGACGCAGCCCACCATTTTGTTAAGAAATCTCCATTTTGTCCCATCATTCTCCCCCTCCCTCTCTGAGAGCCCCAGTGACATCTGGTTGGTGTGGGTGTTGGAAGTGTAGCAGGCAGGGAAAAGCCCAGCAGGGAGCCCAGGGCTTTACGCCTCTCTGAGCGAAGTCCCTGGTTGTCTAAGAGAGCTGTGCAATATAACACCTCGTAACAGATAATGCAAGCCTTCCCAAGAGTTCAAAGAACTTCCAAGGAAGCACAACCAGATAACATTTTTAAAAATCCATTTTTCCCCTATGTCTCATATCTTGGAATATGAGAGACTTGCATAAAAACCAGGCATATCGTCAGATTGGCCAAGAGGAAGCGAACAGTTTGATAGGTCACCTTGGCTGGAATAAATAGGAAAGCAGAAAAGTAGATCTCATGAACCATTCAGTGTAGAATTTCATATTTCATGTCTAATCAATCCTCAGACGTGTCTGCATAATAATCTACCCGCGGGTGGAGTGTCACTTGTGCATAGGAAAAGTTATGAGCCAAAATATGAACTAAAAGAGATTTTGGCTCTAGTTTAGGTCTACGCCCAGACCTTCCCACCCTAAACGGGGTATTGGTTCTTGAGTTCAGAGACACCCCCTGCTGGGGAACTACAAAATGAGCTGTCAGGCCTAAGAAAGGTAAGTTGAAGAATTCTCCCGTTTAACATCAGTACCACCTGGCGAGACCCGTACCCTTTCGCTCTGAAACTTGATCTGCTAACCCAGGACTTTGGCAAGTACTTTAACCCTCTAACTCCTCTCTGTTATCTCTTTGCTGTGCTGTTGTTCTCTGTATATTTATATATATATTGGTTACATCTTTTTTCTGCAAATATTTTTATTGCACCCGTTTGACCTTTTAGTAATAAATCTTTCCTTCTGAAAGTGTTGAACTGTTTCTATAGCTCTTTATTGCAATTTATGAATTCCTGCCTCTAAAAGAGCGAGTGCTACTGTGTTTGTTTAACCCTCTGTATAAACGGCCTGCGGTGACCGTGTTATACAGACGATTATCTCAACCATTATAGTGTTATAGCTGATATCGCAAAGTTTCCTCTTTCTTTGTACAAAAAGGAGGTGGTGGCAGTGTGAAGGGTTAATTGCGTAATTAACCTGACCCAGTAACAATCGCATTCAGGCTGCCGGTACATAGATTGTGGTCCAATTAGCTGCAAAATCATTGTGCAGGGTGCAGCTGGGTGTGGCATTGTTACGCACATGACATCAAGGTTTTAGATTGGCTAGTCCTTCGGTCACGAGTTTGGTGAGAAGGGCTGGGGTCTGACGCTGCGTTCGTCACATATTTGTGGCAGCAGTGGGATCATCACATATTGGTGGCAGCGATCCTGGGATCATCACACCCCCCTGCTTTTCACAAAGCTTTCACAAAGCTTTCACAAAGCTTCACTGAACCCTACAGTCCCTTAAAGGACTAAGATCTGTCAGCGGAAAGCTCTTCAGCCATTAACCCTTTGGCTGTTACTTTATCTTTTCTTTCTTAATGGAGTCATTTCCTTGGAACTGCAGCTTTAGCTTGGGGCAGGTAAAAACTGATCAGTAGCACCACAGCTTCACAGCAGTATCAACAGGACTATATGGGGAGACATAAATCACAGGGAGGTGTCTTTCGATTAGAGCTGCAACCCTTAAGTTTGGGTGGGCAAAGATTTTATTCAAACCACATTTTGACAGCAGCAACAACAAGCCTAAAGGTAGAAATGCAATGCACAGGCATTCATTTTCCTGAATAATTACAGCTACAGCCCTTTTGCCTTTGATGACTTTTGGCACCAAATGTTTGGCAGCAGTGCCAACATGCCAAAATTTAGAGATAAAAGTCACAGAGGAATGTCTCTTTAAAATAAAAATTAAAGCTTCAGCCCTTTTACTTTTTATGTTTGACTAAGAGAAAAAGAATGAGGAGAGGTGCCAGCAGCACCAAAAAGTTCTTATACAGGGCCACAAATAACTAAGGTGTGCTGTGCAGCAGAGGGATCCTTGCAATCATCAAGAAGTGCCACAGACAGGTGTTTTTGAAGGACATCCTCAAAGTACCCATTTTGGGCTCTATTCGTTGGCGGCTATCCAATAATGATTCGCATATACAAGGATGTTTTCACAATATGCCACTTGTCCTACATGTCACTTAGTATATCCTATATATCCCACTAAGTCTATCATAGTCTGCTCATCATATGTACATATGAGGGCCTACTTTTTGAGTAGTCTTTGGAGTCCTGCCACCTCTGAGCCATTGCAAAAACAGTAGGGTGCCAAAATCGCAAATGGCAGTTTTCAGTCAATGACAGGCATGTTATACTCTTTGTCACGTACCTTGGTTGAAGGTTGAGTTGAGAAGAGGGCTTCCCTTGTGGCTTTGGTCCAAGCACCCCTGAATGTGGTGACAGAGGTACAAGGCTGAAAGAAACATGGGTACCGATAGCTTGATAGCAGGTGACTGCCAGGGATGTAGTTAAGGTGAGCCAGGGTCATACACAGTGAGACAGCAGCGTGGTCAGGAGGCAGACCGGGGTTGGTACCATTTTAGCAAGCAGAGCGAGGTCCAGTAGCAAGCCGAGGTCAGCACCAGGAGATCAGGTAGAGAATAGTCAGAAACAACCTGAGGTCAGCACCAGGAACTCAGGCAGAGAATAGTCAGAAGCAAGCCGAGGTCAGCACCAGGAGATCAGGCAGAGAGTAGTCTAAGGCAAGCCGAGGTCAGAATCCAAAATCAGCAGAGCAAGGTCAGGAACAAGCCAGGTCAGCAATGGAATATCAGTCAGTACAAACAGGAACAGGGGAACACGGATCACAGGGCGCTGAAGAACATCCAGTGATTAGTACACAGTAGAGTCTCTTTTAAATAGGCAGCTTGGCGCCAATGTGGAAAGACATGCGTTGTGCTGCCACGCAGCTTTACTGTTTAGCTGTTGTTATTTACATGTTATGTTATAATGTTATTTGGTATCATCCACACACCCCTGCTGTTTCTGACTAGTTGGTTGCTTCCACCTTCATTTCCTGGTGTAACTCCATTTTAGTTTAGTGGTTATCAAGATGCTGTAGAGTGAGGAGGCTATGTACATTACTGGAAATTTACCTATGAAAACACCTTTATGTTCACACCTTTGTTACCTTGAAGTATAAAGAAGCATTGGAAAATACCTCTGAAGTTGTTATTCATTGAGTAAACTATCTGTTAAGGCGATCATTCAACTTGCTGCACACATTCTGACAGACTGGGTCTAAATGAATCTCGCCACAAGTACAACCGATGCCAAGACAGAACAGTAAATTTCCAATAAATCTCCATGAGAATTCATCACACAGCCATCTCTGCAGCTTCAGAACTGTGAATAACCATTCTCCTGTATGAAGAACAGTAATCTTGTCTGTGCACTGAGTGAAGCATTCAGTGTGAGCCAGGCTGCTGCTCTAGCTGCCTCATTGCAATAGACATTCAGCTCCCCAGCTCAGCCTGCTTGCAAATAAAAGTAACTACTTACAGAGCTGAGCTTCTGCAGATTTCCAACAAGACACTAAAACTACAGCACTTGTCATTATGTCTGACAGAGATCCCACTTATGAGCCACCTGCATGTAATCAAGATACAACAGACACCATGCTGCATTCTGTTCGTCCTGTTAGAGCCCCTCATCCATCTTTGAAGGCAAGGGAGGCTTATGATGCAAGTAAGGAAGAGACATACAGTAACCTGACTGCATTATGGGAGAAAACTTTAAGTTGTATAACAGCCAGTAATGAAACTAGCAACAATTCTGAGCAATTGAACACTGCCCTCTCAAGAGTTAAGAAGGCATTTGAGAATTATAAAAGACTTTCTGAAAAGTACTCTTCCCTTTTGTCACATTCCAATGTAGAGGAAGCTTCAATAGAATTAAAGAACTTTATTGCTACTGACAAGCAGAGACATATCACTTATATTGAAGCAAAGACACAGATAGAGGGTAGATTAGCACAACTACATGAAACTACATCCTGTATATCTGCTTCTTCCAGACACTCAGGAAAATCAAATAGATTTGCCCGCTCATATCATAAATCATCTTCTAAGTCATTGCGGTCCTGCTCTGTAAGGTCAACATTGAGCGACCAAATACTCAAAGCTCGCCAAAAGGTTGCAGTAGCCCAGGTTCAAGTCACCTTTTCTGAAAGAGAAGCAGCCTTCAAGGCAGAAGCTAAACGAATACAAGCAGAATCAGAGGCCCAGCTAGAAATCCTTCAGAAGAATAGAGAAAAGGAAGTAGCCTTAGCAGAATTATCCGTCTTGGAACAAGCCCTTTTAGAAGAAGAAGGAGCATATTGTCCCAGCTTGGCTGCTTGTCAAGACCCTGTTGAAAGGACCCTACAGTTTGTCTTAACCCAGAACCACGACGATACAGTTCCACCTACAGTTGGAGATTCTTCCCATAATCATCCAGCAAGTCAATCAGAAGGCAACATGTCGTCAAAGCAAGCTGATCAACCAGACGCACCTTCCAACAGAGACACTCCACAACTACCGCGTGCCACAAAATTAAGTGTACCAAACTATCCAGCTCATGTGCCACTACAAACATATGTGAATAGAGATTACAAGGGCACAACAGAAGACTACAGAGTGAACTCTATACCTCCTTTAATACAGTTAACTTCAACTTCAAACGCACAGAGATCTTCAGACACCAGACCCTTACCTGGATTGAACCCATATGCAATACCTTTCTCTCCACCTATCGGCCAGCATCAGATACCAACCATGATTCAAGATGGTGCACCATCAGTATCACCTGTGGATGTAAAAACTGAAAGGGTTGATATTGCAGAGTTCAGCAAGTACATGATTCGGCGAGAGTTAATTACTACTGGACTGTCTAGATTCGACGACCACCCAGAGAACTATAGGAGTTGGAGATCTACATTTAAGGCGGTAACCAAGAACTTGGATATTGAACCTCAAGCAGAACTTGACTTACTAATAAGGTGGTTGGGGCGTCAATCTTCAGAACAAGTAAAGAGACTTAAATCCGTCTACATTTACAACTTTGAAGCAGGCCTCAATGCTGCCTGGGAACGTCTGGAACAAGACTATGGGAGCCCCGAAGTCATTGAATCTGCCTTATTCCAGAGACTAAAGGACTTTCCTAAGATTTCTGTTAAGGACAATCATAGGCTTAGAGAGTTAGGTGACCTCCTTCATGAACTTGAAATTGCTAAGTCAGATCCTAGTTTGCCAGGTCTTAGCTATTTAGACACTGCTCAGGGTGTAAATCCTATTGTAGCAAAGTTGCCTAGTCATCTCCAGGGAAAGTGGACTAGCGTAGGATCAAAGTATAAATATGAACACCATGTTTCTTTTCCCCCCTTTTCCTATTTTGCAGAGTTCGTCAGGAAGATCGCAAGAACCAAGAATGACCCAAGCTTCCTGTATCCAGATACAACCATCTTTCCTTTAACTACTTCAAAGGGTATTGCCACCAACAGTAAATTCAGGGACTTAAGGCATCCTATTGCCGTGAGGAAGACCGCTATCACGTCCAACGTCTTGGCTACAGACACTAAATTACAAGATACCAAGGCAAGTAATCTTGATCAACAGTGTCCCATTCATAATGCACCACATTCTCTCTCCAAATGTCGTGCATTTAAGGACAAGCCTATTGAAGAACGCAAGACATTTCTCAAAGAACATAATATCTGTTTTAAGTGTTGTGCATCCTCCGATCATTTCGCTAGAGACTGTAAGATCGCCATCAGATGTTCCCTGTGCAACAGTGCGAGGCATGTGGACGCACTCCATGCAGACCTGTTCAAAAGGAAACCTTCACCCGGCAGCAACCCCAAGACCACCTCAGATGATGGCGGGGAGAGAACTGAGCAACATGCTGACCCCGTAACCACAAGATGTACAGAGGTGTGTGGAGAAGGGCTTCATAGCAAGTCTTGCAGCAAGATATGTCTTGTAAGGGTTTTTCCTGAAGGATGTCCACAAAATGCCATAAAAATGTATGCCATACTAGACGATCAGAGCAATCGCTCGTTGGCAAGTACAGAATTCTTTGACTTATTCAACATTCATGGAGAGGCCTGGTCCTATACCTTGCAGACATGCGCAGGAAGGGTCAATACTTCTGGAAGAAGGGCCCATGGCTTTATAGTGGCATCAGAATATGAGAACATAGAGTTTCCTCTTCCTACTCTAATCGAATGTAATCAACTACCGAACAACAGAGAAGAGATCCCCACACCTGAGGTTGCACATCATCACCCTCATTTGAGCCACATT
The DNA here is from genome assembly GCF_062004578.1 of Staurois parvus. NCBI lineage: Eukaryota > Metazoa > Chordata > Amphibia > Anura > Ranidae > Staurois > Staurois parvus. The sequence goes on from NW_028318235.1 coordinate 3,863,538, forward strand.
GCTAAATGCATTCCTACACTTAGCAAGGATGCGAAGATCTTGATTCTTCTAGGGAGAGACATTCCTAGAGTTCATAAAATAAGAGAGTTATGCAACGGTCCAGATGATGCTCCTTATGCCCAGAAACTTGATCTTGGATGGGTGATAATAGGAGAAGTTTGTTTAGATTGATCTCACAAACTCTTGGATGTAGCTTCTTACAAAACTAATGTGGAGGGATCATACACCTATCGATCGATGAAATGTCCATTGCACTATTATGTGAAGGAAAGACTTGATTTCAGTCCTGAAGTTCCATATCAAGTACTCCAAGGCATTACTTGCAAGCTCACTTCTCACAAGGATCTTGGTGATGCAGTGTACCAGACTACTTGTGATGACAACAAGATTGCTCCTTCGGTCGAAGACAAGGAGTTCATCAAGATTATGAATGAAGAGTTCTTCAAGGACAACTCCAACAGTTGGGTAGCTCCATTACCTTTTTGTGTACCAAGGCTTACTCTCCCTAACAATCGAGAACAAGCTTTAGCCAGATTTGCTGCACTTAAGAGAACTCTACGCAACAAACCTGAGATGCAAGATCACTTTCTAGCATTCATGCAGAAGATTCTAGATAACCATCATGCCGAGCCAGCACCAGATCTTGTAGAAGGCGAAGAATGCTGGTACCTTCCATCCTTTGGAGTCTACCATCCTCGTAAACCAGAGCAAATCAGAATCGTCTTCGACTCAAGCGCTCAGTTCAAAGGAACTTCTTTAAACAACGTTCTTCTAACAGGTCCAAATCTAACGAACAACCTTGTAGGCGTGTTGATACGGTTCAGGAAGGAACCCATTGCTGTGACAGCTGACATCCAACAGATGTTCCACTGTTTCGTAGTCAAAGAAGACCACAGAAATTATCTCAGATTCTTGTGGCACCGCAACAATGACATTAAGGATCAGGTGATAGATTATCGCATGAGAGTCCATGTCTTTGGCAATAGTCCATCTCCTGCCGTGGCAACTTATGGACTGAGAAGAACAGCACAGGAAGGTGAAAAGGAATTTGGATTTGCCACCAGGCAATTCATTGAGAGAGATTTCTATGTAGATGATGGTCTGAAATCCTTCCCAACACCTGAAGAAGCCATCAATCTGATAAAAAGAACTCAACAGCTCCTGTTGACTGCTAACTTAAGGCTTCATAAGATCGCATCTAATAGCAGTGAAGTAATGAAGGCTTTTAATCCGGAAGATCATGCTAAAGATTTGAAGGATTTGGATTTGGGAGTAGATGCCCTACCCACGCAAAGGAGTCTCGGTCTTCTCTGGAATGTAACTTCAGATGCATTCACCTTTCAGGTCTCTGACACCAAGAAGCCATTCACCAGACGAGGAATCCTGTCAACTGTCAATAGCCTTTACGATCCCCTAGGCTTCGTGACTCCAGTTACCGTCCAAGGGAGATCCATACTTCGTCAGCTTACTGAGAGAGTGACAGATTGGGATGCCCCTCTACCAGTAGACCTACTACCTAAATGGGAGAAATGGAGAGACTCCTTGAAAGTATTGGAAGAACTTAATATCCCACGCTGCTATTCACCTACTTCAACTTCAAAAAGTCAGAGGAAAGAGCTCCATATCTTTTGTGATGCGTCCACCGAGGCTATAGCGGCCGTGGCTTATCTCAAGATCATAGATTCCTCCGGGAGATCCCATGTCGGGTTTCTTCTAGGAAGAGCCAAGTTAGCTCCAACACCGGCTCACACTATTCCAAGATTAGAATTGTGTGGAGCAACCCTAGCTGTCGAAGTTGCAGAATTCCTGCAAAATGAAATGGACACTGAAATTGATCAGGTTAAGTACTATACTGACAGCAAGGTCGTACTTGGCTACATATGCAACAGTGTAAGAAGGTTCTATGTGTACGTGGCTAACAGGGTAGAACGAATAAGAAAAGTCAGTAGACCTGAACAATGGAACTATGTCCCGACTGGTTTGAATCCCGCCGACATTGCCACGAGGTCAGTGCCAGCAGTTGTCCTCACGCAAACCATTTGGTTTACAGGACCCAAGTTTTTAACAGATCAGTCTTCTACAAACTCAGAAGAAGATATCGATTTCTACCTGGTGGATCCAGACACTGATCAAGAAATCCGCCCTGAAGTTATAACATTGAGTTCTAACATTTGCTCAAGAAGAAACTTGGAGGTAAGACGTTTTGAACGTTTCTCTTCTTGGAAAAGACTGGTGAAGACTATAGCAAGATTGAGTCATATTGCACAGATTTTCTGCAAGTCCAACCAGACATCGTCTTGTCATGGATGGCACACTTGCAAGGAGTCACCCAATGCGTTAGAGTATGAGAAGGCAGAGTTATTCATCATACGTCGTGTGCAAGAAGAAGTCTTTGCAGAAGAGATTAAGTGTTTGAGAGGCAATAGACCAGTCTCAAAGGGTAGCCCACTATTCAAACTGAACCCAATAATTGACAATGAAGACATGCTTAGAGTTGGGGGACGGCTGAATAAGTCAAACCTGCTAAGAAGGGAACAGAACCCTTTGATAGTACCAAGAAACCACCATTTGGCAACCTTGATTATCCGGCATTACCATGAGAGAGTCAGACATCAAGGAAGACACTATACCGAAGGTGCCATCAGAGTTGCAGGGTTCTGGATAATTGGAGTGAAAAGACAAATAGCCACGATTATTCATAACTGTGTCAAATGTCAGAAGTTGAGAGGTAGACAGCAGTATCAACAGATGGCTGACCTACCCGCAGACAGACTGAGTGAAGATGCACCCTTTACATATGTTGGAATCGATGTGTTTGGACCATGGATATTAATGGCTAGAAGAACTCCTGGTGGTGAAGTCAACAGCAAAAGATGGGCTGTAATGTTCACTTGCTTAAGTATAAGAGCTGTACATATCGAAGTGATTGAGTCAATGGACACTTCAAGTTTTATCAACGCTCTAAGGAGAATTATTGCTCTAAGAGGTCCTGTGAAGTTGTTGAGATCAGATTGTGGAACTAATTTCATTGGTGCTTGCAGAGAGTTACAGATAGACCAACAACAAGTTGGAAATTATTTGAGTGATCAAGGCTGCGTATGGAAATTCAACCCACCACACTCTTCGCACATGGGCGGAGCATGGGAACGCATGATTGGGATGGCAAGGCGCATACTGGACTCAATGTTGCTTGACGTAAGTTCTTCACGCCTTACCCATGAGGTGCTCACCACATTCCTTGCTGAGGTCACAGCAATAATCAACTCAAGACCATTGACTGCCGTATCTACAGACCCAGAATTTCTGACTATCTTAACTCCAGCTACATTATTGAGCAGGAAGATTGGACAGATTCAAGCGCCAAAAGGTATTTTCGATGAAAAGGACGTATATAAACGTCAGTGGAGATACGCTCAATACCTTGCAGATCGTTTCTGGGACAGATGGAGGAAGGAATACCTCACACTCCTTCAAGGACGTAAAAAGTGGCAAACCCAGAAGCCCAACTTAAAGGAAGGGGACCTAGTCCTGCTAAAAGACCAGCAAACTCACCGGATCCAGTGGCCAGTTGGACTTATTACAAAAGCCATTGCCAGTGATGATGGAAGAGTTCGAAGTGTGGAAGTCAGGATCGTTAAGGACGGAGACTCAAAAACCTTCCTCAGACCAGTCACTGAGATTGTCCTAATTATGCCTGCTTCTAGTAATTCTGATTCAGTGTTATGTGAGGGAGTCACTTAAGACCTCTAATATAGCTAACTTGCAGATTTGAGAAGGTTAGATAGTATTTTACTGTATGCAATGTTAATAGTATTTTATAAGGAAGAAAATAATTGTGTAGTGGTATCTCTCAATACCAGACGGGGAGTGTGCTGCCACGCAGCTTTACTGTTTAGCTGTTGTTATTTACATGTTATGTTATAATGTTATTTGGTATCATCCACACACCCCTGCTGTTTCTGACTAGTTGGTTGCTTCCACCTTCATTTCCTGGTGTAACTCCATTTTAGTTTAGTGGTTATCAAGATGCTGTAGAGTGAGGAGGCTATGTACATTACTGGAAATTTACCTATGAAAACACCTTTATGTTCACACCTTTGTTACCTTGAAGTATAAAGAAGCATTGGAAAATACCTCTGAAGTTGTTATTCATTGAGTAAACTATCTGTTAAGGCTAAGTCTAAATGAATCTCGCCACAAGTACAACTGATGCCAAGACAGAACATGCGTGCCGATGCACGTTGGTGCATAGAAATGCCCCTACGTGTCAGTGCATGCTGCATATTATACTAAGATAGTTATTGAAGAGGTTATTAAATACATTAACGTGTCACCCAATGTATGGTCTCCATTCAGTAGCCAAAAGAGGCATACAAAAAAGGGGGGGTTGTGAAAAGAGATTCACAAAAAAGCGGCTACATAATGAACAGAACGTGACACTAAGGGAATAATTTCCAAAAATTATGCTTTATTACACACAAATGAATATGACATATGGGCATTTGCCCTGGTTTACCATCACCTCAGTATGAGACAATACACACAGACCTAAAACCATTTAAAATGACACAAAAACCGGTCTAAATGTATGTGTAGCAGGGAAAATGGCTACAAGAGTCTAGTGTCCCTGCAACACAAACACACAGGTGAACACTTCCCTAGGGAGGTGTATCCAAAAATTATGCCATGGGCATACCATGATAGAGGATATAAGGGATTAAACAGTAACCATAATGGCAAATCCCTATTAAGAAATCCAAAAAATTATGCTGTAAATATATCACATGTATGCAATGGAGCAAGCACAATATGCGTCAAAAAGGAGAGTAGCAGGCCTCAGACCTGTATGAAGGAAGACATAAATGTCAAATATATTGTACAATACATTCCTGTGCCGGCACAAGTGGTTGGGGCCCATTCATCTGTAATATAGATAGCTGTTTCCTAGAGCTCTTGGATGGGAATATGCCCCATTTATTTCCAGGATGGAAGAAAAGATGCACACAGCAGCACTCTGCTTGAAATGGTTTCTTCACCACTACATGTGGACTATACACCACTTTTTGTAGGAAAAAACAAGACACATCCCAAAGACTCTTCTGCCTGTTGAAATATATATGGTATATCTTGTTTCCTATACAAAGCACCATGATGTCCCCATCCTGTAGTGAAACAAACAATATGTGGGAAGTCACTGACAGAGCTCACACTCTATAGAAGATATATAGGTCATATAGATCACAGAGGACCATATAACTAATGTCCTGCAACAATCCACTCACCACCTGTGCTATGGATAACGGGAATGAAAGAGAAATCCTTCATAGGTACTGCCATACAGGGCCAAGGCGGCCAAGGAACCACCGCTGACATCCGCCGATATACCGCGGGTTCCAGCCCCTTCTTGGCGCTTGTGCTGCTTAGGCTTGCCTCATGGCTTGTGAAGATGGCTTCCTCCTTATGGGTCAGCGTGCGTTCCACCTAGTGCGCATGACCGGAAGTGACGTATCTGACGTATGACGTCAACGCGTTTCGCCGATGGGCGTATCTCACTCAGCTTCGTCAGGACCAATGAAACAACCGCATTTCAATTTCCTATTTATAGTGGGTAAAGACCCACCCATTTATGCAAAAAGCCAACCTGCAGTTATTCCTAATGGAAGAAAGAAAGGGCTAAATACTTAGCACAGCTGCTGGTCATTATTGAATGAAATTACAAAACAGACATCCGGAGACAACAGAGAGGGGAGAGACTTTAGCAATTTTGACGATACATATATTGATCAAAAATTCATGAATTAAATATATTCGTCAACTAAAGCACTAATCACATTCTAACCAGAAGGTGGCGATATTAATCAGAGAATCAACAAGTCTATCCACTGAATCAAATTATCAGAGAAACCCCTCTGAATTACCATAATATACCACAAGATGGCAATATAACCCAAAAATTCTCATTAAGGGTCACTTCAACAGAAATACCCCAATTTTTAAATATCCATCCTATGGTATGATTATTATTAAAGAAAAAAGGTACAAAGAAAGAAAGAAGTTAGCTCAAAATACCGTCCTGATACATATGGTTTAGAGCTATATTTAAACTCATAACTTGAGATCTTCCATATTGTTTTAGTTGTTTCCATATACATACATACTTTTTAAGGATTTAAGTGACATATTAGTGAAAACAAAAATCCCACAAATTAACCACCACATGGCAATAATAAAGTACATGGCTCTAGCTATTTTTCCAAAAATACTTGGAGATCACATTCCACATTTAACCCCTTAGGGTGCAATGTATCAAGTTTATATATCGAATATTTTTCTTTTTTAAGCAGTTCTCTGTCAAAATCACCTCTCCTCTGTGGAAAGTGCAGTGCATAGAAACCTTTCACTTTCGTACCATCCAGTTTGCCTCCATGATATTTAACGTAATGTTGGGCAAGATTACTATCAGGTTCATTAGATCTAATATCTCTAAGATGTTCACCTATTCGTACTTTAAGTTGTCTTTTGGTCTTACCTACATACATCTTTTTACAGGGACAGGTTAAGATGTATAATACTCTTACTGTAGAGCAATTTATGAGACTCTGAATTTTATAATGAGTATTATTTCCTGAATCATGAAAGGAATCCGTACGATCCACATATTTGCAAATTTGACATTTTCCACATTTAAACATCCCTTTAGTACGTGATTTTAACCATGTTGTTTGTTTTAATGGTTGATAATCTGAGTGAATGAGAAGATCACCAAGATTTGGTGCTCTTCTCGCTACCATCTGGGGGCGTTCGCCTACAATCTTACTCAATCTGGGGCATTGAGTCAAAATCTTCCAATGTTTTTCTAATATCAATTTAACATCTTGCCATTGGGCTCCAAATTGGGTTATCATTCTAACAGGTTGATCACTCAACTTGGCCTTCACATCCTTTTTAGAGGATAATAAATCCTCGCGATCAGTTTGATATGCCCGTCTCCGAGCATTTCTAATTTGGGAATGGGAATATCCTCTTTCCCTAAATCTTCTATAGAGGTCCTGGGCCTCCATCCTAAAGTCATTGATATTTGAACAATTTCTCCGGCATCTCAAAAACTGTCCCACTGGAATCCCTGAAATCAGTGAACGCGGATGATAACTTCTTGCCTCTAATAGGGTGTTGGCGGCAGTGGGTTTTCTATATGTCTTTGTAAGAAGTCTTCCATTTTCAACTCTAATCTCCAGATCTAGGAAAGAGATACATCTTTCATCAAATATATATGTAAGTCCAATGTTAAAGGAGTTCTGATTGAGCTCTCCCAAAAACAATTTTAATTCCTCAGATGTTCCTCGCCATACAAGGAACACATCATCTATATATCTTAACCAGATCTGGACATTTGCAAGAAATCTTGATGATCTGAATACAACCCACTCCTCCCAAAACCCTAAATGGAGACATGCATAGGCCGGAGCCCACGGTGCTCCCATACTGGTACCCCTAGTCTGTTGATAAAAGGTATTATTAAATTGGAAAAAATTATGTTTTAATGCAAATTCCAATAGCTCACTGATAAACTCATTCTGTCCCCCCGACGTAGGATATGTTCTGTCAAGAAAATAAGAGACTGATCTCACACCACATTCATGTGGGATAGAGGTGTAAAGTGATTCCACATCTATTCCCACTAGAATGGCATCATCATTGATAATCATATTCTCAATTTTCGAAAACATTTCTTTAGTATCCCTTACATAAGAGGGGAGTTTAGGGACCATGTCTTTAAGAAACAAATCTATATATTTCCCTGTTTTATCTAGGGGGCCATTAATGGCTGAAACAATAGGTCTACCCGGAGGATTTTCCTGATTTTTGTGTATTTTGGGGATGATGTAGAAAGTAGGGTGATTAAATTCTTCAGTTCTCAAATACTCATATTCCTTTCTAGTTAACAGACCCGCTTCCTTTCCTAATGTTAAGATGGAATTTAGTTTTTTAGCCACCATATGAAAAGGATTCGTAGTCACTTTCCTATACGTGGATGAGTCACTCAATAGGCGTTTCACTTCCCTAACATAGTTTTGTTCATTCAAAATCACTACATTACCCCCTTTATCACTTCTCTTAATAACAATATCCTTGGTCTATTTTAGTTCTTTAAGGGCTTTCCTTTCTTTTTTGGTAAGGTTATCACCAATTGGCATTTTCCACTCAAGATTTTTCAAATCATCAGCAACAAAGTCTAGAAACGTTGATATCCTCATATTGGAATGAATTTTCGGCATTTTCGTTGATCTAATATTCAGATCAACCTTTCTAATTATATCACTACAATTATCAAGATCAGTATCACTTTCATCACCATCCTCATTTTCCTCTATGAGAGATATCAACATATCCAACATCTTGCGATCCTCCATGGACGAGTCAGAGGCCATATCCTCCAACATAGTGGGATTACCATATATCATTCTCAAGAACACCTTTCTTAAAAATAAGTTAACATCTTTAAACACCTCAAACTCGTCCATGGGGGTCACTGGTGAAAAGGACATACCTTTATTCAGTAAAGAAATATGCTCTTTTTTGAGTGGAAAATTAGCCAAATTGATTACCTTTTTATCATGGATATTTTCTACTACTACCTCCTCTGACTTCTTGTTCTGCCCTTGTCCTCCTGATGTTTGTTTTTTAAGGATTCCTCTACTTTCTTTTTGGATCCTCTTCCCATCTGTAGTTGATTGGTACGAGGAAGTTCTCCATTTTGTTGGTCTAAAAAAGAAACAGATTTTCCAAGATTTTCAGAGTCACTTTCACTGGACATAGTTTCTCCCATTGATCTAGAGTGTGAGCGAAAAACTCTTCGTTTAGACCGACTTCTACTTCTTTTTGTAGTGAGATCAAATATCTCACCTGTTTCCCAGTCTTTTAAATCACGTCTAAATTTAGTTTGTTTAGTGGTTCTAAGATTTTTTTGTACTTTTTCAACTTCCTTTTTCAATTGCTCATTATATTTTTCAAAATTCTCCTGATTTTTAAAAGGGTCTAGTCCAGACACACTTTTATTAATGGCCTGATCCAATTCTTCAAGTTGTAATTTTTCCTCCTCTACAATGAGTTTCATACCATTAATTCCATGTTCTATGCACAGCATTTTCCATTTCTCCAAAAACCTTTCATTATGTAAATGTTCAGCTGGAACTACCTTGCTTCTCAAACCACGTGGGATGATGCTCTGTCTAATATAAGCTTCCAGGAAACATACATCCCATTTCCGATTAAGACGTTTAATAACAAGCTTTTTATGTTCCCGAAACTTAATCTTAATATCCTCATCTTCAGTAGATAGACTTGGGCCCCCTGCTACAAAGGCCTGATGCATTTCCAACTCCACCTCCTCCCCTGGTATGAATGCCATGAATACAAGCCCCTTCACTCAAGGCGCTCCAAACGTCTTAAAATAAAATACTCATCAACTGAGGTGATGGAAACCAAGTTTATAAAGTCAAAAAACCTCTATACGAACAGGTCCATAAGAACCCAAAAGGCAAATATACTAAGATAGTTATTGAAGAGGTTATTAAATACATTAACGTGTCACCCAATGTATGGTCTCCATTCAGTAGCCAAAAGAGGCATACAAAAAAGGGGGGGTTGTGAAAAGAGATTCACAAAAAAGCGGCTACATAATGAACAGAACGTGACACTAAGGGAATAATTTCCAAAAATTATGCTTTATTACACACAAATGAATATGAAGCTTATATTAGACAGAGCATCATCCCACGTGGTTTGAGAAGCAAGGTAGTTCCAGCTGAACATTTACATAATGAAAGGTTTTTGGAGAAATGGAAAATGCTGTGCATAGAACATGGAATTAATGGTATGAAACTCATTGTAGAGGAGGAAAAATTACAACTTGAAGAATTGGATCAGGCCATTAATAAAAGTGTGTCTGGACTAGACCCTTTTAAAAATCAGGAGAATTTTGAAAAATATAATGAGCAATTGAAAAAGGAAGTTGAAAAAGTACAAAAAAATCTTAGAACCACTAAACAAACTAAATTTAGACGTGATTTAAAAGACTGGGAAACAGGTGAGATATTTGATCTCACTACAAAAAGAAGTAGAAGTCGGTCTAAACGAAGAGTTTTTCGCTCACACTCTAGATCAATGGGAGAAACTATGTCCAGTGAAAGTGACTCTGAAAATCTTGGAAAATCTGTTTCTTTTTTAGACCAACAAAATGGAGAACTTCCTCGTACCAATCAACTACAGATGGGAAGAGGATCCAAAAAGAAAGTAGAGGAATCCTTAAAAAACAAACATCAGGAGGACAAGGGCAGAACAAGAAGTCAGAGGAGGTAGTAGTAGAAAATATCCATGATAAAAAGGTAATCAATTTGGCTAATTTTCCACTCAAAAAAGAGCATATTTCTTTATTGAATAAAGGTATGTCCTTTTCACCAGTGACCCCCATGGACGAGTTTGAGGTGTTTAAAGATGTTAACTTATTTTTAAGAAAGGTGTTCTTGAGAATGATATATGGTAATCCCACTATGTTGGAGGATATGGCCTCTGACTCGTCCATGGAGGATCGCAAGATGTTGGATATGTTGATATCTCTCATAGAGGAAAATGAGGATGGTGATGAAAGTGATACTGATCTTGATAATTGTAGTGATATAATTAGAAAGGTTGATCTGAATATTAGATCAACGAAAATGCCGAAAATTCGTTCCAATATGAGGATATCAACGTTTCTAGACTTTGTTGCTGATGATTTGAAAAATCTTGAGTGGAAAATGCCAATTGGTGATAACCTTACCAAAAAAGAAAGGAAAGCCCTTAAAGAACTAAAAGAGACCAAGGATATTGTTATTAAGAGAAGTGATAAAGGGGGTAATGTAGTGATTTTGAATGAACAAAACTATGTTAGGGAAGTGTAACGCCTATTGAGTGACTCATCCACGTATAGGAAAGTGACTACGAATCCTTTTCATATGGTGGCTAAAAAACTAAATTCCATCTTAACATTAGGAAAGGAAGCGGGTCTGTTAACTAGAAAGGAATATGAGTATTTGAGAACTGAAGAATTTAATCACCCTACTTTCTACATCATCCCCAAAATACACAAAAATCAGGAAAATCCTCCGGGTAGACCTATTGTTTCAGCCATTAATGGCCCCCTAGATAAAACAGGGAAATATATAGATTTGTTTCTTAAAGACATGGTCCCTAATCTCCCCTCTTATGTAAGGGATACTAAAGATGTGTTGGCGAAAATTGAGAATATGATTATCAATGATGATGCCATTCTAGTGGGAATAGATGTGGAATCACTTTACACCTCTATCCCACATGAATGTGGTGTGAGATCAGTCTCTTATTTTCTTGACAGAACATATCCTACGTCGGGGGGACAGAATGAGTTTATCAGTGAGCTATTGGAATTTGCATTAAAACATAATTTTTTCCAATTTAATAATACCTTTTATCAACAGACTAGGGGTACCAGTATGGGAGCACCGTGGGCTCCGGCCTATGCATGTCTCCATTTAGGGTTTTGGGAGGAGTGGGTTGTATTCAGATCATCAAGATTTCTTGCAAATGTCCAGATCTGGTTAAGATATATAGATGATGTGTTCCTTGTATGGCGAGGAACATCTGAGGAATTAAAATTGTTTTTGGGAGAGCTCAATCAGAACTCCTTTAACATTGGACTTACATATATATTTGATGAAAGATGTATCTCTTTCCTAGATCTGGAGATTAGAGTTGAAAATGGAAGACTTCTTACAAAGACATATAGAAAACCCACTGCCGCCAACACCCTATTAGAGGCAAGAAGTTATCATCCGCGTTCACTGATTTCAGGGATTCCAGTGGGACAGTTTTTGAGATGCCGGAGAAATTGTTCAAATATCAATGACTTTAGGATGGAGGCCCAGGACCTCTATAGAAGATTTAGGGAAAGAGGATATTCCCATTCCCAAATTAGAAATGCTCGGAGACGGGCATATCAAACTGATCGCGAGGATTTATTATCCTCTAAAAAGGATGTGAAGGCCAAGTTGAGTGATCAACCTGTTAGAATGATAACCCAATTTGGAGCCCAATGGCAAGATGTTAAATTGATATTAGAAAAACATTGGAAGATTTTGACTCAATGCCCCAGATTGAGTAAGATTGTAGGCGAACGCCCCCAGATGGTAGCGAGAAGAGCACCAAATCTTGGTGATCTTCTCATTCACTCAGATTATCAACCATTAAAACAAACAACATGGTTAAAATCACGTACTAAAGGGATGTTTAAATGTGGAAAATGTCAAATTTGCAAATATGTGGATCGTACGGATTCCTTTCATGATTCAGGAAATAATACTCATTATAAAATTCAGAGTCTCATAAATTGCTCTACAGTAAGAGTATTATACATCTTAACCTGTCCCTGTAAAAAGATGTATGTAGGTAAGACCAAAAGACAACTTAAAGTACGAATAGGTGAACATCTTAGAGATATTAGATCTAATGAACCTGATAGTAATCTTGCCCAACATTACGTTAAATATCATGGAGGCAAACTGGATGGTACGAAAGTGAAAGGTTTCTATGCACTGCACTTTCCACAGAGGAGAGGTGATTTTGACAGAGAACTGCTTAAAAAAGAAAAATATTGGATATATAAACTTGATACATTGCACCCTAAGGGGTTAAATGTGGAATGTGATCTCCAAGTATTTTTGGAAAAATAGCTAGAGCCATGTACTTTATTATTGCCATGTGGTGGTTAATTTGTGGGATTTTTGTTTTCACTAATATGTCACTTAAATCCTTAAAAAGTATGTATGTATATGGAAACAACTAAAACAATATGGAAGATCTCAAGTTATGAGTTTAAATATAGCTCTAAACCATATGTATCAGGACGGTATTTTGAGCTAACTTCTTTCTTTCTTTGTACCTTTTTTCTTTAATAATAATCATACCATAGGATGGATATTTAAAAATTGGGGTATTTCTGTTGAAGTGACCCTTAATGAGAATTTTTGGGTTATATTGCCATCTTGTGGTATATTATGGTAATTCAGAGGGGTTTCTCTGATAATTTGATTCAGTGGATAGACTTGTTGATTCTCTGATTAATATCGCCACCTTCTGGTTAGAATGTGATGGGTGCTTTAGTTGACGAATATATTTAATTCATGAATTTTTGATCAATATATGTATCGTCAAAATTGCTAAAGTCTCTCCCCTCTCTGTTGTCTCCGGATGTCTGTTTTGTAATTTCATTCAATAATGACCAGCAGCTGTGCTAAGTATTTAGCCCTTTCTTTCTTCCATTAGGAATAACTGCAGGTTGGCTTTTTGCATAAATGGGTGGGTCTTTACCCACTATAAATAGGAAATTGAAATGCGGTTGTTTCATTGGTCCTGACGAAGCTGAGTGAGATACGCCCATCGGCGAAACGCGTTGACGTCATACGTCAGATACGTCACTTCCGGTCATGCGCACTAGGTGGAACGCACGCTGACCCATAAGGAGGAAGCCATCTTCACAAGCCATGAGGCAAGCCTAAGCAGCACAAGCGCCAAGAAGGGGCTGGAACCCGCGGTATATCGGCGGATGTCAGCGGTGGTTCCTTGGCCGCCTTGGCCCTGTATGGCAGTACATATGAAGGATTTCTCTTTCATTCCCGTTATCCATAGCACAGGTGGTGAGTGGATTGTTGCAGGACATTAGTTATATGGTCCTCTGTGATCTATATGACCTATATATCTTCTATAGAGTGTGAGCTCTGTCAGTGACTTCCCACATATTGTTTGTTTCACTACAGGATGGGGACATCATGGTGCTTTGTATAGGAAACAAGATATACCATATATATTTCAACAGGCAGAAGAGTCTTTGGGATGTGTCTTGTTTTTTCCTACAAAAAGTGGTGTATAGTCCACATGTAGTGGTGAAGAAACCATTTCAAGCAGAGTGCTGCTGTGTGCATCTTTTCTTCCATCCTGGAAATAAATGGGGCATATTCCCATCCAAGAGCTCTAGGAAACAGCTATCTATATTACAGATGAATGGGCCCCAACCACTTGTGCCGGCACAGGAATGTATTGTACAATATATTTGACATTTATGTCTTCCTTCATACAGGTCTGAGGCCTGCTACTCTCCTTTTTGACGCATATTGTGCTTGCTCCATTGCATACATGTGATATATTTACAGCATAATTTTTTGGATTTCTTAATAGGGATTTGCCATTATGGTTACTGTTTAATCCCTTATATCCTCTATCATGGTATGCCCATGGCATAATTTTTGGATACACCTCCCTAGGGAAGTGTTCACCTGTGTGTTTGTGTTGCAGGGACACTAGACTCTTGTAGCCATTTTCCCTGCTACACATACATTTAGACCGGTTTTTGTGTCATTTTAAATGGTTTTAGGTCTGTGTGTATTGTCTCATACTGAGGTGATGGTAAACCAGGGCAAATGCCCATATGTCATATTCATTTGTGTGTAATAAAGCATAATTTTTGGAAATTATTCCCTTAGTGTCACGTTCTGTTCATTATGTAGCCGCTTTTTTGTGAATCTCTTTTCACAACCCCCCCTTTTTTGCATGCTGCATATTAGCCTGGGCTTGTTTGTGTGCTGGTACACATGCACGAGTATTAGCTGCATGGGAATGAGCAGTAGCTGCATGAGAATTAGCATTGGCTGAAGAAGAATTTGCATGAGCTGCAGAAAAATTAGCATTAACTATAGAAGAATTAGCATTAGCTGACTAGTTTCCTGACACTCTTTGGACTCTGTGGACTGCCATGTACATGGGAGAAATATCCTTTACATGGCAGACATTACTGAACATATCCTTATACAGTCTTCACCATGTCATTGTTGTGTTTGCTATACCTGTTGAGGTGATTATGCATCAAAAATGAAAAAATGTTGATTTTTTTTTTTTTTGCAAATTCTTTTAGTTTAGGTACAAATTGAGGTTTAAAGTGAAGGTATACTTCTTGCCAAAAATCTTCAGGGGTCTACTTTTTAAATTGAGTAATTTTGGGGCAATTTCTTGGATCCTGCCAATCCTTAGTTACTGCAGATACAGTATGGTGCTGGCACCAAAAAAACAAGCACATCAGTTTAAAGCCATTGACAACCAGAATGTGCTGTTTTGTTTTTGAGCCCTTCCATGTGCACAACAAATAAAAATATCATACTTATACGGTGTCCCCATGTACAGGAAAAGTAGTTATGTGTGTTCAATTTCCATTTACATACAAAAAAAACTTTTCAATAACCCTTAAATAAAATGTTAGTTTCAAATGTTTAAAGCTTCCATGACATGAGACTATTTTCTTTTCAAAACGATAGCCAGATAAAATCTAACACTGTTTCTACACCATATATTTTTCCCATACCTTTTGGGCTCTTAATTCAAGACAACAAGAATTTAGAAAAAAACACTGGGCCTCTTCTAATATTTTTCTGTGATCAAAATCAACATAAAACATATTTGTGCCATTCTTGTCCCCTTACTATATCATTTTCTCCTGGGCTACACCCACACCTATTTAGATGATGGGAAAACAAAGGCCTCATACAGATTGATGGCTTTTTGTCTAGGAGTTAAATTCAGAATACTATAAAAGCAATCTACAATTACCCTACTCTGAAGTGCTTTGATTCCACCAAATTACATCCTATCTAAAAACTAAGCTGAAAATTGCCGCTTGGCCACTGTCACCTTCTTGTAAAACCAGAGATTTCATGTATTTTCATACTTTCATTGCACTTCCTGTTCACTGGATTATTGTGCTCTCTCCAGCCAATATCCAGCTCTTGTCACTCCTGCTGACATCCATATCTTTGCTACCACTTGTTACCGACCTTTGTTTTTTTCCTTGACTATTCTTCTTTTTGATCTCAACCTGCAACCGCTTGATACAGACCTTTGGCTTGTGCACTAACTACGCTTCTGCTTGATTCTTACCAGCTATATCTGCTACTGGACCCCCGCTTGTTCACCTCCTGGGATTGCAACCTAGTATTAACACGCACAAAACTCATCTTCATCATTAGAAGCTTTGGTGAATACCGATTAGTGATTACACCCCAAACCTCAGGTGAGCCCACATCATCTGCCAGGGTGACCAGCTTGTATACTTAGGCTGCTTTCATACTGATCAGTTTTTCTTCTGTTTTGCCTTAAAAAAAAGGGGGAATGCCAATAAATCCTATGGAACTCTTCACACTGGCTAGATGCAGGACCATTTCATTTTTCAAAGTCCTGCAAACTGCATTTTTGGTGCATGTTTGGTGTGGTAAAAAAAAACCAAAAACACCAAATACAGACCCCCATTGAAAAAATGCTGCAAAGCACATTTTGGTGCATTCTTTGAGTCACGTGTCCTTTTTTCACAGGTACAAAACACACCAGTAAAACTGTAAAAATGTGCCAAAAAAGCATATGCCCCTACCATACAGGTTTAACGGAGGCTGCCGCCATTACAGGGGTTTCCTTAAACAATGTTGCATATATTTTTAAATGCAACCCACTGCATTTACTTCAGAGAAAAAGAAGGTATTGTTTGTTATCAACCTCCTGACCGAGGAAGCCCTAGCTTGGGCTTCCCTTATGTAGAAACAGAGACTGCAACTGAATAATTTTTAGGTTTTTGAGAATGAGATGAAGCATGTTTTTGATTATCCCAGTTGCTGCGCTACTGCCCAACATAGTTTGCTGTAGGGTAGACGTTCTGTTACTGTTTTCACAGTTGAATTCTGACATTGGATCACAAATACCACGTGGAACCCAGCAACGTAAAAAATTCAGTTCCCCTAAGGGCTCTCTGAACAGGTAAAAGATGAGTTTGTCAGAGTAGTGGCTACTAATGATCTTGAGGCTTTCATCCAATTATGTATCTGAATTGATCAGAGACTTACAGAAAGGAGAATGGAGAGACTGGGAATGTTTGGAAGTAATGGTGTCTTGCGTTTACTAGACAGTTAATTTGGAAGGATTTCTCCGGATTCTAACACCCCCAAACCTATGCAGGTTGGTGTTATTAGGAGATCCAATTCTACTGAGGAGAAAGAAAGAAGATGTTTCGAGAACTTATGTCAATATTGTGGGGATTCTAGGCATTACGCAGTTAACTGTCCCAACAAAGTTAAAAGAGCAATTGCTGTGACTGATGTTACAGTGCCTGAATACATAAACTCCATTATCCAGTACATCTCCCCATTGAAGAAAATAAGGTTAATTCTCTACTATCTCATTTTGTCATCCCTATCAAATTTATCATCGAGGGACATGAAATTCCTTACTCTGCTATACTGAACTCTGGGGCAGGGGGTACTATAGAACTTTGGAAATAGCATTCTCCCACATCAATAATATTCAAACAAGAAATAAATCTGCCCCTATTAATATGGAGATGTTTGATGGTGCACCTTTATCATCAGCACCTATAACCTATAAAACAGTTCCTCATCAACTCCAATTTGAGGTTGAACACTGCGATCAGCTTTCAGCATTACCCAAATTTCCTGTCATCCAGGGCATTCCTTGGTTTTATACCCAGAATCCCTTCATTAACTGGGAAGCACAGACTATAAATTTTATGTCTCCCTTTGTAGAGAACCTTGTCGAATAAGTTGCCTCCTTAATACTATGAGTACTGGGATGTCTGTGATAAAAAGAATGCTGATCAATTGCCTCCTCACAGCCCATATGATTATCCTATTGAACTGCTGAAATACCTTTTGGTTGCCTTTCCATCTGTCAGAACATGAATTAAATGTGCTCAGGGAGTGGGTTGCTGAGAATTTAGAGAAGGGCTTTTTTAAACACTTAGGGGTTGATTTACTAAAACTGACAATCCTGTCTCAGAATAACTTCCTAGGGATTACAAATTCTAAGACATTCTTGAATATCCTCAAAGAGGGGTAAGGAAATGACTCACTTCTCAATCATTCTCCTAAGGACATTAACCTTGAGTACAAGAACGGCTTTTTGTACCTGAATCAGTTTTGGTAGAAACCCTCAAGAAGGTGCATGACTAAACTTGTTAAGCATTTTGTGTTTCTAAGATGGAATAACTTTTATCACATTCCTTTCGGTGGCTTGGTTACAAAAAAGATGCCAAGAAATTTGTGACCTCATGTCTGACCTGTGCAACCCCTGTGGGGTTGCTACAACCACTCACTGTTCCATCAAGACCACGGGGGTCAATTTCTATGGACCTGTGGTCGATCATCCTCCCTCGAAACAGCTGACCACTATCTTGGTAGTCGTCGACCATCTCACTAGCATAGCTCATTTTTTACCTGTTAAAAGGGTATCCTCTGCTGAGCAAACTGCAGAGTTGATAGTTTGAGACACTTTTACACTACATGGAATTCCTGATGATGTAGTGTCTGACAGAAGAGTACAGTTTACATAGAAATTTTGCAAAAGCTTTTGCTCAACTTTAGATAATCTGTCTCTTGCTTTTCATCCTCAGTTTAATAGTCAGACCAAGAGGACTAACCAAACTTTACAGCAATACCTTTGCTTATATAAACAGCAGGACGGTGGCACTCCACCCGCCATTTCTAGCTGTGCGCGCTCCCTGGGAGCGCGCAGCACCGCGATCTGTACTAGGTCCCGATCATGTGATCACATGCAAAGTAGTAAGCAAGATGTCACTTGTGACATCATTGCTTACTACGTGTGAAATCTGTGAATGATCACAGAGGTCACATGGTACAAGGCTATTCACAACAGCCTTGTACCATGTAACAAGCTGTGACCAATTACGGCTCACTCAGTAGTTCTCAATGGCTGCAAGAATGCAGACAGAGAGAAAGAGAAATGATTGCTTTTACATCCTATATGGGTGTAAAAGCAATCACTGTAAAAAAAAAAAAAAAATCTTCATCACCCCCCACAAGTAGTACAATGTCACCATGGTGACACTGTACTGCTAGGGTGACAGTATGTAAAAAAAAACCAAAAACATAAATAATGTAAAAAAATAAAATAAAAATGTAAAAAAAAGTTTAAAAATTATACTTTTTAGTTATAAACTAATTTGGCTTATTTTGTTTTTTACTAAAAAGATAACGGAATACATTTTGGTCAAGATTTATGATGAAAGATTATTTATTTGCAAAATTTTATAAGAAAAACACCTTTTTTCAAAATTTTTGGACATTTTCATTTACATAGCAAAAA
Organism: Staurois parvus; assembly: GCF_062004578.1. Classification (NCBI taxonomy): domain Eukaryota; kingdom Metazoa; phylum Chordata; class Amphibia; order Anura; family Ranidae; genus Staurois; species Staurois parvus. The sequence continues at coordinate 3,882,762 of NW_028318235.1, forward strand.
AAATAAAAATCCCAGCGGTGAATAAATACCACCAAAATAAAGCTTTATCTGTCTCAAAAAAAAGGTAAAAAATTCATATGGGTACAGTGTTGCATGTACACGCAATTGTCATTCAAAGTGTGATAATGCTGAAAGCTGAAAATTGCCCTGGACAGGAAGGGGGTAAATGTGTCTGGACAGGAAGTGGTTAATTATCTTCAGTATGACTTGGTGGACTATCTTTCTACAGCAGTGTTTGCTTATAACAATTCTAAACATAGATCTACTTCCCGAAGCCTTTTTTTTCCCTAAATAGCAAGTATCATCCAGTTTTTATTCCTGATCTTCCTATCTCAATTCCAATTCCTGCTGTTACCAACAGATTAACTACATTACAAGAGCTTCCAGAGAAATTGATTGATACTTTGAAGGAGGCTCAGGAATATTACAAGAAGGCTTTCAACAGACATCACAGATCACTACCTAGTTTGCGTGCGAGTGACAACATTTGTATAACCCACACTGCAGACCAGGCTGTCTATTTAATCCCAGGTTCTATTCCCTAATAGGCACATGGTAGTTCACAGTTGTTCAAGTCAGAAAACAGGCTGTGCTTGTCTTTTTGCAGTTTGTTTGCTGATTAAAACTTGGATGGGGAGAGGGTGAGTCTTGGGACACTCCAAAAACCTCTAACTAAAATATAATGGAGGACTCTAAATCTGATCTGCTCCCTCAGGGTGAAAACTGCCCTCTTGAATGTGAAGGGTAACTAGAATCCAAACAGGAACTCCTCAACAGGAGTATAATCCTGGATGTACTACTGTAAACTCTCCCAAATAGGACAAAGAAAGGTCTCTGGAATACACAGGTACTCACTATGCACTGTATACTATGTTGCCACCTGCAGTATCATTTAGATTCTGTACTTGTTGCATGTGTCCTGGATCCTCAGATGAGATTTATATATCTCTAAACAAGGGGAAATGTCAGATTTGATGCTTTGTCTATGTAAATATGCTGCCTATTCCAGTGCTGCAACACTCAAAAATATTTGTGGCTCTTGTTCCTCACACTTTAATGTTTATTTCAAGATAAAACAGTTTTTTCTCTTCCTCTTATTGTGCAGCCAAACCAAACTGCTTAATTACTATCCAACCACTGTACAATATGTGTAGGTATTGTCTCAGAAGTAATACATACACTCCAATATTCATTTCAGGATAAAACCTGCATTGTCTCTTCCTCTTACACTACAGCTTACTTGCATACTGTCCAGCCACTGTACAACATGTCTAGCTATTGTCTCCCATATAATGCAATGTACTGTATATTAGACAATAAAATGTGCCTCATCTCTTCCTCTTATGTTGCAGCCTAATCAAGCTGCTTACAAACTGTCCAGCAACTGTAATATATTTGTGGCTATTGTCCTTCAATAATACACTCTAATGCTTATTTCAAGATAAAAACAGCCTTGTCTCTCCCTTTTATAACCAATCTGCTTACGTACTGTACTGCCATCAAACAATGTTTATGGCTATCGTCTCCTAGATAATACACTCTAATTTTTGTTGCAAGGCAAACTCTGCCTTGTCTCCTTCAATTTGCTGATTATTTAAGTGTTTACATACTGTCCAATGGTTTGGATATTTTGGGAATAATTGGGGATACATGGATAGTAAGAAGAGTAGGGTTGTGGTTTGAAAGTGTTTTTGTAAACCCTACTTAGACATGTTATTAAACTTTTAGAACAATCTGGTGTGGTGCAGTGAAATGCTCACAAAAGATAATATAAAACTGTTTTGCCACTGGCAAATTTGTTAGATGTTGAGGGCTAAACTTTTTTATAAGAGTACACTTTACTATATATTTAATATACATTTTTACTATACATTTTAGATATGTTGTGGCTGCTACTTTCACTGTTAACTGAAAAAAAATAGGCGCTGTGGAAAATGCTCTCTGTCAAGCACCTTAATGAAGGTGCATCTTTATTGGGTGAGACAAAGTAGCAAATATAATCCAACGGACTTGATAAAGCGCAACTGCGCGAAACATGTCGTCTTGGTAACCCTACACACGCTCCCAGCTGAAGCCAACGCTGGACACTGCCTTCGCTTGCCATGGTGACACCACCCGGGACACCGGTACGCTGACACCATGTGATTTGAAGCCAACAGGAGCGTTCTCCTATCCCAGCTCCCTTCAGAGCAGATGGGCCATCCGTTGGAGTCACACTATTCACTTCAGGCTGGTCATATTTTATTAAGTGTTCTTGCAAGAGCGCTTATTGTTATCTCACATATATATTCTTATTCTTATTCTAAGCAAATTTACCACCCTAACTCCTCCCACAGTTTTTATACTACATAGACAGTAATATACCGAAACGTGCGGATTGTTCCCGATTGGTGTGCTATTACTTTGTGGAACATTTCGCCGAATGGTTCATGAAATATCAGCGTTTTTGTGGTGAAATTGGTCCCATAGGAATGAATGGCGGAATGTTCAAAACTAGAGTGGGAGCTGACAAAAGCTAGAGTGTGAGATGAAAAAGCAGGACATGATTTCTAAACTGCCATCACTCCCTCATTTTAAAGCCCACCTACACAAATCTTATATCAAAACGTTCAGCTATCCCTGCTGCCACTAAAAATGTCCGTGGCTAAGCCATAGTCCTGATAGTTTTCACAATATGACCATTTGTTTGCAACTCACGCCGCACATTGACATTTATTGAAAATCCACTCTAGATACCTGAAATGTGAAGGGAAATATTTAAACTGCGACTGTGCCTTCATTGTAAATATTTCAGAGACATACTATGCATCAAAATGTAGGTCTGGGTCTTGTAATTCTCACAATATAAAGCTCTTCACTGTAGGATTTACAGTTATAAAACTACAACCGTTTGAAGATGGCAACTGCCAGTGAAGTGAGCAAGTTGGAGCAGTTTGTTTATAACCATGACTCTGCTGTAGAGTGAGTTGCCATAGGAACCCAGGTGTGTGAGCAGGCAGCAGAGTGACAACAGCTACTCCTCCCACTCCAGTTGTAGACTACTGCTGCAGGCAAGAACACTTCACACAATTTCCCCAGAAATTGTAGATTTTATAGTTATATTTGCTACTTTGTCTCACCCAATAAAGATGTACCTTCATTAAGGTGCTTGACTGAGAGCATTTTCCACAGCGCCTATTTTTTCAGTTCTCTTCATCATGCAAATGATTAACAAGGCAGCAGTGGTGAGCTCATGATTAACTGTTCACATTTCCACCTGGAGTGGCCTCTCTGTGCTCATTTGTATGAGTTTTACTTTCACTGTTAGTTTTTTCTATGGATAAGGGGAAGGTCGGAGGTGGAGAGTAAATAACTCTCCCAATTCTTGTATAGGGGTTTTACTGGTACCACACCCCTAATTAAATAATTGAAACAAGAACCCTAACCTCAAAAGCTAATGGGGCTTTAAAGGTACCATACCTTACCAGTACAAATGAAGTGAAAACATTAGATAAAAATGAAACCCTTTTATTATGTTAAAAAACCACCCATCGGTGGGAAAAGTTAGTCAGACATAGACACAGAAAGGCATATAGTCAGACATAGACACAAAAATGTATATGATTAAAATCAAAAAGGGGTGGCTATAGTTGGCGACGGACGCTGCCCAAGACGTAATGAACGTCACGGGCATCGGCAATGGCGACCTACAGCCACTAACTTAGAGCAAGGTAGACTGAACTGTACAGATAGTATATGAAATGGTAAATGGTTATCAGTGGAAATATATACATATTTCTTGTTTTGAAGAAAGCTTTGTACAGTCCAATACTCTGCATAAAACAATACATTTATAACAATTACATTTATTCATTCATCTCCAAATACATTTTTTACAACACAAATGTAAAGCTCAGGTATACATGGATATTAAATGAAGAAAACAAAATCAAATTACATCATGTAAAAACTCGTGAATACTACAACTGATGAAGAACTGCATAACTAAAGAATATTTTGACCCCTACAGATTTGCAGATTGATAAATTCACAAAGAGAAACAGCAGAAAATAAATAGCTCAGATTAGCAGTAATTCTGTCATCTTGTTGTTTTAATAATTCCAGAACCTATGAGAAAAAAAGACAAAAATCACAATTCATAATTAACGTGGGTAATCATAAAAAGACTGGATTAAAATGCACCTGTGCAAAGACTATGCACATTAAAGTATTTGCATATTCTGAACAGGCAATAAAAGAATTTTAAAACAAGTTTCCGCTAACCTCTGTAGCTGTCGGCATTAAGGAGAAATTAATCTTTATTGTTCACCAATGAGAACCACTCAAATCGCAGCTTCCCACCCCTTATTTTGTACGGCAGCTGGAACTTGGCAGCCTGCCAACCCTGTAGGGGCACATACTCTGAGTCTGTTTTAATCTTTGAGGATTAATTACTGTACAGTGCATGCAGCTAGAAAGATCAATATCAGCTTATTTTAAATGTCTTTTACTGCTTGTTACAGCTCAACTCTGGGCAAAAAATGTTTTTCCATGCAGTCGGGCTGTGCCCACACTGCATGGGTCACCTGCTCGTATAGACAAAAGGTGAGCAGAAAGCTTATATGCACCTGATTCTTCATTCCACTGGAAAAAGGCACTCTCCCATGGTCCAGTGATGCACTGTTCCTGGTCTATGGAGCCTGCTCTGGGCTTGATGATGTCCCAAACAGTCCCCTGCACAAGACCAGTAGACCGCACAAGACCAGGAGACAGGCACTTACTCTAGGAGAGCTGGACAGGGCTGTAGAAGGCCCTTAACCCATCAACAGGACCGGTATATGCTCCTTTGTGCAAGGAGGAACATGATGAGCACTGCCAGAGCCCTACAAAATGACCTCCAGAAGGCCACTGGTGTGAATGTCTCTGACCAAACAATCAGAAATAGAGTTCATGAGGGTTGCCTGAGGGCCCTGTGCTCACTGCCTGGCACCATAGAGCTCAATTGGCATTTGCCATTAAACACCAGAATTTGCAGGTCTGCCACTGGCGCCTGTGCTTTTCACAGATGGGAACAGGCTCACCCTGAGTACATGTGACAGACGTGAAAGGGTCTGGAGCAGCTGTGGAAAACGTTATGCTGGCAGTAACATCATTCAGCATGACCGTTTTGGTGGTCAATCAGTGATGGTCTGGGGAGGCATATCCATGGAGGGACGCACAGACCTCTACAGGCTAGACAATAGCACCCTGAATGCCATTAGGTATTGGGATGAAATCCTTGGACCCATTGTCAGACCCTGTGCTGGTACAGTGAGCCCTGGGTTCCTCCTGGTACACAACAATGCCTGGACTCATCTGGTGAGAGTATGCAGGCAGTATCTGGATGATGAAGGTATTGATACCAATGAATGGCCCCCACGCTTTCCTGACCTAAATCTAATAGAACACCTCTGGGATATCATGTTTCAGCACCGCCAGGTTGCATCTCAGACTGTCCAGGAGCTCAGTGATGCCCTGGTCCAGATCTGGGAGGAGATACCATCCTTTTTCTCATTAGGAGCATGCCCATTTTGAGCTGCTGCAATAAAATTTCAGCAAAATGGACTAGCCTGCTGCATAATTTTTTTACTTTGATCTTGGGGTTGTCTTGGAATTCTGTGCTCTGTAAGTTGATAATTTTAATTGCCACCAAATGATGGGGCATCCTTCTGTTCCTAACACATTACCCAGTCCATATCAGTATAGATATCCAGCACAATATTTTTCCCCATTGAGATCTGATGTGTTTTCAAAGTGTTCCTTTAATTTTTTTGAGCAGTGTGTGTGTGTATATATATATATATATATATATATATATATATAGTGAGAGGATCTGAGTGAGTACACAAGCACCCCCTGGGCAGATAGGAGAAGGAACACTCTGGTGGGAAACCAGATTAGCCCTCTGCTAGCAACTGTTATCCACTTAAAGGAACAGGAGCCAGATGCCTTGCTCAGGAAGAAAGTCTCCAGATTGCTGGGTGATGAGGAGTTCATCTAGGCTCTGGGGTAGTACACCTGGAGATGCTGGCTGACACTCCAACACAGGCTGCATCAGAGAAGAGAAGCGGTGAATAGTTCAGGAAGTTGTCCTCAGATTTTGGTTCCCTTGGGTATCCTATATACCCCTTTACCCTATCCAAGTTTAATCCCCTCAATAAAATAACAAAACCAACGTTCAAGGCCTGATTTCTGTCTGTGGATCAAAACTGTGTGGAAGATGCTAACTGACTGGCTGTGCAGGACTATATTTGGAGGACTGGAACAGTGGAAACATCCATAAACATCCACATTTTGGAAAGCAAACACCCCAATGTATTTTCTAAGAGGCATGGTGAGTCTTTTGAAGGCATCACTTTTTGCCACAAGTTTTTGGGAGGAAAATGTATTCTGCTACATGTTTTTGGTAAAAAAAATCCCAATAAGTGTGTATTGATTGCTTTGTGTGAAAGTTATAGCGTCTACAAACTATGGTATAGATACTGCAATTTACGACATATTTTTGCTATACAGCGCTGCGCTAGTTTAACGGACAATTGCGCGGTCATGCAATACGGTACATAAATTAAATTTATGTCCTTTTTTTAACACAAATAGAGCATTCTTTTGGTGGTATTTGATCACCTGTGCACTTTTTTTTTGGCGCTATAACCAGAAAAAGTTTTGAAGAAAAAATTTTTTTTTTGAAAAAAACTATATTTTCTCATTTTGGTCATAAAAAATATCTAAAAAAACCTAAAATTTTGTAATAAATTTAGTCCAAAATGTATTCTGCTACATGTTTTTGGTTAAAAAAATCCCAATAAGTGTATATTGATTGCTTTTTGTGAAAGTTATAGCGTCTACAAACTATGGTATAGATAATGGAATTTACATAGCTTTTACTTTCTGACTGCCCATCACATTTCTTGAGGTGCTAAAATACCAGAATAGTACAAACACCCTCAAATGACCCCTTTTTGGAAATTAGACACCCTAAGCTATCTGCTGAGAGGCATATTGAGTCCATGGAAGATTTATTTTTTTCCCACAAGTTTCTGGAAAATTACAAAAACTTTTTTTTTTTTTTTACACGAAGTTGTCATTTAAATGATTTATTTCTTGCACAAGCCATGGGTATATGTGGAATTACACCCCAAAATACATTCTGCTACTTCTACTGAGTATGGGGATACCACATGTGTGAGACTTTTTGGGAGCCTAACCACATACAGGAGCCTGAAATCCAATGACCACTTTGAAAGCCTGAAGGTGCGTAACTTCTTCATTACACTTCCTCACTACCTATCGCAGTTTCGAAAGGCCCTGACATGCCAGGATAGCCCCAAACCCCCCCAAATGACCCCTTTCTGGAAAGTAGACACCCCAAGGAATTTAAAAAGAGGCATGGTGAAAAGAGTCATTTTCCTCTCAGCAAATAGTTTGGGGTGACTACTTTCCAAAAAGGGGTCATTTTGGGGGGTGGGGGCGTTTTATGCCCAGCATTAGAAGTTTATGCCACACATCATTCACTCTTCTAACCACCTGAAGACCAAGCCTTTTTGTTCACATGAAAAAGGAAATTATGCTAGGAAATTAATTTAAACCCCCAAACATTATATATTTTTTTAAAGCAGACACCCTAGTGAATAAAATGGCGGTTACTACAATTTTTTATGGCACATAGTACTCGCGCAGCGATTTTTCAAAAGCAATTTAAAAAAAAACCAAAACACTTTTTTTACTTTTAATGCACAAAAGCACAATATATTGGCCAATTGTTTGGTAAAATATAAAAGATAATGGTATGCCGAGTAAATAGATACCAAATATGACATGCTTTAAAACTGCGCATGCCCCGTTCAATGGCGACAAACTGTAAACATTTTTAATATCCATAGGCAGCGCTTTAAAAGCCTTTAAAAGCCACCATTTTAGATTTACAGAGGAGGTCTAGTGTTAGAATTACTGCCCTTGATCTGACGTTCACAGCAATACCTCACATGCATGGTGCAACCGCTGTTTACATAACGGCACAGGGTCAAGTCTTGCGCACACAGGTGTGCGCGCATGGGAGGGGCAATTTTTTTTTTTTAGTTATTTTGATTTTTTTTTATTATTTTTACATTGTGCCTTTCATTTTTTTTTTATCACTTTTAATGCTATAACAGGGAATGCAAATAACCCCTATAACTTCAATGGGCATTGTCATATATTCTTTTTTGAGAAATCTGGGGTCTATCAGACTCTAGATATCTCCTCTGCCCTTACATTATCTAATCAAACCAAAATCGGTGTGATCAGATGCTTTCCCAATTTACAAATGGCCCTGTTTATATCCTGCGAAACTGAAGTGATGAAATGCTTGTAGCTTCCGAATTCTTAGACTATAGAGATGATTGACACCATTCTGGTCTCCTCTATGGTCAGCTGGCAGAAACACCGACTGCATTCTCAGGTTCCCCTGATGGCACGGGACATCCCGAGAAGGTCGTGGAAGGCAGCGGGGGAGGGGGGACATCATCTCCCACTGCTTGTAAAAGCAATCTTGCAGCTAATTAGCCACTAGGATTGCTTTTACATGAAAGCCGATCACCGGCTGAAAAAAACGACACCAGGATGATGCCTGCAGCTGTAGGCATCATCCTGGTATAACCATTCAAATCCAGTGATGTACCAGTACATCGCTGGTTCTTGTTGGTTATATATGCTATGTTCTTTTTTTTTTTTGTATGCAGCCAGTGGACTGAATGAAAAAATTAGAAGAAATCTCTGCCAGAAAAAGTGTGTAGTATGCCCACCATTAGAATATACCGCCCTGCATCCACCCACTTCTAATGGTGGGCACACATTAGGTCACACTTTGCCACAAGTGCTAGTTCCAAGATTGAATAAATGTCTAAAAAGTGGCACGCTTGAATAAAAATTGTCCACGTATAAGTGGTACCCCATATGGAGAAATGATGACACCAAGTCCCAAACTATCTTGCCACTGCTCTCCATGTAGACTGGGCATCCGGGCGGGCTCCACGTGACTATCTTTTCCCTCGTAAATCCGAAACTTATAAGTATAGCCTGTTGTCCTCTCACAGGTCTTCTACATCTTGACCCCATATCTGGCACGCTTGCTGGGGAGAAATTGTTTGAATGCAAGGCGACCAGAGAAATTAATGAGGGACTCCTCAACGCAGATGTTTTGCTGGGGAGTATAGACATCTGCAAATTTTAGGTTAAGGGGATTTGTGAGGGGCTGAATTTTGTGGAGCCGGTCAAATTCAGGGTTACCCCGAGGATGACAGAGTGTATTGTCGCTGAAATGCACAAAACACATTATACTCTCATATCTATGCCTGGCCATGGCAGCCGAGAACACGGCATATGATGAATCGGGTCTGCGGACCAACAAACCGCAATTCATTTCTTTTAGTAATGCCCATGTTGAGGGTTAGGACCCAAAAAAATGTAAATTTGAAAACCGTAATGAGTTTCCACTTTGCCACAAGTGCTAGTTCCAAGATTGAATAAATGTCTAAATAGTGGCACGCTTGAATAAAAATTGTCCACGTATAAGTGGTACCCCATATGGAGAAATGATGACACCAAGTCCCAAACTATCTTGCCACTGCTCCCCATGTAGACTGGGCATCCGGGCGGGCTCCACGTGACTATCTTTTCCCTCGTAAATCCGAAACTTATAAGTATAGCCTGTTGTCCTCTCACAGGTCTTCTACATCTTGACCCCATATCTGGCACGCTTGCTGGGGAGAAATTGTTTGAATGCAAGGCGACCAGAGAAATTAATGAGGGACTCCTCAACGCAGATGTTTTGCTGGGGAGTATAGACATCTGCAAATTTTAGGTTAAGGTGATTTGCGAGGGGCTGAATTTTGTGGAGCCGGTCAAATTCAGGGTTACCCCGAGGATGACAGAGTGTATTGTCGCTGAAATGCACAAAACACATTATACTCTCATATCTATGCCTGGCCATGGCAGCCGAGAACACGGCATATGACCAAAAAACCGCAATTCATTTCTTTTAGTAATGCCCATGTTGAGGGTTAGGACCCAAAAAAATGTAAATTTGAAAACCGTAATGAGTTTCCATGCGAATGATCTGGCAAAGTTTGAATTTGGGTTGGCTGCAATAAATTGTGCATATAAACTGCTTTGATCCACAATCAACGCATACAGATATTCCGTGAAAAACAGCTCCAAAAATCAAGGAGGTATGTGAAAGACCAAGATGTACTAGACCGCTGGTACTCGACAGTTCACCAAAAGGTAGAGCGGTTGTAGTACTGGCACTCTGCTGCATATGAGAGTCATCAAAATTTACCAGCAAGTGCTAACAGAGATCAGGCCTGATTCTGCGAACACTGCGGTTTTGTGTGCAATGTATCAAGTGACAGTGACCTACTGACACTGCACTTGCTGGGGGAGAAGGGGGGGTAAGCGTAGGGGCTAAACGCAGGTGTTGGCAGGTGCCGGGACTGATCCCGCTAACGCTGCGTTTTTGGGGACGCTGTACTAATGTGAATGCTGGTATAGTGCTGACCTGATCAAAGATATTGACCCGTTCAGACACTATACTAGTAATGGAGGTTTATTGTACATGAGCGTGCTCCTGGTAATCAAGGGGTTAAATGTGATGACTGGTGTACTGACGGGCAATCTGACGTTATCTGGTAGGGGCGTGAAAACCACGGGAGCGTGAATCACGTATATATATGTGATTTTGCGTACCCATGCCGCCCTGTAGCAGTATTTCTGCTGTAGGGTGGTCAGGAAGCGGTTACAGAAGAGGTTTGTGTTACGGCGCTGCGTTACTTTAACTGAAAATTGCGCTGTCATGCAACACTGCACCCAAATTAAATTTACATCCTTTTTTTCCCACAAATTGAGCTTTCTTTCGGTGGTATTTGATCGCCTGTGCGTTTTTAATTTTTTGCGCTACAAAAAAAAAGGCTGACAATTTTGAGAAAAAAAAACAATATTTTGGACTTTTTGCTATAGAACATGTCCAGTAAAAAAAATTTAAAAATCTAATTTTGTCACAAATTTCATCCAAAATGCATTCTGTGACATGTCTTTGCTAAAAAAAAAACCCAATACGTGTAAATTAATTGGTTTACATGAAAGTTATAGCGTTTCCAAATGGCGGGAAAGATACTGGGATTTTTAATTTTAATTTATACTAATAATGGCGGCGATCAGCGACATATGGCGGCGATCAGCAACTTATGGCAGGACTGCAGGACTGCGGCGGACATTTTGACACTGGGGGGGAACTGACTTGGGGTCACTGACATCCCCAGTGACACCAATACAGTGATCAGTGAAAAAAAAACCCACTGACACTGTACTAATGTCACTGGGGAGGAAGGGGTTAACATTTTTAGAGTTTACTGTGTGAGTAGAGTGTTTTACTAGGGGGCGGGGGTGTGTGCTGGACGGGGACAGGCTGATCGAGGGAGAGAAACTCTTCTCTTGTCACGAGCTGTCAGAGAACTGACACAGAGCAGGGCTGTGTGTAAACAATGCAGCCCTGCTCTCTGTCAGCGATCACCGCGAATCCCGGGGAAACGGCTGATAATTACCAGCCGTGACCCGGCGGCTGACACCCGCTGCTGACACCCGTGGGACAGGTAGGGCGGGCGCGCGCCCCCTACCTGTTTTGCAAAACTACGTTTTAAAATGTGGTTTCGCCTGCCCGTGCTGCCCTGCCACCATTTTAATGCGGTGGCTGGGCGGCAAGTGGTTAATTTTTTGACACAAAGTTGTCAATTTAATAAGATATTTCTCACATGTAGCATGGACATACTTAGAATTGCATCTCAAAACACATTCTGCTACTCCTTCTGAGTATTGGTGATGCCACATGTGTGAGACTTTTTCACTGTCTGGACTGATTATGTACCATTATGTATCTTCTGTATCACACAAATCAACCAATTGTATCATAACCACTGTACTGTAATGGTATCATCTATATGAGTGGTCAGGGAATATAGCTTAGTGTATCATCACCTATAGCAGTCCCAGTTCCTATAAGCCAAGCAAGCCTAGGCTACTAGAACATGGCTGCCCTCAGGGATGCCATTCGTACTGGCCAGGAAGTAAAGTGGGTTAAAGAAAGGAAGAAGAAAAGAGTTCCTTTTGTTTCAAGAGTGCAGTTGTCCACAGGGGATGGCTGGGACTGGGGTCTCGCAGGTACATAGTCAGTTGGACTTGCAGATGGGTCAGCTCAGGCGCAGGCAGTGACATGGTCAGCATACAGGCAAAGGATCGGTCCAGGCAACAGACAGAAACGTGGTCAATAAACAGGCAAATCAGGAACACTAATTCTAGCTACACTGGTCTGGCAACACTGTGACTGGCTACACTATTTGGGCTCATTCACAGTTGAGGTTGGGGGGTGGTAAAACCATGCAGTTGAGCCTCAGTTTTACCACCCCTCAACTGTAACCCTCTTTAGCTGCAGAGGCAGCGGCTTGGGGTCTACACCTGCTATAGTTGAGATGCTTAGCGTCACAGCTGTGGCAGGAATTATATCCCCTGTACGCCCGCTGATTTTGACCCATTCAAATTAATGGGGTTGCTTGTGTGGGGTCCAAGGGACTAAAGCAGATGGTGAGGAGACGATACAATGCCTCCCCATTGCCTGTCAAATGCTCTGAAGAGCCATCCAAACATGGATGGCTCTTCAGAGAGCAACACACATGTGCACATCTTCTAGCTTAGCTAGATGCCATTTTTGGGAAGACAAACTCCACCGTTTGATCAGCAGGCATGCCATCTTTGATTGTCTGGTCAGCAGCCATTTTAACGCCTACCTGTTTTAGCCAGTAATTCCCTACATTCGCTTTTGGAAGGTAACTATAGATTTAGCTTTTCTGGATAATTTTATTCATTTTCTCTTTGCAAGAATGAGGTGCTGGCTGATTTGCTACCCCATCAGATACCCTAACACCTCGAGATTTGGTTATTTGATTTGCCTTATTGGTATTATTTAGACAGACTCCCCATGGAATTCCGCTGCAGTGAGGTAAGGGGTCAAGTGGTTAAAGGCAGATTATTTTCTGCCAAATGTAATAAAACTAGTTAGGGTATCTATGAGTTGGAAATAATTATTTGTAATAATATAGAAATCTGTTGTAACGGGTTCATTTTAGGAATTCGTTGTGATTCACATTTTACTGTCTGTGTCATCTTAAATTCACTATTATTTATAATGTTTGTAAAGTGACTTCTGTAAAATAAATGTTAATTATTTTTATAGTTGCAGTCCATACTTACACTCAATCTTATCATATTTAAAGAATATCTTTACAGGGTAAAGTAACTCAGGAATAATTAATTATTCAGCTAAATTGTTTTTAATAAATTATCTTTTTATTGGAGGCACTGTTGTTTATCAATCGATTAAACAATTAATATAGCTGGTATAATAAATTGTTCAAACATCCCTGACATCTGTAAAGCAGATCCTTCCAAGTTAAATATAATTGGTCCCAGGACACAGCCCTGGGGCACCAAGCTCACAACTCTAGACCTTTCAGAAAATATGCCATTAAGATGTTAAGATGTTTTTGAGTTTATCTACACTCCCCGCTGACACCACCAACTGTGGACCGGAAGTGGCTTTTTTAGAGACCTTACGTTAAATAGTTTCCTTTCCATGCTAGAGTCCCCGTATAAAAATCTGTATATTGCAATCATATCCCCTCTTAAGCATCTCTTCTAGAAGGGAGAAGAAGTTTAACATTTGTAGGTATTTCTCATAACTGAGGTCTTCCATCCCCCTTATTAGCTTTGTTGCCCTTCTCTGGACTTTCTCCAGTTAAAGCAGATCCTTCCTGAGGACCAGTGACCAAAACTGGATTCAAGATATGGCCGAACCAGAGTTCTCTAAAGATGTAGAGTTGTATTATCTTGAGTAAATACCCTTTTTAATGCATGTTAGTAGACTGCCAGACTTTGATTGTTGCAGCTTGGCATTGCATGCTATTGCTGAGTCTGTGATCTACTAGGACCTTCTGATCCTATTCCATCTTCAATTCTTAAGAGGTTCTCCCCCTAGTGAGTAACTTGCAATCATATTTTTAGCTTCTAAGTGCATTCATTTTCATTTTTCAAGCCTCATCTACCATATAGCTGCCATCCCTCTATTTTAACTAGGTCTTCTTGTTAAGTTGCTGTATCCTGTTGTAATGTTATTTCCTTGCTTAGCTTTATATCATAAGCAATCACTGACTGTGAACTATTTATTCCAACCTTAATATAATTTATGAACAAGTTAAATATAATTGGTCCCAGGACACAGCCCTGGGGCACCAAGCTCACAACTCTAGACCTTTCATGGGTACTGTATCAAATGCCTCAGGGATATCTAGATGCACTACATCCATTGGTATTCTTCTATTCAAATCACAGCTCACCTCCTTATAGAATGTTAAAAGGTTGGTCTGGCAAGAATGGTTCTTCATAAATCCATGTTGGTTACTACAAATTATACTATCTTCATCAATAAATTATTTGGATATGGTCCTTTATCATTCCTTCCAATAGTTTACATACTATTGATGCCACAAAAGTACATTCAATATAACATTATTAGTATTACTGCCTTGCGTATTATGCTCCACCTTTTCCTTCATTTAAATTGAGAGTAATGTAGTTTTTAACATTGATTTCTCCCTTTCACTTATGTCCAACTCATATGAAGACAATATGTTCTGACCTAGCCTTTTTACTATTAATATATTTGAAAAAAATTTTTGGGATTTTCTTTACTCTCCTAAGCAAAGTGTCTTCTCGTAATCTATCATAGCTGCCCTGATCACGCTCTTGCATTTCTTACTGCAATCTTTGTAGTTTTGGAATTATATATTTTAACCCTTTTTCTGCCAGGTCCATACGCTGTACAGACCTTATGCATTATGGACCTGCATTCTTCCTGCTACTGTATATGCTCATGGTCACTTCAGAACTGTTCAGTTAAATCTCCTGAACAAATTGATAGCTCTAATCAGTGGCTAATAAGACACTGATCAGAGCTATTTACTTAAGATGCAACCCCCTCCCTCCCTGCCGCTGCTTCTCTGTGCTGTGTCTTCCGCCCCTCCACCTGCCTTTGCTGACATTTGCTAAAATGCCCCCCACTCCCCCCTCTAATTCTCCCTTTCCCTGCCACTTCACCCCCTCTGCTCTGAATCCCCCCGAAACACCAATCCTCTTGTGGCTACCCTGCAGCTGCCAGCTTCTCTCCTCTTCCCTCCCGCCGACTTTGGGTGCTGCAGGGCAGCCACAAAGGGGATCTGCTTGTTAAAATAGATCCTCCCCTGTTAGAAGATCAACCGCAGAAGAAAGCGCACATCTGCCAACACTCAGTATGGCCACACTAAATTGCGCACTAATGCACGCAGCCTGTGCGAATGTGTGCACACGATAAACCATGGCTCATGCAAAGTGTGACAGTTTCTGACGCCCAGTGGCCTATTTAAAGTCAGCACTCTGGTGTATAAGTTGCTGGATGTTCGTCAGCCTCCTGTTCTGTTGTGCTTCTGTGTTGCTCTACTTCTGGATTCCTGACTTGGCTTGCCCCTGGACTTGTCTTGGCTCTTTTCCTGACTCTGACCCTGGCTTGTTACATGGACTCTGCTACTGTGTCAGGACAGGAACGCTGGAATGGGCAGGCAGGCCTATTAACAATGTAACGCACTGGCTGACGACAACCACCACCCACAAACCGAAGTCCCTCAGGGCGCGGAGTGTAAGTCCCAGGCTGCCCTACACCAGGGCCCCTGATGGTGGGGATGGACTTGACTCAGCCAGGAACCAGGTCGCGGCCCCCAAGACACCCCAGTTGCGGTAATGGCCGCCGCCAATGGCGTGTAGCTGGTGGAAAGGACAATAGAGTAGTCGGGCAGGCCGGGTCGACAACAACGGGACAAAACGGTACAGGACAGCAGACGAGAATCACAGGTCACGGGCCGGGTTCAGCAACGGAGGGTCAGATCAAAGGAGAACACAAAGAATGGTCAAGTCACAAGCCGAGTCAGATTCCAGGAGAGTCACGCGAGTCAGAACAGAGCTGTAGCAACACAAAGACACAAGACACAAGTGCAAAGGGCATGGGCGGACCACAGGCCAAATGTAATCAGCCACACCCCTCTGGGGGATGGACCTCAGAGACCTGAAGGCATAAAATATTCCCACCATTCTCTGCAGAAATCCAAGATGGATGCCAGCACATGGACCTCTGGGAAAAGGTAGGACCTTGACAGTACCTCCTCCTCAAGGGCCCCTCCCCCTCCGCGGCTCAACAAAAGGTTTCTTAGGAAAGCGGGTATGAAAAGCGCGGAGGAGGGCAGGAGCATGGACATCCGCGGAAGGAACCCAGGAACGCTCCTCGGGACCATAACCGCGCCAATGAACCAGGAACTGTAATCGACCGCGCACCAATCGAGAGTCCAGGATCCGGCTCACCTCATACTCCTCATGACCGTCAACCCGGATGGGACGGGGCCGAGGCAGAGGGGTAGTGAAGCGATTGCAGATCAGAGGTTTCAACAGGGATACATGAAAGATATTGGAGATCCGCATCCCAGGAGGAAGGGCAAGGGCATAGGCCACCGGATTCACCTTGCGGAGAATGCGAAAAGGACCGACAAAACGGGGAGCTAGTTTGGGTGTGGGCACCCGAAGATTGAGGTTGCAAGTAGACAACCACACCCGATCTTCGGCCTGGTATGAAGGAGCGGGCAACCGTCTGCCATCAGCCTGGAACTTCTGACGCTGAGCTGACTCCCTCAAGGCCCTCTGGATCTGCCCCCATGAAGAACGCAGGGCAGCAAGATGGTTCTCCACAGCCGGAATGTCCTGTGGTGAGAACCTCTCAGGTAATACCGTGGGTTGGAACCCATAGTTGGCCATGAAGGGAGGAGTTGGCAGCAGAGTTCCTGGCAAACTCTGCCCAAGGCAGGAGATCGGCCCAATCATCCTGATGGTCCGAGATATAACACCGAAGGAATTGTTCTAAGGCCTGATTGGAACGCTCCGCAGCCCCACTGGACTGCGGGTGGTAGGCTGAAGAAAAGGAGAGACTAATACCCAACTGGGAGCAGAAGGCACGCCAGAATCTGAACATGAACTGACTCCCACGGTCCGAGACAATCACCTTGGGCAACCCATGCAGGCAAAAAATCTCCCTGGAAAAGACCGTGGCCAGTTCTTGCGCTGTTGGTAATTTCCTGAGTGGAATACAATGGCACATCTTGGAAAAGCGATCGACGACCATGAGAATGACCGTATGACCCCGAGACACCGGGAGGTCTACAATAAAGTCCATACCCAGGTGTGACCAAGGACGCTCCCCATTGGGAATGGGTTGCAGGAGACCCAATGGGAGATGCCGTGGAGATTTATTCTGGGCACAGATCGAACATGCCGCTACATAAGAGGCAATGTTGGCACGGAGAGTTGGCCACCAGAATAAACGAGAGACGACCCAGCACAACTGGTTCCTCCCCGGATGCCCGGCAGTTTTGGAGTTATGGTAGCTACGCAGCAGACGGGTGCGCAATCCCTCGGGTACGAAACATCTACCCTCCGGCATCTCGGGAGGAGCGTCAGTTTGAGCCGCCAAAATCTGCTCCCCAAGAGGAGAAGTCAGACTGGTGCGGATGGCAGCCAGGATCTGATCTGGAGGTATAACCAAGGTTGGCTCAGAGTCCTCCCTGGACAACTCAGAGTATTACCGTGATAACGCATGAGCCCTGACATTCTTGGAACCAGGCAAATAGGAAACCACATAGTTGAAGCGTGACAAGAACAGAGCCCATCTGGCCTGGCGGAGTGTCAATCTCTTGGCCTCCGAAAGATAAGTCAGTTTCTTGTGATCGGTAAGAATGAGTACCGGAACCGCGGAGCCCTCGAGCAGGTGCCTCCATTCCTTGTGAGCCAGAATGATGGCCAACAACTCCCTATCTCCAATCTGGTAGTTGCACTCTGCAGTGGAAAGCTTCCTGGAGTAGAACCCGCAGTGAAGTAGGGGTCCATCGGGCGACCGACGCTGAGATAGGAGAGCCCCTACTCCCGTCTCAGAAGCATCAACCTCGAGGATGAAGGGCAAACCAGGATTGGGATGAGAAAGAATCGGAGCCGAAGCAAAGGCGGATTTTAGAGCCTCGAAAGCTACGATGGCCTCGGATGGCCACTCGTGAGGGTTACTCCCCTTCTTGGTTAGATCAGAGAGAGGCTTTGCCAACGTGGAGAAGTTCCTGATGAACTTCCGATAGTAGTTGGCAAAACCCAGAAAGCGCTGAATGGGCCGAAGACCATTGGGACGAGGCCACTGCAGAACCTCTGCAACCTTCTGAGGGTCCATGGAGAATCCCTCCGCGGAAATGATGTAGCCCAAAAAGGCAACTTGGGATCGATGGAACTCGCACTTCTCGAGCTTACAAAAGAGTTCGTTCTCACGTAATCGTTGCAGCACCCGCTTGACATCCTGGATATGGGACTCCATGGAGGTAGAGTAAACCAGGATGTCATCCAGGTAAACCACCACACACTGCTGCAACAAATCACGAAGGACATCATTTATGAAAAACCGCGGGCGCGTTACACAACCCAAAGGGCATCACCAGGTATTCATAGTGCCCGGTTCTGGTGTTAAACGCGGTTTTCCACTCATCCCCCTGTTTGATCCGTACGAGGTTGTACGCCGCCCTAAGGTCGAGCTTGGTAAAGACTATTGCCCCCTTAGGGCGGTCGAACAACTCAGAAATCAAAGGAATCGGGTAGGAATTTTTAATGGTGATCCGATTGAGACCCCTATAATCGATGCAAGGCCTCAACTCCCCACCTTTCTTCTTTACGAAAAAAAAACCTGCTCCTGCTGGGGAAGTAGACTTACGAATGTGCAGCCGAGAAAGCGCATCCGCAACGTACTCCTCCATGGACTTATTCTCCGCAACCGAGAGAGGGTACACCCTGCCACGCGGAGGAGTGGCACCGGGTTGCAAGGATATGGCGCAGTCGTAAGGATGATGCGGAGGTAAGGCACCAGCGCGTACCTTATCAAACATGTCCAGGTACTCCCCATAGTCGGTGGGCAACGCAGAGTCCGAGGAGGCACACAATACCTTAACCGGCCCACGGATGCACCCGGCCCCACACTGTGGAGACCATGAGAGAATCTCGGCTGTTTGCCAATTGAAGGTTGGATTGTGCCTCTGGAGCCAGGGATACCCCAAAACCACCGAATAGTGTGGGGAAGAAATCACCTGAAAACAGGCCAACTCCCTGTGAACATCCCCAATAGCTACCTCAACCGGCAGCGTCTCGTGGGTAGCCTGCGGCTGTTGCAGGGGCCTGCCATCTATTGCTTCGAGAACCAATGGGGTAGCACGAGCCTGCAGGGGAATGGAGTGCTGTGCAGCAAACGAGCTGTCCAAGAACAACCCACCGGCCCCAGAATCTATCAATGCCTGGGCCGTCACCAAGCCCTCCGTCCAAGAGAGGACAATGGTGATCAGTGGCTTATCCTTGCGGAACGCCAGGGATGAGGAAACTCCACCCGAGATCTGTCCCCGACAGGATCTCAGGTGCGAGCGTTTCCTGGACGGACCGGACAAGACTGCCGAAAGTGCCCACCGAGGCCACAGTACAGGCAGCGACCCTCCCGACACCGAGCGATCCGCTCTCCCTCGGAAAGGCGAGCAAACCCCAGCTGCATGGGCTCACCACCAGACAAGCTATCCCCAGGAGGTGTGGGAGGAGAGGGAGGAACGGGTGGGACAGAAACGCAGGCGCCAGTCGATTGGAAGGCCTCCGCAGGCATTCCTTGAGTGAAGGCCTCTCCCTGAGCCTGGTGTCAATCAGGATCAGGAAAGAGATAAGCTCCTCCAACTCCCCAGGCAGTTCCTTAGCTGCAATCTCGTCCTTCAATGTGTCAGAAAGGCCATGGGAAAACGCAGCCACCAGAGCCTCATTATTCCAACCCACCTCTGCCACCAGGGTACGAAACTCTATGGCGTGCTTGGCCACGGTCCGTGAACCCTGATGCATGGTCATGAGCAGCTTGGCCGCCGAGGCGGAGCGAGCCGGTACGTCGAATATCCTACGAAAGGCATAGACAAAACCGGAAAAATCGTGAATCACCAGGTCATTCCTCTCCCATAAGGGGTTCGCCCAGGCCAAGGCCTTGTCTGAGAGTAGTGATATTAGGAACCCCACCTTTGACCTCTCGGACAGAAAAGCGTGGGGTATTAGTTCAAAATAAATACCCACCTGGTTGAGGAACCCACGACACTGACTCGGCTCACCCCTAAAGCGCTGTGGAAGAGGGGCAGAACCAGTCATACCTCTGGGTGCCGCCGATGACGCAGCACCCGAGGTGGTGGGCGCAACAAGCGGAGTAGCAGCGGGAGCGACCACCGGAGTGACTACCGGCCTAATAGCACCAGGAGCAAGGTGCGCAGTGCGTGCAAGCAGAGTTTGCAACACCTGAGCGAACTGATCCAACAGGTGATCCTGCTCATCGAGTCTGGCGACTAACGTTGGGAGCGAAGGCGTACCTGCACTGTCAGGATTCATGGCACTTGTGTAATGTCAGGACAGGAACGCTGGAATGGGCAGGCAGGCCTATTAACAATGTAACGCACTGGCTGACGACAACCACCACCCACAGACCGAAGTCCCACAGGGCGCGGAGTCTAACCCTTGCATCCCTGACCAGGGCCAGGGCCCCTGATGGTGGGGATGGACTTGACGCAGCCAGGAACCAGGTTGCGGCCCCCGAGACACCCCAGTTGCGGTAATGGCCGCCGCCAATGGTGTGTAGCTGGTGGAAAGGACAATAGAGTAGTCGGGCAGGCCGGGTCGACAACAACGGGACAAAATGGTACAGGACAGCAGACGAGAATCACAGGTCACGGGCCGGGTTCAGCAACGGAGGGCCAGATCAAAGGAGAACACAAAGAATGGTCGAGTCACAAGCCGAGTCAGATTCCAGGAGAGTCATGAGAGTCAGAACAGAGCTGTAGCAACACAAAGACACAAGACACAAGTGCAAAGGGCATGTGCGGACCACAGGCCAATATGTAATCAGCCACATCCCTCTGGGGGATGGACCTCAGAGACCTGAAGGCATAAAAGATTCCCACCATGCTCTGCAGAAATCCAAGATGGATGCCAGCACATGGAGTAACATAACCTCTGGGAAAAGGTAGGACCTTGACATACTGTCTGCCTCCTGTGTATGACTCCAGCCTGTTATACAGACTTCGTCTCCTGTGTATGACCTCAGCTAAATCTGTGACCACGCTCGCTTCTACTCCTGACTGATCTTCTGTGCATGATTCCTGGCTCTGGTTCTTGGCTCTGCCTCCTGTTCTGCTCTCCTGTCACAATCTGCCTAAGCATGTGGAGTCCCACCTGTCCTGCTGGTACCACGGCATAAGCAAGAATTCACTTGCCCATCTGGAGTGCCTTCCGCCTTGCTCAAGTGCCTCAGCCACTCTGCTCATCAGGCTACTCCATAACAGGCAACCCGTGCTTCTTTGGGCACAGCACTCCCTGTTTCCACTTTCAGGGGTACTCTGTACTCAGCCGTAAGGGGGAGCCCTCTTATCACTTCGGCCTCCGACCAGGTACGGGACATCCCTGCTGCTCCAAACCCCCCTCAGTGCCCCCCACCTCACTTATGGTCATGTGCCCGCTTCCTGCAGCTGCTGGCCAGCTCTCCCTTCTCCCCTTCTAGCCAGCTGCAGCCGCTGTCAGATCGGTGTCAGGATGGAGAGTGAAGGGGCTGGTAAACATGTGTTTATAAGCCCCCTTCCTTTCCTGAGAATACAGTCAGTGATCAGTACTGATCACTTCTGTATTCATTCATCACTGATGCAGAGTAAACTGTGTTTACTAAGTTTCAGTTTGTGAATGAAACATAGTAAACACTGTGTACGATGCTTTAGTTTAGGAGTCTGTATAGAGGCTCCTATTCATATTTATTCATCTACAGTACAGCTCAGGGTGCAGAAAAGGAGCTGTCTTCAGTCCCTTTCTCTGTCTCAAAAAACATACATTAGAGGTCTGTTTAGACCCCTGATGTTTCTTCAAAGCCCCCCACCCCAAAAAAAAAAAAAATATAAAAAAAGTATAAAGTTGTAAAAAATGTATAATAAAAATGAAAAACATAGTAAGGGTAGATTTAGACAGGTGTTTAAATCTCCCTTGTATCTGATGCCTGAGCCACGTTCAGATCGGGCTCCAGTTGCTACTGTCAGGCAATATGGAAGCGATGTGACACCTCCTCACCACCTGTTTTAACCCCATTTTACCAACAAATGGGCCACCATTGTATGCATTGCATTAGGTTGCAGGGAGTTTGTGGGGCTTCCCCACTGACTTGAATGTCTTGTGTTGGGCCGGTGGCAACATTACAAGTTGGCCACCTTTGCTGCAGCACCCTGTCTACTGCTTATTGCAACTTGGGGAGTGGTGAGTGCCAGAAACCTAGCTCAACTGTGCATTTTTGTTGCCTCCCAACCGCAAGTCCAAACACGGGGATACTACAGCGAAGCCATGTTTAGCTGCACAGGGATGCACAGGTGTTCTGTGCATCCCCATGTAGGCAGTCCCATTGATGTCAATTGAGGTACAGTGGCTGCATGGGAATGCACAGGTATTCCATGCATTCCTGTGCAGGCAGTCCCATTCATATCAATAGGGATGCAGCAACTGCATGGACGCAGTCACTGCTCCCAACTTGACAACCGTGTGGGTGTATGTCCCTGAACTCACACTGTCTGCATTTGGGGCCATGAACCTACACCTATACTAATGGCAGATCTGTCCTTGCAGCTGCTGAGTCCCATATGACATGAATAGGAGTGTCTGCACAGGGATGCACAGAACACCTGTGCATCCCCGTGTGTGTAAACGTGGCCCTTCATGGGTGTACAGTTTAGCACACCCCATTGAAAGAGACCTTAGTAGGACTGTAGCGGGGATTTTGTAAGCTGTGTTGAGTTTAAGTGTGCAAATAAGGATTTTAGTGAAAATAGCAATTTGCCCAACTATTGTGGGGCCTAAACATTCCGTAGCACCTTCTAGTTATTTTACTGGTCTTGTGCTGTCAGAAAATATATGGTTTGGGGGTATTTTAAAAAAATGGAAAAGCTGTAAGTGAAACGTGAAAACCTCCAGATTTTTAGAGAAATTTGGTCATTTACACTTTTTACATAAGTTCGAAAAAGGAGCAGCCTAAAATGTATAAAAAATTGTTATGCTGCTCACTTTTCATTTTCACTCATATGACTGAAGTTTGTCTTTAAGGATATAAATATCAAAAGAGTGCTGTGCATTAAGAAAGAACAGAATAAAGGGCAGAAGACAAAGCTGTGGTGTACTGAATCAAATACTGGTGGACAATAAAAAGTACTATTATATTTTGCAGATTAAAGAAAGTTTATCAGGAACATGATAAAATATCAGCACGGGCAATAAAATGTCTAGCAGTGTAACATTTATATTCTAAGCCAGCAATGGGCAAACTACGGCCCGCGGGCCGTATATGGCCCGGCGGACCTTTTAATCCGGCCCGCGGAGCTAGGCTCCCGCTAGGCTCCTCTCACAGTCCGCCCTGAAGACCGGTGTAGCATGAAAATCTGTCTCCTATGAGGATCTGTCCCCCCTCGACGTATCTGTGCATGTGCCGGAGATCACCGATCGGCTGCTAATGCCTGAAACTGGCACATGCGCAGATACGTCGAGGGGGACAGATCCTCATAGGAGACAGATTTTCATGCTACACCGGAACGGCGCGGGAACACGGCAAGAGGAACGCGCGGAGCAAAGGTAAGTGAATTGACACAGGGGGGACTTGGGGACTTAATATGGGGGATGAATTAATATGGGGGATGAATTACTATGGGGGATGAATTACTATGGGGGATGAATTAATATGGGGAATGAATTACTATATGGGGGATGAATTACTATGGGGGATGAATTACTATATGGGGGATGAATTACTATATGGGGGATGAATTACTATGGGGGATGAATTACTATATGGGGGATGAATTACTACGGGGGATGAATTACTATGGGGGATGAATTACTATGGGGGATGAATTACTATATGGGGGATGAATTACTATGGGGATGAATTACTATATGGGGGATGAATTACTATGGGGGATGAATTACTATATGGGGGATGAATTACTATATGGGGGATGAATTACTATGGGGGATGAATTACTATGGGGGATGAATTACTATATGGGGGATGAATTACTATAGGGGGGATGAATTACTATGGGGGATGAATTACTATGGGGGATGAATTACTATATGGGGGATGAATTACTATGGGGGATGAATTACTATATGGGGGATGAATTAGTATATGGGGGATGAATTACTATGGGGGATGAATTACTATATGGGGGATGAATTACTATGGGGGATGAATTACTATGGGGGATGAATTACTATACGGGGGATGAATTACTATGGGGGATGAATTACTATGGGGGATGAATTACTATATGGGGGATGAATTACTATGGGGGATGAATTACTATATGGGGGATGAATTACTATATGGGGGATGAATTACTATATGGGGGATGAATTACTATGGAGGATGAATTACTATATGGGGGATGAATTACTATGGGGGATGAATTACTATATGGGGGATGAATTACTATGGGGGATGAATTACTATGGGGGATGAATTACTATATGGGGGATGAATTACTATGGGGATGAATTACTATGGGGGATGAATTACTATGGGGGATGAATTACTATATGGGGGATGAATTACTATGGGGGATGAATTACTATGGGGGGTGAATTACTATATGGGGGATGAATTACTATAGGGGGGATGAATTACTATATGGGGGATGAATTACTATGGGGGATGAATTACTATATGGGGGATGAATTACTATGGGGGATGAATTACTATATGGGGGATGAATTACTATGGGGGATGAATTACTATATGGGGGATGAATTACTATGGGGGATGAATTACTATGGGGGATGAATTACTATATGGGGGATGAATTACTATGGGGGATGAATTACTATGGGGGATGAATTACTATATGGGGGATGTATTACTATAGGGGATGAATTACTATATGGGGGATGAATTACTATATGGGGGATGAATTACTATATGGGGGATTAATTACTCTGCTTACTATGGGGGAATATTACTATACTTACTATGGATGACACATACACATCATTCATCTACATCATTCATCAATATATGAACCCATTGCGGCCCACAAGTCAAAAAGTTTGCCCATCCCTGTTCTAAGCCATGGTAAAAGGTTAGCCCCTATACAATAAATGGAAATAGTTGGGCAAAATAACATGGGAATATTGGTTAACAGCATGCATAGCGGCATCACTAAATGACAAGAGGTACCTGCAAATGGATACAAAATCCTGAGATGTGTACTTATTAAGAAAAAACCCCCCACAGTAATATTATAGTATAGTATATATAAATTGTAAGACTACAATTACAATTTGGGATACAGTTTTGTGCACCACACTGTAAAAAAAACCAAAACATTGGAGTGATGGAAATGGTTCAAAGGTCGACGTTTGAATTAATAAAAGATAATAGAAAATCTTTCCTAAACAGGCTGTAAAGGGTGAAGATTTTCTACCTCCATGCAGGTAAAAAACCTTCAGTGTGCAGCTCCCCCCCAATACTTACCTGAGCCACATTTTGATCCAGCGCAGAGGGCCTCAGCTCTCCTGGGTCTCTTTCTTCCCATTGGCTGACACACAATCCCAGCCAGTGAAGAGGGAGGTGGCGGTACTGAGCCACGCTTTGTGTATCCCATAAACACACAGCCAGTTCGGGAGCCAGAACACACGAGTGTCCCCAGAGCAAGCAGCTTGCCCTGGAGGCACTCAGTAAGGGGGAGGGGCAAGGAGCACCAGCAGGGATGCCAAGGAGAGTAGGAACAGGGCTGCTCTGTACAAAACCATTGCACAGAGCAGGTAAATATGATGTGTTTATTATTTTGATGGAAAATAAAATTCAACCTTTAGAACCACTTTAAAATTAAAGGTTAGAAAAATTGCAGTAGGACCTAAATGGGGATGAAAACTAAAATAAGTTTCATAAATACTAAAGAATGATCATATCCATGATAATAAATGATGTTTTTAAGGAGATATTACCTGAAATTTCTGTGATATTGATAAGCGAATTGCAGAATAAAGTTTACCAGTGCTCTGAATGCCATTAAGGCATGGCTAGAGAAGTCATGCGCACATTACACTACGTCTGATTCTACTGTGGAATGTAACTATGTGCGCTGGAAGTTTTCCGCTGTCATTTGAGAATACCATTCTTGTTTTCACATTCAGAGGAAATTGGACAATCATTTGATTATATACGGCCTCCTAACTAGGCTGCTAAAATTAGTTTTTGGCTCCACTGTAGTGAGAAGTGTGGTTGTTGTTTTGGTCTGATCAGGGTTCCTGAGCTGAGAGTTTGATTGCTTCCCCCCACCTCTGGAACATGTGAGCATAAGAAAGAGACTAAAATGATTGGTTGAAAATTTATCATGCCCTAGCCAATCCCTGGAAGGGAGCATCCAGAAGGTGGTTGGGAAGGTGATAATAAGAAAGGAGGCATGAGCAGATTTTTTTTTCTTGTCAGAGAGGGTTCAAGGACTCTTGGGGCTACTGACCCCAAGAGAAAAATGTCTAAGACCAATAACTACTGTTTGGGCCTCAGTGGTTGCTGGTCTAAGGGCCTGAGGAGAATTGTTGAAGAGGCACACTTGCTGAAGGACACTTTCTGAGTCCTGGTCTGGGGAAGGACTATATTATTCCAACTCACTACAGATCTATATGTGGAGGCTGGGTAGCAGGCAGCTCCTGGAACATTGTGAGGACTTAGTGCGGACTGATAATTGCGCAAATTGGAATGGAATCAGTGACCAGAGATTGCCCTATGGTCTGCAGCTGTGGGGCCTTAGATCTACTGACTATTTCCTTCTACTTTCAGAGAAGCTGCTATTGAGGGACTAGAGAGAAGTGTGTCCTCTTGTTGTGGTTGCTAATTGTTTTGGAGAATCCAATTACTTTAAACCCCTTCCTTCTGTTAAGGTCTTCTGCAATAAATCTTCGAAAGACATGTCCTAGACTGACCTTTGATTGTCTGTGTGCTTGGGACTGAGCTTGTGAGACTGGCGGCCTCTATACTATCTAGGGAGAACCTGCCTACTTCCAGCAGCCCCTAAGGGGTTGATCACTACAATAATTTTGTGTACTAGGCTTAAAACAAACATTAAAATTACATTTCACTTTATATTTGTATTAATGAGTTCAATATCTTATGTTATTTTTCTTTAAACTGTCTTAAACCTAATCTGAAGATAAACTAGACATGTATCAGCAAACTATTGCAGGTCTGATTTTTATTGCTTAAACTACTTTATAACTTTAGCTACTGTGTCCAGCATAGTTTCCCATTGTAACAACTACCATTGCTATGCTTACACTGTTAAGATATAGCATAGTACGTTGAACTAATTTATGCCTAAGTAAACAGTAACAAAAAAGAAAAATACTCAGCGTGTAAGAGACTGTATCAGATACAGTATCTAGGCAGAGCTCAGAATAAGCTTTAGAAGAATAAATCTAAATACATGATACATAATTAAACCAAACGAAAAAAAAGTTTGTTCCCCTTCTCATGGTGTTATGTTCACCATATCCCCTTTCTCAGTGATGCAGAAACACAGACTGTAATTTTAAGGCTAGTTAACTAGATACTTTAGTTATATTTATTATTTACAAGCAAGCCGCCCTTCAAAATTTTGTAATGCTTCAAAATGATAAATTCAGCAAAGGTGTACCTGAGGTGCTGGTAGCATCCGAAAGTTCTTTCTCACTGCAAGTAAAAAGAATATTTTAGGTTTAGAGACATACTGTTTCTACATATAGATATTGTTAATAGTTAAAGAAAATTATTCGTATATACAATTTGGTAAAATTCATTGTTGCATAGGTATGTGGCAAAAAGTTTAATTGTTTCATAAATTACCAAATTTAAATCAAACCTTTGACACTTAAAAATAATTTGTAAAAATGTATAAATTGTTATTTTTAGTGAACGCAGCAAGTCAAAATCAGGAAATTTAGAGTCATAGGCAACTGAAGTTGCAAATCTTGACTTCCTGTAAAAGTCTAGCTTAGCCCCATTCTCTGCCATCTCTTGAGCCTTTCTATTGGTGAATGGGGTCACCCATTTCATTAAAAGATTAACATGAAGACTGGAAGTGGAAGGAGCAAAGAGTGGAAGGAAATTTTAACTGCTTTGACCTTAGAAGAAGGGGTTGCATCCCAAAAGCTTTTCCTGAAAATTTGGATATCAGTGCAAATGAATAAAAAGGATCATGTTGTAAGTGCAGCTAAAATCACTTTACGCATGAAAGGAAACGCCAGGATTTACAATTTTAGCTGCCAATATTTTGACTGCTTCTTTAGTTCCCAATATTTTGACTACAGTTTTTCATTGTGTCATCAGTTTGAATTGTAAATAACAGCACCGCCTACAGCCTAGGTAATAAGCATGTAAGAGTTTAAGTGCTACAGACCAGGGATAAACAAGCTTCTTCATTTCACAAATATATTAGCCTGATCTAGCCTGCAGATCCATTTCATATTTAAAGACTCTATCAAATCTATGCTCAGTGGTAAATATCTTGGACTTGCATGTTTACCCATCATCAGCTTTCCTGGGATTTTATTTTATTTTTTGGAGAATCAGAAAAAAAATATTTCTATTGTGTTGGTAAAAAATGCTTGTTACCTTACTATTTCTTGCAAAGCAACAAATGATATCTATTTTTCTGGGGAAAGCTGTGACAAACAGTAGTAGCACAATGTTCAAGTCACTGGCAGTGAATCTATTCACCAGGAAGCTGTAGTAGAGATGCAACGCTTATAATCTCTTTACATCTCTAGCCAAAATTTGGTACATTGTAATGTGACAATAGGCCTGTAGCACTCAACACTATTCTTTTGCAGTATAAAAAGTGGAGATTCCTTGGCAGAGATTTAGAGCAGAAACATGCTTTTGTGGTGAGGTACATCGCGGTAATGTGCGTATTACTGAAATTCACATTACCCCATGTTACATGCGTTGGCACAACACACTAAGGCAAAATATGTGTATTACATTACCGTATGTTGTTGTGCACTTTGTCTCAAAAATTCTTGGCAGTCAAAAAAAAAATGGGCTGCCTTAACGCAATGCACATTGATGTGCAACACAATGCTATTAACAACTTGACCTCTGGAAGGTTTTACCCCCTTCATGACCAGGGCATTGTTTTGCTGCTACTATTTTGTGCTATTTTAACTAGCAATTGCTTGGTCAAGAAACACTGTATCCAAATGAAATTTATATAATTTATTTCACACAAATAGAGATTTCTTTTGATGTATTTGATCACCACTGGGTTTTTTCATTTTTGCTATATAAACAAAATATACTGAACATTTTGAAAAAAATATGTTTTTCTCAGTTTCCGGACACAGCGGTCTTGGTTTCACACTGCTGAGCGCCCCAGGGGTTTGTGCCAGTGCGATTGTGCTCAACGATACACAGGTACATTACTGAGCCTGTAGCTGCCACCCTCTAGCAGTAACTCTACTGTTAGCGGGCAGTAAGTGGTTAATGCAATGCACACAAACGGTAACATTTGAATAGGTCTTAAGAGGATTGAGTGGTACTCTGGCAAAATGTCAGTGTCAATTTCATTATTATACTAAAACACCAAAGACAAACAAATCAACAATAGCAATTACTATGGCTGATGATCCAGAAATATTTAGACAGATTAAAGATAAGAAAAAGGCACCACTGGATTGGCATAAGGCCAATGTGATGCGTATATTTAAAAATACCAAGTAACTATAGACCTGTTAATTTAACTTCCATAATTGGGGAGATACTGGAGAGTTTAATAACAACCACATAGATGAGATTTTGCTAGAAAAAAAAAATAAAGCAAAAAGGCAGCATGGGTTAATGAAAGACAGAAGTTGTCAGACAAATCTTATCTCTTTTTATGAGGTGAGCAAAACCTTGGACAGAAGGGTGGCTGTGGACGTGGTATACTTGGATTTTGCAAAAGCGTTTGACATGATTCCCCACACACGGCTAATGTGTAAGGTAAAGTCTACAGGCTTGGAAAAATCAGTTTGTAAATGGATAGAAAACTGGCTAAAAGATCGTATTCAGAGAGCAGTAGTTAATGATTCATACTCCTAATGGTCTAGGGTTCTTAGTGGTGTACCCCAAGGTTCAGTGTTGGAACCCTTAATTTTTAAATAATTTATAAATGATATAGGGTCTGGGATTAAAAATACCATTTCAATCTTTGCAGATGACACCAAGCTGTGCAGTGGAATAATGTCCTTACAGGATATTTCTAACTTACAAACTGACCTCAATAATGTACACTGTTTAATTGGGTAACTGTGTTGCAAATTAGGTTTATTGTCGATAAATGTAAAGTTAGGCACTTGGGGGCCAACAATATGCATGTATCATACTAAGAGGAGTACAACTGGGGAAATAATGGTTGTGAAGGATCTGGGTCTTCTGGTAGATCATAAACTTAATAGTGGCATGCAATGCCAAACTGCGGTTTCCAACGCGAGAAAAATCCTTTCATATATTAAGAGGTATGGGCTGCAAAGTGAGAGATATCATTTTACCCCTGTACAAATCATCAGTAATACCTTGTCTGCAATATGCAGTTCAGTTTTCGGCACCAGTTCACAAAAAAAGATATTGGGGAACTGGAGAAAGTGCAGAGAAGGGCAACCAAACTGATAGGAGGTCTACAAATGAGAAACACTGACAAATAGTGGCAGAATGCCTCCTGTGAATAGTAATTGAACTGAAAATAGATCATTTCTACCAGCAGCCCAGGTCCTCATTTGTAGACCTTTTAAGCTCTAAGGAAGAAGGGACCCCCCCTTCGAAACACGTCAGCTTGACCAAGAGTTTATTTCCCTTCCGAATGGAACTCGCACGTGTCTTCTAACCCTGTGTTGGTTTTGGATGTTATATGCCTTTTTTACTGCTACTTTTGTGAGTATAATTTATCAATAAATTCATGAACTGTTTACTGAGGTAATGCGCAAGGTTTGTGCGCTCTTTTCTTTTGTTCTCTACTACAGTCTATATCAAGCTTCCCTGGCTTCGTGTTAGAGCTGCACAACATTTGATCAGTGTTGGATGAACATTAATATTTTATTTGATTGGCCTTCCTCTGATCTGAGCCCCTGAGTGCAGGAGGTGGTGGATGTGTGTCAACTGGTCGTTTCTTTCCTAAATGCAAATAATATAACTGAATACTAATATGCACAGGTAAAGCTGATCTAGGGAATATCCAATTGCCTCTTGGGGGATCAAGAAGGATTTTTTTCCCCCACTGGAGCAAATTGTATCATGCTTTATTAGTTTTTTTTTATTGGCTTCCTCTGGATCAGCTGTTAGTATAGGATAGTGTATATGAAGGCTTTCTATTTGTGTGTGTTTGTGGTTGTTTTATTTATGTTGGTTGAACTGGATCGACTAGTGTCTTTTTTCAACCAGATTAACTATATATATATATATATATATATATATATATATAAAATCTAGCACCACATCATGATAAACCCCTTCTAAGGATTTTCTTGGATATAATCTGACATGTCCTGTGTTTTGGGAATGGGCACAGGATTTAATAGATGTGTGGAGAAGTTCTTGGCAAAGAGGTCAATGCGGCAATCAAAGAATGATGAGAAACAAGGAGGTTTGTACCCTTTTTGCATAAGACATCTCAGAAGGACTGGTAAGGTGGCAGAAGTAATAGAGTGGTGATGGTTTTAATAGAAACCAGATGGACCTACAGATAAAATGGAGCCATTACCATAGACACAGAGAGACAGTTTGGCCAATTCAGAGGAATTCTCAACTCAGAAGGAAAGGACCGCTGAGTTAATTTCCTGGCTGCTCCAGAATTTATGTATGTGGAAGGTTGATAAGACTTTAGGTCCCACTGGAAGGAAATGGATGAACTAGACCTAAGAGTTTCCCAGACAGACAGGGCAGGTCTTAAACAGGTGGCCTTTGGAACCACAGTCGAGTCATAAATCTAAATTGCGATGCCCAATGCGCTCCTCAGGAGTAAAGAATCTTTTCCCAAGAGGTTGCACTGATTCCTCCAAATCTTAAGCGAAGGAAAAAGGAGATGGCTCAGGAGTCTTTTGAAAAACTGCAGTTAGGTGTCCAGATGAAGGATGGCATAATCTAGATCTTTTGATGGTCTGCTCCTGGAAATGAACATCAGTCTGAATCTCCTTTCTCTTATTAGCCATGTGCTAAACTATCGCTAAAGCCTGGCAGCAACCAACTTTGAATTTCTTGGAGGTGAAGCAGCCGATTATGGGTACCACAGTTCACGAAAATCTTACTTCTATAATGAAATTCACTCCAAATTTCTGAAGACATGGACCCCTTTTTTGGAATATAACCATATCCTTAATCTTGATCACTCACTTCTCTCCCTCTGACTATTTAAGGGACCAAACACTGAAAGTGTCCCTGTTCGGCCAGGTCCCCCACTACCTCCCCCTTCTATCCAACCTCCTTCTTCCCTTCTCGTATCCATACTCCTCTTTTCTTCACCACCTCTTTCTCTTCCCCTCCACCATACCTTAATACTAGGCTGCTAGCCTCATTATTCTTAGCATATAATTTGGGGCATCCCCTCTTCTCTTCTCCCTTTTTAAGATACCCCCAGAGCAAAATGCTACTACCCTTGCCCCTGAATCTGATACCTATTTTATGCTACATTCCCTCACACTTCTCACCCCCTTTTAACCA